>NC_041224.1:125439557-125450200 GCF_002837175.3 Physeter macrocephalus | reverse complement strand
GCTTCAATAGTTGTGGCACGTGGGCTCAGTAGTTGTGGCTCATGGGCTCTAGAGCGCAGGCTCAGTAGTTGTGGCGCACGGGCTTAGTTGCTCCGTGGCATGTGGGATCTTCCCGGACCAGGGCTCAAACCCATGTCCCCTGCATTGGCAGGTGGATTCTTAGCCACTGTGCCACCAGGAAAGCCCTACTGGTATCTTTTATTGTTGCACATTGGAACATCTTCCTCCAAAAATGACAAAAAGACTTCTTAATCTACCTCCTCCACCTCTTTGTGGTCTATACACATTAGAAAGACAGTTTCGTCGCTGAATGCAGCTACCTCCAGGAAGGAATAATCTCTTTTTGGTTGCTTGCTGGGCTGCTATCAGGATAAAAATTGGAACATTAAATAGACCTATTTTGAAAATTTATTATTTCAGGCTCTCCTGTTTCCCATGGGAAAATCAATCTCTTATGCTCTCTATATTTGATTTTTTTTCTTAAAGCCTATATTAAATAATAATAAATGATAATGAAGAACTTTGTACAAATTACTAAATTAATAGACTTCTACAGATTAAAGAGATATTATTAAGGTTTTTGTTGTTGCTTTTGATTTTTTTTTTTTTTTTTTTTGTGATACGCGGGCCTCTCACTGTTGTGGCCTCTCACTGTTGTGGCCTCTCCCGTTGCGGAGCACAGGCTCCGGACGCGCAGGCTCAGCCGCCATGGCTCACGGGCCTAGCCGCTCCGCGGCATGTGGGATCTTCCTGGACCGGGGCACGAACCTGTGTCCCCTGCATCGGCAGGCGGATTCTCAACCACTGCGCCACCAGGGAAGCCCTGCTTTTGATATTTTTGCTTTTTCTTTTGATTGGAAGTGATCCTCTAAAAAATGTAACACATATTAATAGGGGTTGAGGATACTTCTGATCCCTACTAAATGGTGGGGCAAACAGGCACTTAGATATTTGAATTTTTGACACACAGAACATACAGCCAATCACAAAGTGGATATGTCAGTGCATTAAATTCTAGAAACATCTATCTCCTTCTTTTAACCTCAATATTAAATATAATTAAATGAAACGACTATTGGTCATTTCCTAAATTTGCCATTCGTATGGGCTCACTTTCTCTCTCTCAATGATGCTAGATTTTCCCTACATTTTAGACCTCTTTCTGTTCCAAAAAAACCCTGATTTTCTTCTATGCTGGTTTCTTTTATTTCACTTGCTTTTTTTTGTTTGTTTGTTTGTTTGTTGACTTGGTTTGGAAGCCAAGATTCTGGATCAAATTGCATGATTCTTAACTAAATATGAGTTTGTAAGAGCATTTGATTTTCATTATTTCTTGGCTATTATCCTGATTTACACCTGGTTGGATTCATTTTGTCATATTCCTCTATCTTTATGGAGACAGAACAGTGCTCAAAAAACAATTTCTTAATTTATTAATACATTAGTGAAGAATCCTCACAGATCTTTGACCCTCCTTCTTCAATTTTTCCACCTTACCTATTATGACTAAGGGTTGGGAGGAGAGAATAAACTTTATTGTCTCAGGAAATGATTGGGCCTACAACCATGATGAAGGAAGAGAGAAAGTAGATTTCAAGTACATTTGTTTTATTAATAAAGCTAAAGTCAAAACAGTCTTTTAAATCTTGATGTTGGCACATGCCCTGTGCACTCAACCAAAATTATGTTTTGATGATAGAGAATAAGAGGACATACTCAGGGTCATTATCTGTATGTTCCCTAGTTCTTCCAGAAAAACTAAGTGGCGTTGTTTTGTAATGCTTTACTTCACCAATACATGTATGCTTTGAATGTTTTTAACTCAACATATCAAAAGTTAAAGTGATAAGAATTTATGATGTATTCCATTCAAGGATGACCTTAATAAAGTTTGAAAACTAATCTTCAGAATCTCTGTATCCTTGGGATGCCACTCTACTTAAGGAAATAAATCTCTGATGCAATTTGGCCTGGTATAACAGAGAAAAGCCCTAATATGAATTACTTTTGGAGCAGTTTGCCATATTTTATTCTCCTTTCCTCTGTCATGATTTATCTTAGTACAAACCCTGAGAGTACTATCATTTTCCATTACAGCTATTTAAACAATAAATTAATTTATGCAAATGTGCTAATAATTTTCTTTCTCTGATAATATAATTACTTTTGAAAAGGGTCGTTCTGGAGATATAGTGGTTCATATCACACGAATGACAGTAACAGGGAATTTACACTTTCCACATTACAGTGGGTCATGTAATTCTTTGGTTCTTCTCAAAATGTGTCCCATAAAGAACAGTTACTCTGAATTTACAACTGGCTCTTTTCTAACCATTAAGTTAAATGGAAGTTGTTTTGTTTTTCTCAGCCCTTGGTTTTTCTCTCAAGACTTTCTCATAATTTACCTTCTTGTAAATATAGACAAGCAGAAACACAAATGACTATTAAACATGCAACTAAGTATTAAACTTTATACTAATTAGGAAATAAAATAAAACTATAACAGATATATGACACTTAAAATATTTTAAAGGAAAGATACAGTTGACCCTTGAACCACATGGGTTTGAACTGTGCAGGTCCACTTATACACAGATTTTTTTTTTTTTTCAATAGTAAATACTTCAGTACTACAAAATCCCTGCTTGATTGAATCTGAGGATGCAGAAGCTCAGATAAGGAGGAATCATTTATGTGGAGGAACCTTAAATATGGAGGGCCAACTATAAGTTGGATTTTCGACTGCTTGGGGGGCTGGTGCCACTAACCCTTTGTTCAGGGGTCAACTGTATTTTCATTATAACTGAATAGAATATATACTGGTAAATGTCTACTGAAGATACACTTTTCTTCCCACTTAGTAAAAACTTTTTTCTGAATTTTTATGGATAACAATGCATCTGTTAAGAAACGTTTTTATTTAAAATTTTAACCTTTATGATGTATAATTGATGTACAAAAAATTGCATGCATTTAATATATTCATCTTGCTGAGTTTGGACATATGCATACACTGGTGATATTTCACCACAAATAAGATACTAAACACATCCATCTCCTCCAAAAACTTCCTTCTGTTTGTGTGTATGTGTGGTAAGAACACTTAATGTGAGATCTATCCTCTTATTTTAAAGTGCACAATAGTATATTGTTAACTATAGGTACTATGTTGTACAGTAGATTGCATCTGGGTTTGGTCATGTGATGTAGTTCTAGCAAATGATGTTAAGGTGTTTGTGGTGATGAGATTTCAGATAAGGCTGTTAAAGACAATGTACTGGCAAAATTTCCTAGAAGGTGCTTTCTCTTTGCCCTTCCTTTCTTCCTTGTTTCTTTCTGGAAACTGGATCACAAGTATGACGTGAGAGCATCTTTCTTATACTTGAGTATTAAAATCAGCAAATCATAGGATGCTGGCACAATGAGATAGAAAGAGACTGAGTCTCTGATAATCATGGAGGAGCTACAGAAGCCTTGTACTACCTACTTCTGGACTTCTTTTATATAAAAATTAAGCATTTATTCATTCACTTTTATTTTAGGCTTTTTGTTTTATGCAGTTGCCTAATTCAAATGCATGCACTAATTCTGGGGAAATAGATTAAACAATCTCACTGGTTGTTTTTGTTTCTGCATTTAGGACAATTACTCAAATGTTCTAAAATACTTAAAAGTTGTGCATTTTAATTACCTTTATGCAAAATATAAGGTTTTTCTCTTTAGCTTCTTAGTTTATGGACTTTTTTCCTCCAACTTTATTAAGATAATTTACATATAACATTGTTCATTATTTAAGTGTACAACATGTTGATTTGATACACTTATATTTTGAAAAATGATTACCACTACAGCATTTATTAACACCTGCATCACAATACATAATCACCATTTCCTTTTTTTGTGGTGAGAATTCCCCTGCCTCTGGTAACTGCCATTTTAGTCTGTTTCTATGAAGTTGACTTTTTAAAAATTTGTATATAAGTGATATCATACAGAGTTTACCTTTCTCTGTCTGACTTGTTTCCCTTAGCATAGTGACCTCAAAGTCCATTCATATAGCTATAAATGACAGGATGTCCTTTTTTCACATGGCTAAATAATATTCCATTGCATATATATATATATATATACCATATCTTCTTCATCTACTTATCCATTGACTGGCACTTAGGTTGTTCACATATCTTGGATATTGGGAGAAAAATGCAGCAATAAACATGGGAGAGCAGATATCTCTCTAATATTCCCTTTTCATATTTTTTAATCTATACCCAGAAGTAGAATTGCTGGATCATATGGTAGTTATATTTTTAATTTTTTGAGGAACCTTCATACTGTTTTCCAGAGTGCCTGAACAAATTTACATTTCTACAAACAGTGAAGCAGTGTTCCCTTTTCTCATCAGTATTGCTATTTCTTGCCTTTTTGATGGTATCCATTCTAAAAGGTATGAGGAAATATCTCATTGTGGTTTTGATTTGCAGTTCCTTGATGATTAGTGATGTTGAGTACCTTTTTGTGTACTTGTCAATTTATATATCTTCTTTGGAAAAATTTCAGTTCAGTACCTCTGCACATTTTTAAACAGGAGCAATATACACATTAGACCAGATGGACTTAACAGATATTTATAGAACATTCCATCCAACAGCAACAGAATACATGTTCTTCTTAAGTGCATACAGCATATTCTCCAGGATAGATCATATGTTTTGCCACAAAACAAATCTTAAATTTAAGAATTTTGAAATCATATGAAGCATCATTTCTGTACACAGTGGTATGAAAGTAGAAACCAGTTACAAGAAGAAAACTAGAAAATTCACAAAAATATAAAGGTTAAACAACATGCTTATAAGCAACCAATGAGTCAAAGAAGAAATCAAAAGAGAAATTCAAAAATATCTTGAAACAAATGAAAATGAAAACATGACATACCAAAATGTATGAAATGCAGCAAAAGCATTTCTAAGACATTTATAGTAACAAATATCTTCATTAATAAAAAAGAATAATCTTGATTTGTCTTCTTCCCTCATACTCACATCCAAATAATGAGAATTCTTCTGGCTTCTCCTTGTAATATATTCAGATACCAATCCTTCATTACTATGTCTTTTGCTACCATCCTAATCTAACCCCACAGCACCTAAATTTCTCTCCTAGGCCAATGTAATAAAATTCTAAGGGATCTTCCTTCTCTTACTCCTTCATTCTCCTGTCCATAGAGCAGCTAGAGGAAGAGGCTGGAGGTGATGGGATTTTTAAAAGCCCCCCCAACAATATATCTGCTTTTATTTTTATTTGATTGACTCTTCCTCAATTGTATTTTATTTGTCTTTTGCCTCTCTCCCTCTCTAGTTATTAGCATGCTCTTACAGAGGCTTATTTCTATTGTTTTTGTTGTTGCTGAATCTCAAATATTACTATAGCATCTGACACATATAGATTTTAATACACATTTGTTGAATGGATGCATGGATTGTGAAACTTGGAATAAACCTATATGCTTAATATCAGCAAAGTGTTTAAATGAATTATGGGAAATCCATTCAGTGAACACTTTGCTGCTGTATAAATAATTATGTAGCATATTTTGTTTTATTTTAAATGAAATTTACTTTTAAGAAGATATTTAGTTTTATTTTTAAAAGTTGTAAAGATAGTACAGAGAGTTCTCATGTAACCCAAACACCGTTTTAGCTGTTATTAACATTATTACATTTGTATGGTACATTTCTTAAAAATAATGGATGAATATAAATACATTATTACTAGCTAAGCATATTTTATTCAGATTTCCTTAAATTTTACCTAATATCCTTTTCACTCCCAGATCCCTTCCAGAATACCACATTATTCATAATTTTCTATCATTCGTCATTCCATCATTCAAGTTCATTCATCATTTCTCTTTCAGGTACTCTTGGCTGTGCAAGTTTTCCAGATGTTCCTTGTTTTTGATGACCTTGATAGCTTTGAAGAGCACTGGCCAGGTATTTTACAGAATAACTTTCTATTGAGATTTTTCTGACATTTTTTCTTACCGTGAACCAAAGGTTATAGCTTTTGGGAGGAAGAACATAGAGGTAAAGTGCCATTTTCATCACATAATACCAAAGGCACATACTATCAACATGACTTACAACAGTTGGTGATGACCTTGAGCACTTGGCTGACATAATGTTTGTCAAGCTTCTTTGTTGTAAAGGGACTCTTCTTTACTTCTGTCATGCTGTACTTCTTAGAAGGAAGTTATTAGGCTTAGCCCACAGGTGAGGAGTAGGGCATTATGTTCTGCCTCCTTGAAGACAGAGTATCTATGTAAATTATTTAGAATTTTTCTACATTGTAGGTTTACCCTCATTTTTATTCTGGTTATTTATTTATATCAGTATGGACTCATGTGTACTTATTCTACATTTTGGGTTATAACTAAATGTAACTTTATTTTGTCATTCAAACTACCAAAGAGCTTTGAACTTTGGGAGGTTTTTCGGTTGTCTCCTGTGTCATCTGGCATACTACAACCATTGTGGGTGTTATTTTGCATACTTCCTTACTTTCTGATATTATGAGTTCTCCTAGCTCATGTATATTTCATAATATCAGTCACTTCTCTTAGGGGCATGGGTTTTTTTAAATTGGAGAGTGGTGTTAGAAACCAAGACATAGGTGCTAGGTGTGCTTCTTGCCTATTGTCATTGCTTTCAGTTTTCCTCAACTGACAGAGCAAGGAAATATATGCTCTATACTAACATATGTATATGCATGTATATCTATCAATATATATGTATGTTATGGTCTGTGTTTATATTAAGCTAAACTTGATCTCATAATGACGTCTCAAACTCTAATGTATCCATTACCAAATGAGTCATTCTAGTTCCCCTTTCCTTGCTTATCTGCCCTTTCCCACTCTAACAGTGAGAAAACTGGCTTCAATTGTCTGCCATCCATTTACCTAATTGTTCAGTTCCAGTATATATTTATAGTAGTACCAGAATTGTTAACCAGTATCCTCTGGGGTGTAACTTTATCAGCTAGTGTACCTTGCTTATATACAGTTTATTTTGTCTTTAATTTTAGATAGTCCACTCATTTCCAAACTTAGGTCAGTGCCTGTTTTCCCTACCTAGTTCAGTGAGATTTCTTCATACATTTGTGGTATATTTGGATTCTTGCTTACCTCATATTATGAATTAGGAAGTGTTTTCTCTGCTTCTATTTTCTAGAAGAGGTTGTGGAGAATTGGTATAATTATTTTCTTAAATGTTCTTTAAATCATTTGTAAAACAATCTGTGCCTGATTATTTCTTTTTAGAGGGCTTATTAGTTATTGAATCAATTTCCTCAATAGATATAGGCCTATTAAAATTATGTATGTTTCCTTGCATGCTTTTTGGTAGCATGAGTCCTTCACACAATTGGTCTATTTTATCTAAGATATCAAATTTGTGGATATTGTGTTGTGTATAGTGTTCCTTATCATCCTTAACAATTTTAATAAATAGAAAATATACTAAAGATAAATACTTTGAGGTGGAAACTCCATTCTATCTCATTTTTGCTTGCAATTGATGCAAATGAAATGATTGACAAAAGCATTCCTGTTGTGTAATTAAAAAAAAAAAAACTAAAATTTAATTTGGGTTCTAAAACACATTTTAGTCACCAGTAATACTAAGAAAGATTATCAGCTCATATATAAATGTTCACTCTTCCAATCGTGTAAAAATTAATGGGATTTATAAATTAAAGCAAAAGTCTTTCAAAGGTCTTTCTGGCATTCAAGTAAGGGAGTAGTCACAAGAAATTAAAAGTTCAAAATAAATTTTAAATCCCTTATTGAATATACTGAATATCAATATGGAAATCCTGCTAAATTGCCTTTCTTCAGGAACTAAGCATATATTTTATAATTAGAGTGATGTAGTGTGCTACCATGGTATCACAGGAGTTTATATTTTGCAGCTGAATTTCTAAATTGAAATAATAAAACTCATCAATCATTTTTATTTTCACAAAGTGGTCGATAGGATCCTTGCATTTCACATCTGCATGTAGTATAAAACATTCATATGTGTGGCAAAAGGTATTATTGCATTTTGTTAAGTATAGACATCATAAACCATAAGATCACTCAATTCAGTACTCAGATTTCCTTGGTTAAATTTAGAACCATCTCTACATGAATGTATGACAATTTATGTTTTTAAACATACAGCTGTCTATAGAAATAAAAGAAAATGATTATAATTTATTGTGCATTTACTCTGAGCATAATTATCTTACGTATTTGAGATGTTATCGTATTTAATTTCATCAGAAAAGTTTTGTTTAAGTATTATTATCTCTATTTTCCTGGTTTAAATGGGTATGACACTTGCCAAATCCATACAATTAATAAATTTATGAGCTCTGCTTTAAATTCAGGTATTCTTGATCTCAGGCCCAAATATAAAGCACTGTACAGTACCGTCTATTACAATAGGTTGTCCAAATACTCACATAAAATAGGAATTTGAAAGTTATACATTGTAGTATTATGATATATCCCTGAGAAAGTTGTTACAAGTAAGCATATAATGAATATGAAATTTCTTATTAAAATGTGGAGTAATTTTTTATAAAGTAAAGCATTAATCTCTTTTATAAATGTAGATTCATACAGAAGATTCATTTATAGAAGACTATGCCTATACCCATCAAAATCTATTCTTCATTCTTAGCTTTACCACTTAACATCTAGGTGACATGAGACAATTTATTCAAGTGGTTTTTTTCCTAGTTTTATTAAAAACAAAATAAATATAATAAAAGTATATTATTATGGGATTGTTGGGAGGTGTATTAAGGTTATCCAGAGAAACAGAACCAAGAGTGGATGGATGTATGGATGAGTGGATGGATGGATGGATGAATGGATGAGTGGATGGATGGATGGATAGATAGATAGGTAAACATATAGATATAAGAAGAGATTTATTATAGGAATTGGCTCAGGTGATTATAGAGACCAAAAAGTCCCATGCTCTGACACATGCACTCTGAGAACCAGGAAAGCCAGTGATGTAATTAAGTATGCGTTTGAAGGATCAGAACCAGGAGCACTGATGTCAAAGTAGAGGAGGAGATGTGTGTCCCAGCTCAAGAAAAGAAAGCAAATTCACTCACCTTTCTGTTCTCTCTGACCCTCATTGGATTAGATGCTGCCCAACCATATTGGTGAGGATGTACTTGGTTATCTTCTTTACTCGGATTCAAAGACCCTCACAGACACAATCAGAAATAATGATTTTACAGCTATCTGGGCATCCCTTAGCCCAATCAAGTTGACATGTTAAATTAACCATCACAGGTGAATTTGCATATAAATTACTTTTGACATTGCTTGCTTCAAAATAAGCAATAATAAATATAACTGTTTTCTACAACACATGCATGCTATCAAATTTCTTGAGTTGGGATCATAAAAAGTTAATCCATGAGTTTTGTGGATTTGCTGTAAGAGATGTTTGATGTATTACTTCACTAATGTGATTTGACATAAGGATTCCTGTTATTTACACAGACTTACTGGGAAATATGGAGGATAATTAATATAATGAGTGACATCTTCAAGTAGCAATAATTTAGCTGGAATCACAATAGTAGATGCAGTCTAGGAATAAGAAGTATGAATTTTACAAATGTAAATTTGTCTTTATATAATACAAGGAATGTCCCATATAATGGTCCAAATTACCATACCACTGTACGCTTTACTATCAAAAGATTGTTTTTCAGGAGTAGCATTATATTTATTGTTTTATATTAGCTATTAATAAAATTAAGTATCATATTTGCAAGATCTGACTTGAAGAGAACAGATCATACTTTTCATATATTTTAGTTCTGACCCTGCTAACAGCATGATCTATCATCCCATCTTATGAGAGAGAGCAAGTTACTCCATAAAATATTGCAGTGTTTGAGTAGAAGATTTTGTTGCACAGATGAAGATAAATAGAAAAAAATAATTAGTAATTAATAATTAATTATAATTAATAATTAAAAGCTGTTTGTACCAAAATCTTGTTACCAGAAAAGGAAGGCACCAGACAGGAGAAATAAACCAGTCACATAATATTTCTGAGCCTCGGTATTTGCATATTCCTCCACTACACATATAATTTCAGGGCCTCAGCAATCATGGTGAATGAGGGCTTTTATTTCTACCAACTAACTAGTTTTAAAAACTTTACCAGACAACCTCTCTTTTTCCTATTGAAAAGAGAAACAACACATTTCCCCTAGTGATCCTCTTGATTAATTCTTTATTTACTATGTTACAGATAATGGCATATGGGTTGGAGAGGATAAACTAAACATAAACAGAGTGGTATCTTCTTCCTTTTCAGCAACTGCTTTACTTCCTTCTTAGACTTTATGACATTATATCCTAAATATTTATTATTCTTTGTCTCTAGATTCTCAACACATACTCATTCTTCAAATTTTAATTTTTTTTTTAACATCTTTATTGGAGTATAACTGTTTTACAATAGTGTGTTAGTTTCTCCTTTACAACAAAGTGAATCAGTTATACATATACATATGTTCCCATATCTCCTCCCTCTTGCGCCCCCCTCCCTCCCACC
>NC_041224.1:125412119-125435866 GCF_002837175.3 Physeter macrocephalus | reverse complement strand
TTCCTATTGAAAAGAGAAACAACACATTTCCCCTAGTGATCCTCTTGATTAATTCTTTATTTACTATGTTACAGATAATGGCATATGGGTTGGAGAGGATAAACTAAACATAAACAGAGTGGTATCTTCTTCCTTTTCAGCAACTGCTTTACTTCCTTCTTAGACTTTATGACATTATATCCTAAATATTTATTATTCTTTGTCTCTAGATTCTCAACACATACTCATTCTTCAAATTTTAATTTTTATGTACTCTCAGTGAGGCTCTGCTTCCCTAACCCACTTCCACTGGTTGTCTCCAACTAGTTTGTTTTCTCATTTGCCTAGCATTATTTGTATTAACATTTCAAAGCATCATGACCTTTGATTTTTTTGTTGTTGTTTACTGAAGATAGTTGACTTAAATATTAGGTTCAGGTACAACATAGTGATTCAGTGTACATTATGCACCATAAAAAGTTATTACTGTATTATTGACTATATTCCCTGTGCTGTACATTACATTCCTGTGACTTATTTATTTTATAACTGGTAGTTTGTACCTCTTAATCCCCTTCACCTGTCTGGCCCATCCTTCCACCCTCCTCTGCTCTGGCAACCACAAGTTTGTTCTCTTATCCATTCATCTGTTGATGGACACTTAGCTTGCTTCTATATCTTGGCTATTGTAAATAATGTGATGAACATTGGGGTGCATGTATCTTTTTGAATTAGTGTTTTTGTTTACTTCAGATCCAGAAGTGAAATAGCTGGATCATATAGTAGTTCTATTTTTAATTTTTTGAGGACCCTCTGAACTGTTTTCCATAGTGACTATACCAATTTACATTCCCACGAATAGTGCACAAGGGTTTCCTTTTGTCCACATCCTCACCAAAACTTATAGTTTGCCTTTTTGATAATAGCCATTCTGATAGGTGTGATGTGATATCTCATTACAATTTTGTTTGCATTACCTGATGATTAGCAATGTTAAGCATGTTTTCATGTGCCTGTTGACCAACTGTATGTCTTCTTTGGAAAGTGCCTATTCAGGTCCTCTGCTTATTTTTTAATTGGATGTTTTTATTGATATGGAGTTATATGTGTTCTTTATATATTTGGGGTATAAACACTTTATTGGACATATAATTTGCAAATTTCTTTTATCATTCAGTAGGTTGCCTTTTGTTTGTTGATGGTATCCTTCACTGTGCAAAAATTTTAGTTTCCATTTGTTAATTTTTTCTGTTGTTGCCCTTGCCTGAGGAGATATATCCAAAATGTACTGATAAGACCAATGTCAAGGAGTGTACTTACTGTGTTTTTATCTAGGAATTTTATGGTTTCAGGTCTTACATTTATGTCTTTAATCCATTTTGAGTTTATTTTTGTATACTGTGTGTGAAAATGGTCTAGTTTCATTCTTTCATATGTAGCTGTCCAGTTTTCTCATCACTACTTATTGAAGAGACTGTCTTTTCCCCATTGTATTTGTCTCCTTTGTTGTAGATTAACTGACCATATGTGTTTGGGTTTATCTCTGCCCTCTCTGTTCTGTTTCGTTGACCTGTGTGTCTGTTTTTGTGCCAGTACCATACTGGTTTGATTACTATAGCTTTGTAGTATAGTTTGAAGTCAAGGAGTATAATATCTCCAGCTTTGTTCTTTTTTCTAAAGAGTGCTTTAGATATTCAGGCTTTTTGTGGCTCCATATAAATTTGGGGTTTATTTGTTCTAGTTCTGTGAAAAATGCCATGACTATTTTGCTAGAGATTGCACTGAATCTATAGATTGCTTTGGGTAGTATGGATATTTTATCAATACAGTTGACCCTTGAACAACAAGAGTTTGAACCATGTGGGTCTACTTCTGCACAGAATTTTTTCAATAGTAAATACTACAGTACTACACAATCTACAGTTGGTTGAATCTATGGACATGGAACCATAGGTACGGAGGGCCAACTGTAAAGTTATACAGGGATTTTTGAGTGCATGGGAGGTTGGTGCCCCTAACTCCCATATAACTCAAGCGTCAACTGTATTAAAATTTCTGATCCATGAGCACAGTAGATCTTTCCATTTATCTGTGTCATCTTCAATTTCTTTCATCAATGTCTTATAGTTTTTAGAGTACAGGTCTTTCACCACCTTGGTTAAATTTATTGCTAGGCAGTTTATTCTTTTTGATGTGGTTGTAAATGGGATTGTTTTCTTGATTTCTCTTTCTGATAATTCACTGTTAGTGTATGGATATGCACCAGATTTCTGTTAATTGTCTGTTGCAACTTTACTGAATTCATTTACTTGTTATAATAGTCTTTGAAGGAATGTATAGAGTTTTTAATTTATAGTATCATCTCATCTGCAGAGAGTGACAATTTTACTTTCTCTCTTCCAATTTGTATGGCTATTATTCTTTTTCTTGCCTGATTGCTGTGACTAGGACTTCCAAACTCATTCTACGAGGCTAGCACTGCCCTGACACCAAAACCAAAGATACTACAAAACAAAAGAAAATTACAGGCCAATATCCCTGATGAACATAGACAAAAAAAATCCTCAAAAAATATTAGCAAACCAATGAAGGGGGCTTGTCCTCTCAACACTGGTCTGCAGGGACAGGGTGCCCAATGGGGGATTTGAACACCTTTCTCCTAATAAAGGATTTCCGAGTTTGCGATACCCCTTTTTGCTTGTGGGTTGCCAGTTGGAAGTGTGGGTCCTGACTATATTGCATCTCTGCCACTCCTACTCATCTCACTGTGTTGTTTCTTTATATCCTTAATTTTAAAAGAGGTGTTCTGCTAGTTCTTTAGGTTGTTCTGAGAGAGTTGGTCTATATGTGGTTTTAGTTTTGCTGTGTCTATGGGAGGAGTTGGGCTTAGGATCATTCTACTGCACCATCTTGATCCTGCCCTTTGAATTTAATTATTGACAATGATATATACGCACACACGTGTGTGTGTGAAAGAGAGAGACAAAGCATGTTGTTTCTATTTAATCCAGAGAGTTTTGAAATTCACCATTATTAATTAACTCAACAATTTATGTATAATTTGTTAAATACTAAATACTTGTATACTAAGAGTACTATGTTAAATAGTGAAATGGAGATTATAAAGTAAAGGAGAAAATTAAAACCCACATAGATTTTGGAGTAAGGTAGGCCTGGCTTTAAATATCAGGTTTGAAAATAGATATGTAATTTGAGTAATTTTCACCACCTGCCCATTTACTGCTATGATACAGAGCACAGTCATCTCAAACCTGGATTATTACAACAGCCTCTTATAGCTCTTCTTTCTTTAGTGCCTATCCCCTAGGTTCATTTTCAACACTGCATCCTGAATGATTCTTTAAAACAAAGTCAGATCTTTTTTCTCCTCTAAAGAAAATACTACAGTGGGGAATACTTCTCACTCACAATAAATGCCAAAATTATTGGAATGGTTTATGAGGTTCTACAAACTGTGCTTTCCACACTCCACCCCTAACTCTTTGATCTCATCGCTTACTACTTTTTCCTGAGTCTCCCTCAGACCCCTCACCTACTTCAGATCTTAACTCAAATGACACTGTTTCACAGAGCATCTCCTAGCTACACTATCTAAATTGAGATTACTTTCAAATACTACCTGTGCCATTTCTCTGCTTTATTTTTTAGAGCTTATCAACATCTATGTTATATATTGTATTTATTAATACTGATATTTTCTTTATATGGCCACTAGAATGTATGCCACATGAGCTTTTGTTCTGTTTTATTGCTTTATTCCCCAAGCCTAGCCTAGAAGGCACTCAAGAATAATTTTTGAATAAAAGAATAAATAAATTGCAGTGCTGCTAATTTTTAGATATGTAGTGTCAAATTCTTCTCAATAATCTGAGCCTCAGAGTCTTCATGTTTTTAAAGACTATAATATTATAATAATCATAATATCACTGTGAAGATTATATATAATTCACCAAGGGCTTAGTGTAGAGTAAACGATGGTTTTATTGGTAGCAATTATTACTATTACTGGCTATTATTATGTCACTACTACTAATTATTCTATTACTAGTTATTATAATAATCTAGTTGATTTTAGCTACCTTTTTGTTTGAAACCATTACAGTAAAGAAATACCCTCAAATAAAACCAAATCTGATTTTTAAAGTATGAATAAAATAATATCCATCCTCCCATTGTAAAAATCTAGAAAACCAAACAACTGTTAGATGACAGTTTTCAAACACTGGGTGACAGTCAGCAAAAAACTGTGCTCTATCACTAAGAGAAGGAAAACAAATGAAGGAAAACCTAGGAAAGCCCTGGCTTTCTGCCTGGAGACAATCTCCAGGCAGCAAAGCTGAGAAGGGAAAAGAGAGTCCAGCAGTTTTTTTTGAGTTGAAAAGACAAAGAACAGAGTTCAAGGAAGCAGACTGAACAAGAATTTTCAGGGCAAGTGCTGGGAAGGAGAGAGATGCCAAGACAGAGCTTCAGAAATCAGTAAAGCATCCTCTTGAGTTTATATCCACGGGGTGAAATTTCATGAATTCAAGCAAAGAACAAATGCCAGGAAAGAATAATTTCAGGAAAGCCATGAACCAAACAATTCCTAGAACACATAAAGGTTTATAAATCATTCAAGTTCACACCAGCCAGAGTAGAACAACCTTATGAATATATAGAGCATTCACTAGAAATCAGAAAGGTTCACTGCTTAGTAGTAGACTATAGGCTTTATTCCAGAAGTTCCCTGAAAAAAAGTGTATAAATAAGCTTCAAAATGTTCAGCTGATAGGTAGATAACTATCTGCCAGAACAAAATTAAACTCTTTAATTTTTTTAAATTCAGCTTTTAGAAATGTAAAATTAGAAATATTTTCTCATCATGAAATTTACTAGTCAGACAAATAAGCAAGAAAATATTACCCATAAAATGAGAAAAATAGCCAATAAGAGCATGATTCCTAATCATAAATTCATAAAGTATAAATTCATAAAGATTATGAATGTGCTCAATGATTTAAAGAAAACAATGAATATAATAAGGAGAAAAATAAAGATATTAAAAAAACCCAAAATATCTGAAATAAAACTTTTCTGGATGGTACTATTCACAGAGGGGACACAGTAGATTTAAATAGTAGTGAACTTGAAGATATATGAATGGAAATTATCTAAATTAATCATAGAGAAAAAAAGACTGATTATTTGCCCTGTAATTATGCTTAAAACATAATTAACAGCATCAGTGACTCGTAGGACAGTATTAAATGTTCTCGTGCATGTTTAATTGGAATCGACAAAGGAAGTTTGAGGAGGGAGGAAGAAAACACATTTGCAAAAACAATAGCCAAAACTTTTCCAAATTGGATGTAAACTATAAACCCAGAATTCTAATTTAGTCTGTGAATGTCAAGCTGGAAATATATTTAAAAAAAAAAAGAACAAACATACACATCCCAATTCATATCATAAATTATTTCCAGAAAGACACATTATGTATAGAAAATCAGAGGTAAGGAAAACCAAATAATCAATGCTGCTGTATTCAGAAGACAACAGAATGATATATTTGAAGTGCTTAAAGATTAAAAAAAGGAAAAACTTTTCTAGAATTCTGTCGTTTAACAAACATATGGTACAACCATAACATGAAATAGTACTCAGCCATCAAAAGGAACCAAACATTAATAGATGGGACAACTTATATAAACCTTAAGAGAATTATGGTGTATGAAAAAAGATAATTTCAAGTGAATACATACTGTATGATTCCATTTATATAATATTCATAAGATATTATTATAGAGAAAAAAACATATGTGTGGTTGCTTGTGGTTAAAGATGCGGGTAGTTGAGGATGCCTTTAAAGAAATAGGAAAGGGAAAAGGAAAGAAATAGGAAGAAAGGAATTTTAAAAGGGAGCTTTTGATGATAGTAGTTTTGTAACTTAATTGGGGTAGTAGTTACATGAAGCTACACATATAATAAAATTGCATAGATTTATACACACACCCACATAGTAAAACACACACAAATGAGTGAATATGTAAGTGGTGAAATCGGATTATACAAGGTGGATTGTACCAATTGTGTCTTTGATGTTGTACTACACATACACAAGGTATTAACTTTAGAGGAACCCAAGTGAAGAGTGTATGTGGCCTTGCTGTCTATTTATTAGTTACTTCCTTTGAATCTATAATTATTAGATGTTATAATAAATAGTTTTTGAAAAGTGAGGCACATAGAGATGAAGGATAAAAAAGGGAGCCTAGATTTTTATATGAAAATAAAATATCTTTCAAAATAATGAAATATCAAATAAAAGTTGACAGGATCTACTATGACCATTAGATCTGAACTATAAGAAATGTCAAAAGAAGTTATTTAGCTCAAACAAAAATAATATTAAATAAAATCATGGATCTATGCAAAGAAATACAGCTCCAGAGGTCGAAAATATGTGAGTAAATGTAAAAGACATTTTCATATTTTTAATCTCCTTGAAAGATAATTATCAATTTAAAGCAGAAATAACCATGTGGGATTTAGAGCACAGGTATAAAAAGTCTGTGCCAACCCTAGGACAAAGGATATGAGGATACTGGACAAACTGGGACCAACACTAGGATAAAGGATATAAGGGTGCAAAGGAGGAATACTGATAGAAATCTGTAACAGTCTCTTCTCTTTAATACACTTTTGCTAAATCTTCCTCTGGTAGACATTGTGGGCAACCCCCCACCAGTTTTTGGCCACTATATTTTCTGAAGTTAAGTAAAATGTATATAAAATAATTTTACTCTTAACAATTTATATGCAAAATTGTTATACTATCAACTTACATTAATAAATAGCGATGCATCAATTAGAATAAGTATACGTATTATAAAAATTCAACTGTAATTGAAATGCTGTATATGTTAATAGTATGCCCTTGAGCTTCACAAGAAACAGAGTTTTGAGTTTTACATAAGCCGCTGAGGGAGTGTGAAAGTGAAGTCAATAGACTTCTTGAACAAGGGAATTCTGCTCATCAGTATTCCATTTTGCAGTTACTTTACTTGAACATAGATTAGATTCTTTGTGACTGTTAATCATTAACATTTTTTGTTTTAATGTAAGGTCTAGTGATTCTTCACACTGAATTTTATGAGTTGAATGAATATGGACACTGTTGGTACTACATTGTATTAAAAGAATTATCAATAAAAATAATGTTTCAATATTTCTGTGAAAATATATAATCATGACACAATTTGCATAACCTGACTTTGAACCATCAGAGCTGTTTCGGTTGGATACCACAACAGGTAATTTAGGTTCATATTGGTCACTGCACTCAATCTATACAAATGCTTTGAAACTTTATCATTTGGTGGTCGAGATAGACCACTAAGATAGCTAAACTGAGTAGTTTAGCAGAGTCACAGCTCATTTGTATATGTTTATACTAAGCAACCAGTAGTAGAAATGTCAGAGAATAAAAATGGTCACTGCAAGTATACAGGCCTTGTCTGTATGGAAGTTCAGTTGAAAGTGATTTGGAGAGTTCACAAGCTTATTTGATAACAGTAAGACTAAAGAACTGAAATAAAGTTTCAGGTCTGTTGCTTATATTTTGCTATTTTTCTCTGATAGAGAGCCATGCAATGGATGTGGTTAGTGGAAGTATAAATGAGGAAAAGAGTGGTTCTCTTCTGTGCATCTTATCTTAGCAAGTTAGAAATATACAATATGTGATCTCTATGTAAACTATGTTACCTAAATTATATGGATACCTCATTAATTTAGCAAACCTTTTAAAATGCTTTCTATGCTTCTAGAATATACAAACACTTGGATTGTTACATTTGGTTTAATCACTTCCCTTATTTCCTGTGCTTTATAGAAAAAGTCATAATCCACTGAACCAAGCATGTAAGACCCATCAAACTCTGATTTTGGTAACTGTCCCATCATTATCTTTAGTCAACTTTGGCTCTAGCCTTGTTAGTCATTCTTTCCTTAAGATGATGTTTTTGAAACAGTTTTTTAGCATCTAGGGTTTTGTTTGGTTTTGTTTGGTTTCCAAAATGGCAAGGGCTCCATTGAATGGTGGGGTTGGGGTGGGGTGGAGGTGATGAATGGGTGCGATTTGCTTCCCCTCACACCAACCAAAGAGATAGCTTTTTTTCCCCCAAACTCTGTATATTTTGCTGTTTCATTTCCTGCCCTAATTTTTACTCTGAGCATTCTTTGGGTAAAAAAGAAGATTCTATTTTTAAAATTTAGATTGAAAGTATGCATTCGGTAAATTTCTCCCTTTCTACTTATTCACATCTGCTTATATGTTTTCTACAGTTTTCTCAATCTCTTTTAGTTTGAGAGAGTATGGATTTATTATTATTATTATTTTTTTTTTTTTTTTTTTTTGTGGTATATTATTTTGAAGATGCATACTTTGTTTTTAGATCATTTAAAAATGATACATATGTCAGCATGGATCTCTAAGCAATTCATTCATTGCATAAATATTTATTTAATGATAACTAAGTGCAGGCACTAGGTGTTGTACATACACCAGTGATTTAAACGAAGACTCTTGCCCTTGGAGACATTATAGTCCAGCAGGAAGAATATGGATACTTCATCATAAGCACAATAAATAAGTAAATAATATACAGTACTAAGTTAAAAGGAGAAAAGTGCCAGGAATAAAAGAAAAGGTAGAGTAAGGATAAACGGGAATAGAGCTTATTAGTGTAGAAAGATTGAGGGAAGTTTACAGTTTTATGTAGAATAGTCAGGAATAGACCTCATTTAGATAGTGACAGATAAGCAAAGACGTGAGAAAGATAGCCTGGTTAATAATCTGAGGAGAGAACATTACAGGCAAAAAGAACAACCAGAACAGTTTGTGGGTGAGCAGGTTCACTGAGAAGAGTAAGATTACTGGAAAAGGTCATTATCCATCCAGTGAAATGAACATTTAGACATATTTTCTGTTTCTTATCTCTACACATAATCATAAATGCTAGTGCTGAAGGGAATCACAGAGATCAAATCTTAAGTGTTTACTTTAGAGGAAGGAAATAGTTCCAAGAGGCTAAGTGACACCTAGTGGCAAAACAGGACTGACTCTAGTTGCTTATTCTACAGCCATATGATGCTCTAAGGCTTCTAAAATGGTTGAAATGCTTTTTTTTTTTTTTTTTTTTTGGAGTGACAGCTTTTAATAAATCCTTGGACAAATCTAAGTAAATTGCTTTCACTTGAAGGATACCTGGCTTGCCTATATATAATGCCAGAGCTACTCAATGTTAAATTGTTGTTTTATTTACAATAAAGAGCAGGTGGATATGTGAAATCCATCATGGACCTGAGTCCCCTGGGACCTATAAAAAGCCCTGAGTCCTGGAGGCACCGTGTTAAAGCAAGTTCTGGTCACTGTCTTTAAATTATCCAATGTACCCATGCTCAGAAGGAGTAATAGCTTATTTTTTAATGCAATCTCTGTAAAACATTTGATTCCCATAGTGATTTTTTTTTTTTTTTTTTTTTTTTGCTGAAATATAAAGGTGTGGCCAGTTTGAAATGATAAAGCATGAGTGTAGCTACTAACATCTGGTGTTATTTTTGGAGGAAAACATACATTTATATGAGTAGCTTTCCTCATTGCATAGGAGAAGAACTACACATGCATTAGTCTTATTAAACATCATCATTGTTGACATGTTGAAAACAACAAAGAAGAATACTTACAAATCCAGTAAGGAGCTAATGTATATAATTGGTTGCTGTATGTTATGAACAATAACAAGTAGAAAGTACGTGAATTATATAGAAAAGGTATATAATGTCACGCATTTCTGAAAATATGTGTCAACATAAAATAGATACAAGTAGTATGGAAAAACCCAACGATGTAACAGATATTTTCATTTTTACAGTGAATAGCCACATATTTTTCCCATTTGATAATTATTTTCTTCTATAATGAATATTTTTAAGTAAATGGTAATACTAATATCCAACTGAAAGTTAAAATTTAACCTCTCAGAAATGAAAAAGTAGGTAAGAGATAAAACTATTAAAAAGAGGTAAAATTCTTAGTAGACATATTTTTTGTGGATGATAGAAGAGTATTACACATCACCAGAAACATAAGAAAATTTAATGCCTTCATTAAACAAGTTTAATAAGCTTGAACTTTTAGTGTCTGCAAGGCCAAATGATGAGTCTAGCTACCCTCTCATCACCCTGTACAGCTACTAGATGCAAGTTGAAAAATTTCTCAGAACTATATCAGACTGGCAATGGGTTAAAAACATATAAATTCCTAAGAGATAGTAAAATTATCTCTCTTTTTAAATTATTCAGTACCATATAAACAGTCTGTCAACAGAATGGTATGCCTGAGGAAGAGTTAAGCATAGTGGGGAGTATTCGTTGGGATCGAATGTAAGTTGGCGATATTTATTTAGAACCCACTCTCTCATAGAAAAGTGAATTTACGAACTATCATATTGGTTAATATAGATACATAATAGATTTAACTTTTTAGAATATAGGGCTTGGTCCTGTGGATAAAAATGATGAATAATATCTTGTCTCTGCTTTCCAGAAATCAGGAAGAATGTAGTGAAAGCTATACATACAAAGTAATCACAATAATACATTTTAAATGTTTTGATAGATATTTAAGTCAAATTCCTAGAGTAGTGCACTTGAATTAATAGTCTGCAAATGTTTTCTGATAATGATAAAAAGAACAAGAGACAACAGATAAAAACAACAACAATCTTTACAATAGGTAAAGATTTCAGTGGTTGAAACTTTTCCTTCACCCTCCACTTCCTGCTCCACTTGTCAGTAGGAAGATCTATGTGAGATTACATGTGATAAAATTTAGGCCCAAATTAAAGGCAAAGAAGACAGTTCCAGCAAGTATGAAAAATTTGTCATTCCTTTTTTTCAGATAAAAAAATGTAATATAAATAATTTTATACTAGCATCAGTTGTCTCTTCAATGTTTTGTAATTAAAGGAATATGGTCCCTTAAAAGCACAAAATATGTCTTCATGATAATTTTAAACAGTTACATTTTTATTTTTTATTTGACACTCTACTAAAAAATACTTATAAATCTGTACTACTATAGCTTCAAAAGTGTCCTACATACCGAATTATTAGGCTGTTAAAAAGGATGTACTTCATGATTAGATATATTTTCATTCAAAATGTCAGTTTATCCATTTAACTTCCAATGTTATGTTAAGATCTTTAACAAACATAAAAATTACTGAGCTACCAACTATTACAGCACCTTTTATTTTGATTTCTATTATATTTCTGTTTTGTAATTCTCAGTAAAATTTTCTAATTCTATGTCTGAATTGTTAATATTATTGCAATCTCATTGCCTGTGATTTCATTTTTAACTGAAGATGTTCCAGTAAAAAAATAATGTATAAAACACATGCATTTTGAATATATCTTCAAAATATTATAATATTAGATAGTAAGTTAAAATTTACTGTAATTTTAGGCTCAGTTATTTCATGTAAAATATGTCCATATTTACTCTTTTGTTTTCTAAAACCATATTTCAGTATTTCCATTGCTTAACCCTCAGTTAGGATTCTTTGATTATAGGAAGCAAAGAAATCACTCCCATTAGCAAAAGCGTGGGTTTTTTTCCCCTGACTTGGGAAGACTAGAAATAATGTGGTTTTAAGCAAAACTTGATGCAGGTACTTAGAGAAATTATCAAAATCCATTCTTCCTGTTTTCCTCTCTCTTCCACTTCTCAGTGTGCTGAGAAAAATGTGGTTGTTAATTCCTGATTCTCAATCAGCTGGCTGTATTACCCAAATCTGCCTTTTCCTTAAGCTCCTAAAATGAAAGAAACATATATCTGGGGAAGAATAAAGATCTGTCTTAATTTAACAAATGCACAATAGAATGTGATAACTGAATGTCCTGGAACACATTCTCAAAATTATGGCTGGGAAAGAAATATACTAGGAAGGCAGCCCCACCCCATTCACATGAATAGATGGGGGGAAGGAACAGTTACTCAAAGAAGGAAGGAGGGAGTCTCTGAACAGACAAAATCAAATCTGTTATATTAAAATATAAACTTCAAAAAGTTAGAAGCATGAATGATAAGAATAAAAAATGAACCTGTCAACCATTAACTAACTCATAAATTAGGAGACTAATGAGATGGTATAGCTGATTCAAATATCACTTGAAGCACTGAGATACATATAAGTACATTAAAATGGCATGCAGAAATAAGGTGTTTTTAATAAAGAAATTTACAGTTAATACTGTTATCTTTTCTACTAGAAAAGAGACATTTACATTACATTACTATTAGGCCTATAATCAGTTACTTTGCTGCAAGTAAATATCAATGAATAGAAAATCAGACCAAGATACGTATGAGATAATCCTCATATGGACCTGTTAGATAACACCCAGCACAAAACTGAAAGAATGATCCACAATCCCATTGACCTATTTCCAAATCTGGATATTTTTTCTTAACAGGTGAAATATGCAAAACACATAATTTGGAGTCGAGGCTTTCTTTTTCTAAACTTGGCTTATTACTTTAGACCAGGCACTGAATTTCTCTGATATCTTGTTCTTCACATCTAAAAATCTGTCTACCAAACTTCAAATACATTGTTTCTTAGGAAGAACAATTATTTTAAACTACGGTATACATAAACTTATTATCATTATACAAAACAACTTTAGTGCTCTTCTATACCAACTCAGACCTAAACAACAGATACATTTTGGTAACCATTATGTCTCAGGTACTACACTATGCTAGAAATACACAAGTGGTTAAAGTATGAGATCTTCTGTAAGTAATGGGAGGTCAATTATAAAGAAAAATGTGTAAATGAGTATTATGTTATAGAATTGCAAGTGCTATAAAGAAATCTATGTAATAATTTTCAAATGGGATTGAAGCTGGAAATTGGACATAATCAGTCCTATCTCAGTGTTTCAAGGTGAGGGGTAAGTACTGATGGGGACTGACCCCTGAACTCAGGAAAATAGATATGTGTGGTAATAAATGTAGACCACCCTTAGCTCTCATTATCTGTCTTCCTTGTTAGATGGTAAATTTTGAGGACAAGCAATCATGTGGTTTTTTTTTTTCAGTGAAACATCTCAAGACTAAGTGTTACAATAGCAAGTAGGTGCTCAATATTGTTCAATGAATGGGTTATAGCAAAAAGATCAACATAATCAGCGACACTCATTTTATAGCTTAGTGTTCAATAATATTTATTGATTCAAACTGAAAGTGAAACAAAACCTTACTAAATACAATAGGAGTTATATATACTTAAAAATATAGCGAGAACATCCCAAAGAGTTATAATTTTTTAAAAAATTAAGGGATGAAGTATAGCATGATTTATACTACATATTCAAAGATGCACATGTTATACTATTAACAATATATTTTAAAAACAATATTCAGTATGGTAGATTTATTCCATTTACTTCCATAAGGAATGAATCAAATTTATTTCTCACTTTCCATCACCAGGTAACAAATAGCCCTCAGATGCTTGTCAAAATCCTAAACCAAACATCTTAACTGGTGGAAACTATTTTTAAAAAATTATGGGATACTATCTTCAGTTTCATGGCCTGACTTGATTTGATGGAAACAAAAATCACCTGGAAATGACTTTTTCCAGCTGGGAACATCTTTCAACACAGTTCTTTTCCCTTCCCTGTCAGATCTCATTTTATTCCTATATCCTTAAACACTTCAGTAACTTTTTGCTCTGTTTCCATTTATGAGCATGCCAGTGACATCCCCAAGTTTCTTCTCATCTCACTTTTGATGTTCCTATATAAATTTACGCCTCATCTTTTTCAGCAAGCACAGGGAATACTTTCAAATACTTTTTTATATCTTCCTCAACTTCAAATTGGCAAAATGTATTGTGCAATGAGGGATATGCTACTTAAATTAGCAATTCATTTTATTTGATGTTCTAACCATTAGTTTTAAGTGCCTTAATTATTTTACCCTTTTTCTGTAAAATTTTAATAAGTGTAGGTATGTATTTTTATAAGAATTATTTGCTTTCTTATGATTATTTATCTCTTATAAGTTGAGGTCATTATTACAGCATCTTAGTTCACCGTTGCACATAACTCACCAACATTCTAATAAAATACAGCAAATGAAATGTAAATTGGTATAATTTTTAAAGCTCTAAACATTGTGTTTGTTGGAGACAGACATTTTTCTTATAGTTTCTGCAGTCTTGCTTTCAGACAGAATTAAATATTCTTAGACCTGAATTTAATTTAATACTCATTTCTGCTTTTGGTAGTTATATTAGGCCATTGCCTAATGAGAACAAAATTATTTTCATTTTTATTATTTAAATCATTTTGTATATTCCAAACCAGAAAAACATCTTAAGGAAATTATCAAACGTCCTCTTGTGTTTTTTGTACACAATAGAAAAATATACGTGTTATTATCCATCATTCATAAATCAGTGCAGTCTTCTTTAGATTTTTCCCTATGAAATGTTTATAATGCATTTGACTAAAGAAGCAATAGAGATATATCATCTGTTTTCATTGCTGAGAAAATGAAAACAATATCTACAAAAATAATTAAAATATTTTATAAATCAAAATGTCTTTGGCTGTCAACAAAAAAGAAGAGGAGGATTTACATATAAACTTCATTTATAAGTAGAGTGTCTCACCAAAACCAAGTATACTGCTCAGGAAATATCAAAGTTACAATGTTAAAATATGGCTCTATGTTTCACAGCCATTAGACCACAACTTTGATATTTTAAATTAGTAGCTTAATAACATTTGGTGATTGCCACCCATTGGGTGCAGCTTCCAAAGGGGGCTTGATAAGTAAGGGAGTACTACTACTCTATGGAGAAATTGGGATAAATGGATAGTTGGATGAGGGATTAAAACTAACTTTTGGTGAACTACTTCATAGCTGGGACTGAGCTTACAAAACCTTTTAATCAACTGAAGACTCCTTGAGGTCACTTTTTTCCCTCAATTTATATTACTTAGGATACTCATAAGACAATATCTACTCTTAATTTGTAAACTTAGGATACTCATAAAATATATCTACTCTTTCTAAATTATAAAATATGTAAGTGATCGGAATTTGAATATGGACAATTTGAAATTTAAATCCAGGCCCCTTTGTCTTTTTCTTTTATTCTCGCCTTAAGCATGCCTAATTTGTCCAGCTGTCTCAAACCATCTTTCTTGTCTCCATATATCACCCTTAAGTTGTTCTTTTACTCTCAGGATTGATAGTGTAATGATAGTGAGAGTGCTTTCTTTCCCAGAAACATTTCATTTAAAGGTAAATCCTTGTACTAATGTCATCAGCTGGTAAATGAGGAAGGGCTTAATTTGTTTTGGAGCTTTATATGGCTCTGTTTATTATAGTCACATTTCTTATTGTAGGGCCAACCATCCACTTCATACAGACACCTGAATTTTTATACCATTCTCCTAATAGAATAATCAATATAGCTAATTAATTTTAATAACAAGTTTTGCATGAGGAAATCATGCATTCAGTTCTGAGCTCCACTAATTTCTACCTTTGTGAACTTTTGAAATTTATTTGAATTCTCAGAGCATCCATTGACTTTGTTGCTTCATGTGTCAAAAGATTCCCTCAAATCGTTGTTTGGAGAATTTGTGACAATATATTCAAAAGTGATGCAGCTTATTATGATTAAGGGCACCATGTACACAGGAAAAAATATACTAGGGAACAAATAAACCAACTATATACCAGGCATCATTCAAATGTAGGTAGTAGATGCCAAAAATGTCTTTTGATTAAGATGTACCTTAAAACAATATTCCCAGGGATTTAGCATTGAAAGAGCCAATGTCATCCCCATCCTTCCTCTCTTCCTTCCTTCCTTTATTCTGTTTTCCTTCCTTCCTTCCCATTTTCATTTGACATTTGTAACCTTTCAATAAAAGTCCTAATTAAAATCATATTTAATCATAGCTGAAAAAATAAAAGGGTGTTCAAGGAAGTATAGTTAATAACCAGAAAATGGACAAGAAAGTTGTTGAACCTTCTCCCCACATATGAAATATAACTTTTATATATATACATGCATATATATACACACACAAATATATATATATGAGCATAAATATAGATTTCTATTGCTACTTTGACCTATTTATCTTATGTTCTAAAAACACAATAATTGATTTACAATAGCACTATAGAGTATTGTGAGACCTGAAAATGTAATTCCTCCTCATTATTCCTATTTATTAATTTTTTGGTGTAGGCATAGAGAATAATTGTGATAGAATAAGTTTTTAAGATACCTGCAGAGCAATAAGTGGTGCTGGGAAAATTGGACAGCTACATGTAAAAGAATGAAATTAGAACACTTCCTAACACCATACACAAAAATAAACTCAAAATGGATCAAAGACCTAAATGTAAGGTCAGACACTATAAAACTCTTAGAGGAAAACATAGGCAGAAAACTTTTTAACATAAATCACAGCAAGATTTTTTTTTTAAAGGCAAGATCTTTTTTTTACCCACCTCATAGAGCAATGAGAATAAAAACAAAGATAACCAAATGGGACCTTATTCAACATAAAAGCTTTTGCAAGCAAAGAAAACCATAAATGAGATAAAAAGACAACACTCATAAATGGGAGAAAATATTTGCAGAAGAATCAACTGACAAGGGATTAATCTCCAAAATATAAAAACAGCTCATGCAGCTCAATATCAAAAAAACCAAACAACCCAATCAAAAAATGGGCAGAAGACCTAAATAGACGTTTCTCCAAAGAAGACATACAGATGGTTAAAAAACACATGAAAAGATTCTCAACATCACTAATTATTAGAGAAATTCAGATCAAAACTACAGTGATGTATCACCTCACACCAGTCAGAATGGCCATCATCAAGATATGTACGAACAATAAATGTTGAAGAGGGTGTGGAGAAAAGGGAACCCTCTTGCACTGTTGGTGGGAATGTAAATTGACATAGTCACTATGGGGAACAGTATGGAGGTTCCTTAAAAAACTAAAAATAGAACTACCATATGACCCAGCAATCCCACTACTGGGCATTACCTTGAGAATGAGGTGGTTGGACCTAGGGTCTGTCATACAGAGTGAAGCAAGTCAGAAAGAGAAAAACAAATACTGGATGGTAACGCACATTTACGGATTCTAAGAAAACCGTACTGATGAACCTAGTGTCAGGGCAGGAATAAAGATGCAGATGTAGAGAACGGACCTGAGGATGCAGTGGGGGAAGGGGAATCTGGGACAAAGTGAGAGAGTAGCATTGACATATATACACTACCAAATGTAAAATGGATGGCTAATGGGAAGCTGCTGCATAGCACAGGGAGATCAGCTCGATGCTTTGTGATGACCTAGAGGGGTGGGATAGGGAGGGTGGAAGGGGAGGCTCGAGAGAGGGGATATGGGAATATATGTATGCATATAGCTGATTTACTTTGTTGTACAGCAGAAACTGACACAACATTGTAAAGCAATTATATTCCAATAAAGATATAAAAAAATACCTGCAGAGGCAGGAATTAGAATTGATTATTATAGCTGGTTGTAATATGAAGAAATGTTACGTATGACAAGTCCTGATATTAGCAGAATCTAAATCATATGGATGAGAGAAATTCCTACTAATTTCATATGATTACTATCATAATCAGAATTAAGCTGTAGCTTTAATTGTGGATTTTCCTAATTAGAGTGCCTTAATTTATGATATGGACAAGTGTTTTAATATATTTAAAATTCAATCTCACTGTTTTCCAATCTTGTCAACTAAAATGTGTTTCAAGAATATTCAAGTCCTTTTCACTCAGGACTACGTCTATGGAAAAAGGAAGTGTAAATATCATATGCTTACAGTTTCCTTGGGGATTTGTTTTATGTTTCCCACCAACCGTTATAGTAAAAGCATGTAGTAAAGAAATTCATCTAAGTAATTTATCATTAGTTAAGTGTTTATTTCAAGACAGTGTATTCGTTATCGATATTTTGTTACCAAATTTGGGGAATTATTTATCAGGCTATAAACCTACTGAATACATGTAATTTTGGAGGTGGTTATATTCACTTATTTGGTCAATATTGGGAATTTTTTCATCAGTCAATTTCTTTTAATAGCATTGAAGGTGAGAATCTAAAAGATAATTGTTTACATCTGCACAGATAATTATTAATTTTGCTTTCTTTAGGGTTTAAGCAAACTTTTCATATTTTTTAAAACTAGGATAAAATTCCAATAATTGTCTTTCTCAAAAGCAATTTTACCATTTCCCCTTAACTACTCATTTAATACTGATGAGCTCTAGGATGGGATTTAGTCTCCCGATTCATTCACAAAAGATCATTAGTATACTTTATAATAAGTCAAACCAAAGGCTTAGGTGGAATAAAAATATTCTTAACAAAATAAGTGTGCCATATTTCTATTCCTCTGTCTATACCTACATCTATAAAATCACTTATATTTAGCAAAAGATACCATAAAATACTCAGCAGAGAAATGGTAGATATGGGAAAATATAGATTTTTGATATGGATGGCAACAAAAGTTATAATAAAGTGGAAAAATGTGCAAATTCATTAGGAGTACAAGATAAGTAAATTATTGTAAACTGATAGGTCTTTCAACATATCAGACTACAAACAATGAAACAATTAAAAATTATTTATGTCTTCAGAGGTATGATTAGAAGAGTATTTAAATACATGGCAGGTGTAGGCGTTGTTTTGAAATTAATCAGGCAACATTTATTAAAACTAAAATCAGCAACTATACGCCAATAAAATGTTTTTAAATAAATAAAAAATTTTTTAAAACTTTAAAATTAAAAATATAGATGATCTGTGAACTAGTTTATGCTGAGTCTTGGACTCTCAATTAAAATGAAGGCACCGGGCTTCCCTGGTGGCGCAGTGGTTGCGCGTCCGCCTGCCGATGCAGGGGAACCGGGTTCGCGCCCCGGTCTGGGAAGATCCCACGTGCCGCGGAGCGGCTGGGCCCGTGAGCCATGGCCAATGAGCCTGCGCGTCCGGAGCCTGTGCCCCGCAACGGGAGAGGCCGCAACCGAGGGAGGCCCGCATACCACCAAAAAAAAATAAATAAATAAATAAATAAAATAAAATAAAATGAAGGCACCAAGGCAAACAGACATATAAGCAATAATATTTATTAAATATGATCAAGAAAAATTTAAAGCAAAATACATGCCCATCAAAGGGTTTGCTGGGGGAGAGAAAGCAAAAGGAAGGAGAGGGAAAAAACTGAAAAGGAAAATATGGTGCATTTGATTATTACGTAAATTAGAATAGTCCTTTAGTTACTTCTTTTGGTTCATCAAATAGATGACATTCTGAACGTTGCACAAAGTAGTGTGTGTGTGTGTGTGTGTGTGTGTGTGTGTGTGTGTGTGTGTGTGTGTGGCGAGGGAGAGGGAAAGAAAGAGGGAGAGAAGGAGGGAAGGTAATGAAGGGAAGAAAGAGAGAGAGTGTACAAGGTTATATTTAGAAATAAAGTAACAATAACAAATAGTTGAATGGAACGGGTCCTATATTTCCTTATCTAACTTAAAATTGCAAAGTAGCTCTCCAATTAACCCTCTCCTGGAAAGCTAAGACATTAAGAGAGGAATTGTTAGTGTGTATGTGGGTATGGGTGGTATAAAGTGGGATTAATCTTACACTGGATCAACTATTTAATATTACTTAGGGAGATAATATTTGGCAAGAGAAATAAAAACATTGCTTTAGTCAGAATGAGCTGACCAGTACTAATCTCAATTCTGTTGTGGATATAAAATAATGGCATTCACTTTTAAGACATACAATGTGGCATGTGTTTCTATTTGTCATGATTAGAAAGTATAAACTTTATTTTCTGGAGTTAAAAGCCTAATACAGAGGTCTATAGTCTAGTAATATCCTAGAGTGAGAAAAGTAGATACACACTTTTTCTTCTTCTACAGAAAAAAATAGATACACACTGCCTTTTTCTAACACTCAAGAAAGTTAAAAGTTATGTCTTTATATCAGATGGACTGAAAACTCGGAGGGAGGACCTGATATAACTGTGTTTCTTTTAAACAGCCTCATTTTGATGGAGCATGAAAAAATGAGAGGTATTATAGTATTTGCTGAAGGAAAATGGTGGTAGCTTCAAAGATTCCATCCTCACAGCAACCTGTTTCACATCTCCAAGTGTTGATATAGACAGTTGAGGCTATTGGAGAGCAAAGCTTTCATAAATCCCAATAAGAGAGGCTATAGGCAAATTTTTTTCCCAGATAAAAGTACAGAATTAACTCTCACAGAAATACAAAGCATGAAGATTTCTAAATTTTAAATAATTTATTGGTTAGCTATATGCACATATTTACATTCTCATGTCTTTAAATGAAGCTGGAAGTCCTTAAATATTTAGAATGTAAATAGTACATGTTTAAGAATATTACATAATTTTATGAAGGATTCTTTACACTGCAGCCTTAGACCAAAGCTTTAAGTCCACAACGTAGGATTTTACTCACTAGTTATGCCTTTATTATTTTCAGTAATTAATTATTTTAATGTGTTCTGAAATGTATCCACATTAACATGATTTCTGGCCTGTAGAATTATGAAATTATAGTGAACTTTCCATTGTTCACAGTGCCAAAAACAGCATGATAGTATATATGATGTACAGAATGGAATTTAAAGTTATTCAAAAGTCTCAGAAGAAACTTCAGTACATTGTCAGTAGGACCACCGTGCACTGAATAGGCTGCATGAGGAATTGAACACTAGCATAAATCTCTTCTTCATTCTACATTTTGTATTTCAATTGCATTCTATCTTTAAGATATCTGTTAAGACATTTCATCTATGTGTCAATGTGGCATGCTGATATATTTATACTGTCTTAGTAAGCAAATTAATGTTCCCCTGCTATAATGAAAAACAATATAATCAAAATAGTTCCATATGTAATTAGTATTTTGTTTTAAAGGCTACATGTTTATTGGTTTGTAGTGCCCTAATTATTTTTCTCTCCCTGAAGATAACTTTCATAAAAGGTCATTTCTTTTCTTGAACAGGTAAATGGGATATTTACAAGTTGGCAATATGTAACCTTATAGTAGGATACCTAATGGAGCATGGCAAAAGAACAAATGAAACAATTTGACTGGCTGATAACCATTTCAAGCTATGCTAGTTTCAAGGCAATTACAGCAGTTAGAACATATCCAACTATTCAAACATGAACTGCATTTCTGTTAGTGCAAATCTATAACCATTACATGATTTAAGTAATCTTTAATACTATGAAACATTTCCCATTACTTCATGTGACATGTATAGCTAACTGGCAAAGAAAAGCTATGGAATACTGAGAAATTGTTCTCTAAATTTGACCAGATGAATTCTCGTGAGTTGTCTCAGGAATCCAGTTCAACTTCCTAAACACATTAATTTCATCAGAAAATCAAAGGGAATGGAAGAAAATAATCTTTAGAGACAAAGAATTTATTTACTATAGCTTTTCTTCATTTCTGTAAAATCCCAATGCGTAGTTTTGCATAAGCATAATTGTTAGCATATATGTATTGACATAAATCTAGAGCAGTGATGCTATTATTATTATAAAAATATTACAAATTTTATTGATAGTGTTACAACATCTACTTTAGTTCTTGGGTTAGTGACAATGTACTTAATTTTCTTTTCCAAAAACAGTAGGCTAATATCTATACTGTGAAGTAATAGAATTATTAGGCAAATATTTCTATCACTTCCTAATATATTAGTTATGTAATACATTGTTTTGAATTCTTAACTTTTCTAGATATTCATATAGGTACTAGGGAAATATAATAAACAAGTTACAGACCCTATTCTTAAAGTTTTTGTGTTCTATAGGAAGAAACATAGCAGAAAATAAACATTCCACTGCTTTCTATGATTTGACACTGTATACATGTATCATGAAAAGAAATGAAAATAGGATGAAGAGCTGGTGCTAATTTACCTAGGAAGGTCAAGAAAGGTATGACACCTTTTATGAGGGGTACTTGAGATGTGAAATATGGGAAAAAAGGAGTCACATAGACATCTAGAGAAAAGCTTTCATAAAGAAAAAAAGTAAGAGTAAAGGCCATGATATGGTAATAAAGTTGTCATATCCAAGGAACACTAAAGTGGCTGCTGGGATGGGTCACTCAGGTTCTACCCTCCCAGGACAAAAGCATACCCACACTGCTGAGGATTGCTGAAAATTTTGCTTGAGAAAGTTGATTATATTTATATCTATATAAATATAGATATATTTATGTCTGTTTATATCTTTATATCTATATCTATCTATCATAAAGGTAGACCAAAGCTCTAACAAGGTAGCAGAGCTAGGGAGGAGAGCAAAAGCCAGAGTCTTATGACTACATTGAGAAGTCTGAGAGAAGAAGAGTTAAAGACAATTGAGAAGTTGCAATCAGAAAGATGAGAGCAGTGGTGTGCTGGTGAATGTTTAATGACTGACTTACAGAAGGGCAGAGGGGAGCAACTTTATAGTGTGTGTCAATTCCTGTGTTGTCAACCCTCCCACTATGGCTTATTTCAACCTATCAAAGCAAAGTCACTGGAGGCAGAGTTGGGAAGAGAGGTGCAGTAGGATATTATAGAGCATTTCCACCATATATATGCAATAGACCTGAATAATCTCAAGAGCATAGTAATAGTAAAATGTAGTGAAATGACTGATTAGTAAGTTTTGAGTATTTACTACTTCATATTTTAATATTTATTGTGAGTTTATATAATTTAATTTTTATAAATGGCTCACAAAATACATGAGAATTAAAGGATCAGCTCTTATGAGCCAGTTCAAGCCAGAAAGCACACCAATGGGCAGGAGACAAGTGAATTATGGAGACAGAATGAATGTCTATAAAACAGACACTGAGATAAAAGTCAGGAATTCAAAAGGTTTTTCGGGGGATAATATTTTTGAAAGAAAAAGTGGAGGAAGCAGAATTTTGTAGGAGAGGCTTTCAGACTGTGATATGGTCCTGACACAATCACAGCCAGACCATAGGTGAGCAAAGATTTCCTGTTACTGGAGTCCCATATTGGGAAGAAATGGCTTAGCTCTATACCATTGCCTTTCTCAGTTGTTGGCCAGGGATCATTTAAGAAGGGCATGAACTGAAAATGAACTAACAGTGGGATGCTGTCAGCCACTTTCCCTCTTTACTGCTGGGCAACCCTTCCTTTCTTGAAAGGGTGTCAGAGGGTCACATCTCTGTGGCTGCCACAGTTACCGTGAGGTAGGAATGACCAACCATGATAAATTATGCTTTGTAACTGAATGAGATAAACACAGAGAATTTACTATTGGGAGTAATGAGATGTAAGTCATTGGCAGCCTTCATCAGTGGTTTTCAACCTGATCTGAGAAAGAATATGAGGTGAGAAATGGAGACTTCGAGCATAATTGTTTCTTTAAAGAATTAACAGGGAGTGTATTGAAACAGATTCATGCATCGAACTAAGAAACAGGGTGGTAGTAGAGACATAGGAAGCATAGGAATATTCCAAAACATTTAAAATTTTTCATAAGCAACTTAATAGAAAAAAAGTGTCTTTCAGAAGAAAGATAATTTTTTTTTTTTTTTTTTTTT
>NC_041224.1:125261938-125412052 GCF_002837175.3 Physeter macrocephalus | reverse complement strand
CTGTTGTGGTTTCTCCCGTTGCAGAGCACAGGCTCCGGACGCGCAGGCTCAGCGGCCATGGCTCACGGGCCAGCCGCTCCGCAGCATGTGGGATCTTCCCGGACCGGGGAACGAACCCGTGTGCCCTGCATCGGCAGGCGGACGCGCAACCACTGCGCCACCAGGGAAGCCCAAGAAAGATAATTTGGTTGTAACAAATTTCCCCACTTTATTTAAAGAAACAGATGACTCAGTAAATAGTTCTTGGTTTTCATTATATCCATCTTTTGAAGAAAATCAGGAATAAAGAGATAGTGGGTTTTGTCCAAAAATGGCAATAGATCTACACTGGAAACCATGGGGAAATGACCTTTCCTCCTAAGAGTTATATCACTTTTTGGAGCCAGAAATTCTTTCATTGACTTTGGAGATGAAATGACCTCTGTATTGAACGGTTGTTTCTACTCCAGTGGCCCTTTAATGGTGAAAGGCATTTTTAGTGAAATAAAAAGTGTTTTCATTGCAAAGTGTTAACACATTTCTGTCATTAAGCTAACAAGTAGTTGAACAAATAGTAAGACCTGTTACTCCCTTAACTGATGTGTACCTAGCTCCCAGTTTTGACATATACAAAGATCTTGGTGAAAGAATATTGGTAAAATTATACTAAAAACTATGAAAATAAGAGGGATTTCTGTGCATTTCTAAACATCTAGATCTTATTCCTTTAAAACTGACTTTCATTTGTTCTTCAAACATGCCAAGTTTGCTGCTGCATTTGCTGTTGCCACTGCTGCCCAGAATGCCCCACACTAGACCTTTGCATGACTGCTCATTCAGGCATCAGCTCACATTTCATCTGCTCATTAAGCCCGACACAGATCACCCAACTGAACCATCCTCCAACTCCTCAGTCAAGCTCTACCACGTTTTTCTCCCAGCACTTACCAGTTTCTGAAATTATCTAGTGCATTAACTTTCATTCTCCATTATACTAATGAAAACAATGACCTTCTCCTGTTCACTCCTCTATGAATGTTGCTACCAAGAAGTAGAACAGAATAGGACACATCATAGGACCTAAATAAAGAGATGCTGAATGAATGACAACTAATTTAATACCTTCTTTATAGTGTAAAGTTATTAATATTTGCTGATGTTTAAAATTAGTTTTATAAACAGCCCATTTTTCTCATCTTCAAGAATGGGATATTATTATTATTACTTTAATTTTTGGCTGCGTTGGGTCCTCGTTGCTGCGCACGGGCTTTCTCTAGTTGAGGCAAGTGGGAGCTACTCTTTGTTGTGGTGGTTTCTCTTGTTGTGGAGCACAGGCTCTAGGCGCTTGGGCTCAGTAGTTGTGACTCGCGGGCTCTAGAGCGCAGGCTCAGTAGTTGTGGCACACGGGCTTAGTTGCTCTGCGGCATGTGGGATTTTCCCTGACCAGGGATCGAACCTGTGCCCTTGCACTGGCGGGTGGATTCTTAACCACTGCACCACTGGGGACGTCTCAGAAAGGGGTATTATTTTAACTTCTCTACTGACTTATTCATTGTCTTCATTTTATCGCCTTCTACGTACTCTTCAAAATACTGTAACCAGGCTTAAACCATCAACAACCACAAGTACTTCTGAAAAAAGTTAACAATAACCTCTAATTTAAAAATTGAAAAAAAATTAAAACAAAATTTTAAATTGAACTGAGTATTTTGGTGCTTGTCGTACCATACTCAGCCTACCTTAATTTAACACTGTAGATCTTTCTTCTGTTGACATTTCTCCACGGGCTTCTGGATACTTCTTGATCAAGTTGCCCCTCCTACATCTTTAAGTATTAAATGCAAGTCTCTATCTGAAGTTGGTTCCCCTTCTGCCCACTTTGAGCTGTCAGTGTTAGTCCTGTCCATATTTATCTTTTCTTTTTCTTTCCATTCTAACTTCTGTCTTATCTGTCTTATCCTGTTCCATATCCCTCCTGTATTATATTTTCCTAAATTATTTCAGTAGTCATTAAGCTGGCCTCCCTGAGTCCTGATGTGCCTGTATCCTCTACAAAGCTGTCAGAAGAATCTTTCTAAAATAGTAGTCATACTCTAGCTTGAAACTTTAAAATGGTTTTCTTAACCAGTTAATAAACTTCTCAACAGCAAGAAACATGAAAGATTTTGCTGTGCATCCTCAGCATGTAGTTCACAGAGGGCATTCAATAAGTGTTTAAGGAAGAAAGAGAAGGAGGAACAATTGTTCAGACAATGCCAAATTATTGTAAAGAATGAATTTTCTCTTCCTCTTGAGGTAAGAAATTAGAAAAAGAGCTTCAGACAAAAGATTACAACTCTGGTATTCCCAACTAGTGGTTAAAACCTTGCAAATACAAAAAGTTGAGCAAAGTGGACATTAGAGGGTTTAATTAAATTAATTTAAATAATTGATATAAACAATATATGTATATATTCATGTACCTGCATTACACATCTACTAGAAGCAGGAAACAGCAAAAACATCAATAATTACTCCTTTTCTTCTTCCTCCATATTGTATTCAAAGAAACCAGTATCAATGAAAAGGAAAGAAATAGGAGAGTTAGGCAAGGGTAGCAGATTTCTGCAGGGGAAAACTGGGATCAAGGGGGAATTTCTCATTTTAAATAGAAGAGCATATATTAATGCTATTGGTAAGGTTCCATTAGAAATAGAACAAGTGAAGGGAAGAGAGGAGATAATCTTACACATACTTATGACATCTAATCTAGACATATTAAGTGTTTTTAGATGCATTTAGAAACTTGTCCTATCAATAGAGAGTAATCCTTAGGAAGACAACACAAAGGTATGTTTTACCTAATTGTCAGTATATATAAGCTTTTAAAATGATCCTATTTCATATTGTAGATTATTTTGTGTTTCCTGAACAGGTCATGAGGTACAAATATTAATGTATTTATTTGAAAGTGAATATAGCTTGTTTACTCACAATGCAAACCACTATGAGAAAATAATTTTCCTGTATAGCAATACTCTAATGAAAAAAGCCATATAGCTTTCTTTTACACTCTTATTTGTCCAAAGATAAATTTTTTTGGCCCCTTTTAAATTAAGGGTTTCCATTTTCTGTGCTTTAAATGTTTTAGGAGCTTTTATATATAAAATAGTTTCATTAAACTTTTTTGAGTGCTTTAAGCAGGGATGGTATAGCAAAAACGTAATATTAGTAAAAATGACTTATTTATGGTACTAGACATTTATTTATGAATAAACGGAAAATTTTCTACTTATGGTTGAACGTGAAACAAGATGTTAACATATTTCCATGGACTTCCTCATGATAATTTTTATTTCGAAATTTATGAAGGCAAAGATGAACTTAGATACAGAAAATCTAAAACGCAAGACATCATGTTTCATTCCTAAACACAATATAATTTTCAGGGCCAAGGAAAACATACATTCAGCTTTGACAGAAGAATTCAAATGTTAATTTCATACCAAGAAATAAAGTTGTTTGTTGTCACTGAAATTCAAGGAGTAGAACCTCTCTGTAATTCTTCACAAGACCTACAGCTGGATTATTAGAATAATATCAGTTGTATATACTCTGCACCCTTTATCCCCAGCTGAACACTAAAATAAAAAAGTAAAATAGATTGTGACACAAATGATAGTGTTTGCATGGCTCATTGTTCATGAATTTGAACTATTACTGTCTATTGATGTGTCCCTGTGTGTATTTAGACTAAATATATCAAACTGTTTCTTAAACTACTTATATAAAGGGCCACTGAGCTCAAAGTTGTATATTATAATCCTTTCTTTCCTGAAAAAAATGACAATATTACAGTGGAACGAATATGATAAATATTGCTATTACGTGTAGAGCTAGTTACATTTTATAGTAAGAAATAATAAAGTCAATGTTACTTTATATGACTTTTCCATATGACTAATGAACACATTATCCAGAAGTTAGTAAGAGTCATGCTAAACATGTGATTCAAATGAGAAATATATTCATTTTGTTTTTAAAAAAAGATTACCAGCTGTACTAACTTTAAGAGACATGATGTATAATGGGTATGGTTTAAAATTTCTTTATGAAATAAGGAGAAAACTGAATCTAAAATTCTTAAGTATAGTTAAATTCAATTTGTGGATTAAATGAAGCAGTCTGTGATAATTCTCACCGCTCAAACTGGCACACAGTACTTTTCAAAAGGGTATGCTGTGAAGGAAGAATATGTAATTTGGAAAACGTTTTTGAATCCGATAATAATTTCCTAAGACATAAATTATACAAAGGTATTATTCACATAATAAACTACAGAAATTATAGCTCCACAAAAATCTTGTAAGCCAGTGGTAATAGGCAGAAGAGGCAATAGGGAGGTCACTCAAAGCAAATTCTGCAATTACCATGATCCATGGATGACACATATAACACAGGCAATGGATTCATATGGACCTGAGTTTAAATTCAGGCTATTCCACTGACCAGCTCCGTAACATGGGGCAGTAGCCTGGGTCAGTTTATCCTACTCCTGCCTCAGTTTTCTTTTTCTTTCTTTCTTTTTTAAAATTTTAAAAATGTTATTGGAATATAGTTGATTTACAATGTTGTGTTACTTTCAGGTGTACAGAAAAGTTATACATATATTCATTCGTTTTCAGATTATTTTCTCATATAGGTTATCACAGGATATTGAGTAGAGTTCCCTGTGCTATACAGTAGGTCCTTGTTGGTTATCTATCTTATATATAGTATTGTGTGTATGTTAATCCTAAACTCCTGATTTATCCCTCCCACCGACGTTTCCCCTTTGGTAACGATAAATTCGATTTCGATATCTGTACGTCAGTTTCTGTTTTGTAAATAAGTTCATTTGTGTCATTTTAAAAATTAGATTCCACATATGAGTGATATCATATGATATTTGTCTTTCTCTGTCTGACTTCACTTAGTATGATAATCTCTAGGTCCATCCACCTTGCTGCAATCTTTTTTATGACTGAGTAATATTTTATTATTTATAAGTACTACATCTTCTTTATCCATTACTCTGTCAATGGACATTTAGGATCCTTCCATGTCTTGGCTATTTTAAATAGTGCTGCAAAGAACATTGGGGTGCAGTTATCTTTTTGAATTATGGTTTTCTCCAGATACATGCCCAGGAGTGGTATTGCTGGATCATAAGGTAGTTCTATTTTAGTTTTTCAAGGAACCTCCATACTGTTCTCCATAGTGGCTGTATCAATTACATTCCCACCAACAGTGCAAGAGGGTTCCCTTTTCTCCACACCTTCTCCAGCATTTATTGTTTTTAAACTTTTTAATGATAGCCATTCTGACTGGTGTGAGGTGATACCTCATTGTAGTTTTGATTTGCATTTCTCTGATAATTAGTGTTCTTGAGCATTTTTACATTGACCGGCGTGAGGTGGTACCTCATTGTAGTTTTGATTTGCATTTCTCTGATAATTAGTGTTCTTGAGCATTTTTACATGTGCTTTTGGCCATCTGTATGTCTTCTTTAGAGAAATGTCTATTTAGATCTTCTGCTAAGTTTTCTTACCTAAAAATGAACGACATGAAGATTCAATGGGTAGTGCAGGTAAATGACGTAGCACCGTTCTAGCACATAAAGAATGTTCTAAGAAAATTGGCTTTTTTAAAAGACATTTAAAAAAAATTGATGTTAGATGCATTGTATATGGTATGTTTAGTAATATAATACTCTTTTATATTTAGTTCAATATTATAGTTTTTTATTTTGAACTTATTTTACATTTGAATGATTACTAAAAGTGGTTTCAGCTCTCCAAATTTATTCTATTAATTTCCCATTTCATCTCTTCCATAGATTAATTTTTAACTGCTTTTTTAAATGAGAGAATTTTTAAATTGTGAGTATTTATATTTGCTGCATACTCTGTCAAGCTGTGGTGGTTGTTTGGCTGCCAACATAGGTATTTAAAGAAAGTAGGACTAGCCCTTGACTAGATAGATGAAGTTAATTATAAATCTGCCAGCCTTCATTTACCACGCTGGTATATAACTAGTATGAGTGCAAAATCTCTTGTTATTCTCTCTTAAAAATGTAGCTTTTGAATAATGAGGACTAAAACAATCAAAAATTTATACAAGTGTAACTTCTCAAATTTTACAGAGGTCCAAGAATCAAGGAGTGTTGTCTTTCAGAAATAATATGCTTCAAGGTGAATAATATTTTAGTCCAGTATAAGAAAGATTTATTTTTAAGAAATCAGAGGTGTTTCTTTTTCTGCAAAGTGTATGTCATGTTATGGGCATACATTATTAGAAATGATCAGAAATGATTCACATATTTTCTTTCATATTTAAGTGATACCTTCCTTGTTTTAAAGATAAAGAATCTGTAATTTAGAAGTAAAGTCAAATTTGCAAGGTCAGACAGAACATGGTCTACTGGAATTTGAAAATAATTATAATTCCAAAGCCTTCATTTTCCTCCACTTCTCTATAGAGCCCCTGCAAGCCAATGAACCAAATGTTATATTATTACTTAAGGAAATATTGAGATTTTGCCAGTCTTAATATGGGTTCTCATGGTTAATTTTATTCACCAGTATAGTGAAATTGTTTCATAGAATCATGCTTTGATTTTGAAAATATAACCTGGATAGTTCAAATCTACAGCTCACAAATATAATTATTATTTACCACTTTCCTTATGCTTTGTAGGCTTATTATGATTATTAGTTATTCTTTAAAAAAAACCTTTTAAAATAAAGTGGTAATACTTTCTTCATTATAGACATGAAGAAATGTGATATCCAGAGGTGAAGTGATTTGTTAAAGCTCAAATAAAAAGCCATGGCAGAGTCAGAACTAGAGTCCTTATTTTTTACTAGGCCATTTTCCTACAGCAGATTTAGACACATTGGGAAAGAGAGAGGGAGGGAGGGAGGGAGGGAGGGAGGGAGGGAAGGAGGGATAGATAGAAAGGCTGAGAGAAATTAAAAGGAAATATTTTAAAACTAGGGCAGAGTCAAAAGAAAGTTAGTGGTCTTTAACATCAATAAAAGCTGAATATGTTTCTAGTGTAATCTTTAAGGAAAAAGGAAGAAAAAGGTCACATTTGAAACACACAAAGAAAAGTAAATTACTTTACAACACCAGAAATAGATCATGATATAGAGACATGTGAAAGAAAGAAAGAATGATTATATGAGAAGGTCATGCAGGACTTTGAGACAGTGAGGTCTATTTGAAGTCCAGTGCTCAAGTAGGGAATCCACTTTTAAAGTTCCACAGGAAAAACTGACCCGAGCCAGAACACAGGTGCTCTGATATCAATAAGGCAAATAGGCAAGACAGCCTTAGAGTTTTCTGAAATCTGTATGATAATCTATCTTCCATAGCTTGGGAACATGGAGGTAGTTCATAGTGATTTATTTAACTCATTGAAAACCTTTCCAACCAAACTTGCTACTCCTGTCTTTCCATAATTTTTTTTAAGTGTCTCTCTCTCTAAACAGTTAATTAACAAGTATTATTGGGAGTTAAATGGCTAGCAAGGAGAACACTAACATTCTTCCTGTTTAATGTATCACCAGACAAGTCTCTGGAAATATTATTTTATGGCTTTCTAAAAGATATTTGTGATATAATTGAGTAATGATATCAAAGACAGAAATTGGAATATGGATCAAAGAAGCAGTGCACTGAGAGGGCAGCACCTGAAAATCCTACTGAATCATCCTAATCTAGATATTTTGCACAAGCCAGGTCCTTAGAAGGAGACTGAGTAGAGTTTAGAAATCTGTGACTTTAAAAGGCATCAAGTAGGAGAGTTAACAAAATTTCAAACATCTGAATTCAAGAAAAATATGTTATAGAAAATAGAATTATTTTATTTGAATTCTAGGAAAGATGATATATCTTTCAATAAATTAAAGAAATTGACTTTTGGATCTTGCCTGGAAAATATTCAAAAGTAACAGCTGAAAGTAAAAGAAACAAGAAGCAGAGATAAGGGCTTTGAGTTGCAATTTTAGGTTTATTATCCTCTTTATTACTAGTTGGCTTTGTGACCTTAGAAGAGAAACTTAGCCACTCTGAACATTATTTTTGAATCCATTAGATAATTATACATATCTCATGATATTGGTACAGTAATTTTATTAGATAATGTGTGAAAGTGCTTTGCAAATTGTATAATACTTACAAGTTAGCTGTAACAAACTCAGAATGTTGTGGATCCTTAATTCCAAAACTGGCTTGAAATCCACTACCTAGAATATTTTCGGTGTCTGATTTTCAAGCTATAGATGAGGCTTCCAGAAGTTAGATGTTTCACGATTTTTTTTCACTCTTTGATGGGTTTTAATTACTTCAACAAAAAATTATTAATAGCTACCCAGAAAATATGATCGTTTTTAGTTCCACAGAAGATATTGAAAAGTTTTTCCTAACAGTTAAAAAGTAGAGTGTCTGACTTGGTTAAATATTCTGTAATAGACTAAGCTTCTTATCTTGGATTTACTTTTTATGAGCTAATACAGACTTTTATATGTTTACCTGAGATAGAAATTTTAGATATATATATATTCTCTTGAGGTAAACTTGGATGTTCAGGGAACAAATGCCATTGCTGGGTCACATATGAAAGGTAATTGGAAGAGTTTGGATTTTTTTTTCCATCTGGTTGATATAGAATTAGTAATGTAATGGGTTTGCAGCTGGAACTTTCTGCTCATAGCAAAATATTGGCAGTTACTGAAGCAGCAGGTTGCAGGACGTGTGGCTTCAGTTTATGGAAATACTCCGACCACACACAGACTTTGATATGCTACAAACAGGAATGCTCTCTGTAAGGAAATGTGACTGAATTGTGCCTCTGCAGGGTTGGTGTCAACAGGAACAGAGTAAGAGTCCTTGTCATGTAAATATATTTGGCCTGAACTCTGCCCAAATGCCAGGGCTCTTTCATTTCTCATGGATTTTATATAGAAGCCCACGGGTAAAACAGCTGTTGTTTTGCAGGAGCTGGTATACAGCTTTAGGCAAGGGATATTAAAAAAACAAACTAAACTAAACCTGTTTCAGAGAGTATCTCTTTTAACAATAGGTGAATTTATAATTCATATGTTTGATACATCAAATTAAAATATTTAGGTAAACTAGCAATTCCCTATAAAATGGACTACAAAATTACACTGTAATAATTTATTCTCTATGTCTTCATTTTTATGCCACTTGGATTGTTTCTTAAAAACCTGCCTATAAACCAAGTCAAGGGTTAGTTGCAAAATCAAATCATAGGCTACCAAGTTGCTAAGGTGTTGGACGTCTTCTCTTATATCTCTTGGTTTCAAAGATAAATAATTTAAATTCTGGAATTCAAAGATAACTATTCTCTTCATCTATTGAAAATGTAAAGAATGGGAGCATGAAGATAATTCAGCATTTTACCATGGATCTAAAGGATGATTCTGTAGACTTAAAAGAGTACAATGACCCTAATGACCTTGAGCACCATGTACCAGGGTAACAGATGACTATATGGGTTTACATATTTCTTTTTTGAGGGGCATGTGGTGAAGACATAAATCCTGATTTAATGAGTAGTATTTTAATCCAATGATGCCACAGCTATTTCTTCCTTATATCTTAAATCCCAGTAGTTGGTGAAAATATTAATGTCTTTGGGATATTTTAAGCTAAATGCAAAAATTATTGAAATTTTTTCTGGAAATTAGAATTTCCCTAAATTTTTCTCTAACAACCTTCTTTTAAAAATTTTTTTTACAATAGTATCATTCATTCACAGAATTAACAAAATTAATGAACAACTCCCATAGACTGTATTATTTCCCTTTATTTCTAAAGTATTTCTAAAGCAACTAGCTAGGCTGAGCTTATCACACTTCAAAAGATACTCTCTCTTTTTTTTTTATTTTACAATCTTGCTTTGAATCATCAGCTATTTTGTAAAGGTCAAAATATATTAATTAAAATGTACTTAGTAAATCTCTCCAGAGCTTAGTTTTTTCTGTTTAGCTTTTTCAAATGCCTGTGTGTTTATCAAGTAAGATAAAATATGCTCTACAAGGAACAAGATTTTCTGAAAAATGACCTTAAGGGAGGATCCTGGGTGGCGCAGACCCCAAGTTGATAGGAGAGCCCAGCTTCGCTTCTCCCAACAGCAGGATTGGTGCCCAAGCTTAGTTTCCCACAGCACTCTGGGCTTCAACTTGGCAGGGGTATTTGTAACCACAGACAGGCTCCAATAGCCTGATTGTTCCACAATCTCCAGGTACAGAGCAGCTGGCTTTCCCAGCAATTCCTGTAAACAGCTGCCACCTAAATCAATACTGCCTGATGTCAAGCTGCACATGTATTCTCCAAATGTAAAGTAGTGTTCCTTTGATTGCCATATTGAGGGAGCTCACAGTGGGAAAGTGTGTTCCCCACTAGGTGAAACCCACACCACGTCCAAAGGACGGCCTGGCCCTGACACCCCTCTCCATGAGTTGGTAGAGGAACTAGGGGATCTTCATGCTGCTAATCTGATCTTGTAATTTTTCCCTTTTCCAAGAAAGCCTGTTCCTTAACCCAAGCCAAAATTCTGTGTGACAAATAGTAGCCCTAAAAGGACCCACCTATCCATGATAATACATTTTTTTCTTAATGCCATAAATATTACCCTTTTTTTGAGAAAGTTTTTGTTTTCAAGGAAAATATGATTTTAAAAATGTGGACAAGTTTAGTCATATATAATCTAAATTTCTTGATGAAATTAAAACCATAGGAAGAAAAGATCTTTGTTGAGGAAATTTCACTTCATAAGTGGACAAATTCTATAAATAGTTCTATAACTATTTCAAAACATACAAATAACTTGAGAGGATAGCAGCCACTTTTACTCTTTGTAAAAGGAAAATCAATACTAGACACAATGCTAAGAGTCTATGCAAGTGATAGCAATGTGAAAAACTGACCTGGTGTGGCTATGGAGAGCACATGCTCTGCCAAGGGGAGTCAGACAAGCTTCTTAAGTTCTATCTGACCTGTGTTTATGTGAATTTTTTTAAAAGGAAACACTGCCTTATTTTAGACACTTTGGGCCTATACAGCAAACAATGTCACATCTCTACATGCAATTTTAGGAAGATTAAGCCCAGCTGGAATATTTTGTGACTCTTGCAATATGCAAAAATTGGTATATTGTACCTTTTTAAAGAATTTCTATTCCAAATGAATGATTTTAATACCTTTAAAGAGTGATTAACAAATTAAAGACATTGTGCTAATTTTCAGTTTTCAAAACTAATGTTTTAACAAGTATCCTTTTGATATTGTTAAAATAAACCAAAATGGAGACCAAGCTTGAGAATCCCCCAAGCAGACAAAACCACTTAAGACACGTAAGCAAAACCACATCTCGTTTATTTCATGAATGTAACTGAAACTTAACTTAGTTTATTTCTTAGAAATACTTGTATTCATCATAAAAGAATCTTAAGTCATCCTCCTAAAATGGTATGAGATCATCACTTTTAACCAATCCCCTGCTGTCTGGAAAACCCCATTTTAATAACCAATCATTATAAAGGTTAAGCAACTAAACTTTCAGGTTATAAGCCATCCTGTTACATCATGACCCTGAGCTTCCTATCAGTTTGGATTTGAAAGTTCCCAGTTCTCGAGCTTTTCTTAGGTACACAGTATATCCTTGCAAAATACTATTTTATTGATCTAGTGTTTTAAATTTTGCTATTTCTGGATTTTTGACGATATGCTTTCTGACCTAAATGAAGACTGCTAAGGCATTATATTTATTACACTGGAGAACAGAGAGTCAAATTACACAGGTGTTATATCACTGTCAGAAAATTAATTTATACTAAAAAATGTAATGCCTCTCAGATATATCTCCAGAAAAGTCCATAAATAGAGAATATCTATAGCTACAAGTATTGTAATGTATATTAAAATATATAATTTAAATATGTTTTCTTAGTAAAGATGAAAAGGGGCAAGTTGTGGTAGAATTCGAGAAATAGATAAATAGTTTTTAATTTTATTTTTATTTTAGAAATAAAGCTAATTTTTGAGCTTAGCTCTCCCCTTAAATGTGGAGAGGATCCCTATAGATTTTTGTTGTAGCTATTGAATTCAAGAATATATATCTATTTATATCAAATGATCCAATATACAAAATATAGGTACATTCTAATAACAGGAAATAATAGATTATTGGTAAAAATGTGTGAGCTTTTTCAGTATATTGTGTAATATATCAAATATATTACTTCATAGCATGCATTAAAAAAAGCAACAATTTTAAGAAGTATATTTTGAAATTATGCTGAAGCAAGTGAAATTTTGCTAGTGTCAAGCAATAAAACTTTGATCTTGTTAGAAAGATTCCATTTCAAAATGTAAATTTGGGGCCCTCTGCAACTTCATAAAACTCTTGGTAAAGTTTTGGTTTCTAAGAGCAAAACCTTACTTGTATCTAGAGCAATTATACCAAGTGTTTTGTCCAGTTTAATAAAAAATGCAAAGCTGAATGTACAGAAATAAAGTTTCAGCTTAACTTGACTTTGATTTGATGAAAGCAGTCAAGTTTCCAATTCCAGTTCAGTGTGTATTTGGATCTGGCTTTTCAGTTCACTAAGCCCAGCTAGTAAACCATACAAATTATCAGTAATTTGTCAGCATTTGATAAATGACTTAATGCCAGTGAGCTGCCACTGATCCTATGTCATCTGCCTCTGCCTGGGTCAGCGCATTTTCCTAATGCTCTAAGAACCTTAAAAAAGACAGTATAATAAAAATCATTTACTTAAGACCTTAACCCAAGTTTGTCCTGTAAAATGTGCTTAATATGAAAATAGTACATTATGTAATATAATATGTTTGACTATGATAATCTATAGTTAACAATAATGTTAAACTACTAGGAAACATGTAACAAGCAGGAAAAAAAGATAAAGCATTCATTATTCAAGCATTTCTTTCAAAATAATTGTTTACCAAGCACTAGGATTTTTTTTTTCTCCCAGTTATCTTACTTTCTAACATTTTATTCATAACTTACTTTAGCGTACTTACCCATACAGATGATTAGTGTAATAATGAACAAAATGGGTCACTGGTCTATCACTATGTAGATTAACTTCTAAAACAGAGAATCTCCATTTTAATATAACAACCACTGCCTATTAACCTTGTTGTTGTTTAGAAGAGAGGCTACAGAAAAATGGCATGAATGACTGACTTAAACTGGGCTCCCTGAAAACACAGGCCCTGAAGCCAAAGATTACATCATAATGCTTTATTTGAAGGATGCAATCCCAAGAAAAATGGACTGAAAAATTGGAAAAGCAGGGAAGAGCAAATATAATGTGGTGTGTTAACCAGCTGGCTACAGCTTCCCAATAAACACATCTGCTTTCTCAGTCAAGTACCAGCTCTCCAGAGATGCATTATGGCACCATCGAGTTTCTGGATGGTCCTAGATTCCCTTCTCACTTGCTCAGAGTCACCTCAAGAGGCATTACCTCCCTGGCACTTCTGTGTTCTGTTGCACAGCTCTTCCAGGCACCCGCTGAAGAAGAGATTTGCTGTGCATGCAGTATGGTCAGGGAGAAAGCAGAGGCAGTCTCTCCTGTCTGCCGGCCCTACATGTGAGGGCTTCTATTTCTATGGTGGCTGCAGCAACACAGAAGGCAGCTGGGGTTTTCAACTACTGTGATGGCATAAGCCAAAGGAAGGATTATTTTGGCCAAGAAATAATGCAATTGGCTAAAACTTGTCAGGGTGGCAGGTAAGCATATCTGGAATATAGAATGAACTTTGCCTGGTATAATGGTACAACTCAATCCATGATGACTGAAGCAAAGAGGTCAATGTATATCACTTTCAAAATTGAAGGACATAATGCAGTATAACGATCTATAATTTTAAAAGGAAAAATAAAGGTATGGGAAGAGAGGTGGTGAATATCAGGGAGAGCAGGAAAGAGAAAATAAACATGAAAATTTCAACTATCTTGCACTTGTGCTCAGAGTAAAAATACATTTGATGCTGAAATTTCTCTTTGCCTCTTTGCAAATGGGAGTGAGAAATGTTCCCACAGAAGACTAACCAACTAATCTTAGGTCCACGGGGTATTTGGCTCATAATATGCTCAAGTTGATTTCCCTGTGCTACTTTCATTGTAGGAATCACTTCCGTCTCTTCTTATCCTGATTTCTTTCTCCTGAGGCTGTCTCAAAAAATAAAATGAAATAAAATAAAATAGGCACATCTTTGTAGGTTGTTCTATTCCTGATATCTTCCAAATTAGCATACCTCTTTAAAATTTTATATCCCTCTTTGTAGTTTTTTGGATTATTTATCATGTTGTTGAATATAATGCACATATAGAAAAACTAAAACCTAAGACAAAATGAACTGTCAGTCTCCTGATATGGCCTCTCTCAATCATTAACCCTTCTTCCATCCTATATTTGTAAGTAATATAATAAAAGCAACGTTACATACATATATATGCGTATATATGTAATAAGTATAACCTTATATCACTGTAGATTAGTTTTGCCAAGATTGTCTCTTTATATGTATAGAATCACACAGTTTGTATTCTTTGTGTCTGATTTCTTTGCACAAAATTATGTTGGTGAGATCCACCTATGTTTTACATGTGTAGCTCATGTATAGATAGTAGTCCTTACTGTAGATATGTAATATTCCATTGTATGAAAATATTATTTATATATCCATCCTACTATTGATGGATATTTGGGTTTTTTTTACCAGTGTTTAATTATTATGAAGCATGCCATTATGAAGAATCTATACATGTCCTTTGATACATATGTGTCTGTGATTTTGTTGAATATATCTCCAGGAATAAAATTATTGGGTTACAGTATATGAATATCTTTTAACTCAGTGAAAAATGCCAGAGTTTTCCATGGTATTTGTAGCAATTTACACTCTGATCAGGAGTGTTTGAGTTTCTACTGCTTTTGCTAAAACTTGGCCTTCAGACATTTTTGGGCCATTTTGCTGCATGTTTATTGGTACATATGGACTGGTTTCACAGTGTGATTTTATTGGTTTGAGTATCTTTTCATAACTTTATTAGTCGTTTACATAGTCTGTTCTTTGAAGTACATGTTTAAAACTTTCCTATATTATTCTATAGAGTTATCTGTCTTTTTCTTATAGATATTTTGGGGTTTATTTTATTTGGATAATAGTTTTTTTTGGTCAAATGTTGTGCAAATGTCTTATTTTCTAAATTGACTTTTCTCTTTCTCAATGGTAGCTTTTGATGCCCTGGTCAATTTATTAGTACCTTTATTTATGGTAAGCAATATTTGTGCTCTGTTTAAGAAACATTTTCCTACACAAGGCTATAAATATATTCTCTTTTAGAAGCTGAATGGTTTTACCTTTCATATTAGAGCTATAATTCCTCTAGGACTGTTGTTTGGAAGAGAGTGACTGGGATAAGCTTTATTTTTTCCACTTTTAAAAAGTATAATTGATATAAAATAAACTGTACATATATAAAGTATATATTTTTATGAGTTTGACATTTGTATGAACCTGGGAAATTATCACCACAATGAAGACGATAAATACAGTCATTGTCCACAAGGGTTTCTTTATGCCCTTTTGTAATCCATACCCTTCTCCATCTCAGGTGGCCACTAGTCTCTTTGCATCACAGTGGATTAGTTTATAATTTCTAGAATTTTGTATAAATGGAATCAAATAACATGTAGTGTTTGGGGTTTTTTTTGACAGGCATTATTCATCTGATATTACTGGTTTAAGATTCATTCATGTCACATTTGCCCATTGCTTGCTCCTTTAAGGCTAAATGGTATCTCATTGTTATCTATTCATTTTCTGATGAGCATTTAGTTTGTTTTCAGTTTTGTCTATAAACATTGAAGTGTAAGTCTTTGTATAGCCATATATATTCATTTATCTTGTGCAAACACCTAGGGGTAGAATGTAATTGTACTATTTTATGCTTCTACACGCAGTGCAGGAGAATTGCAATGGCTTTACCCAACTATTCTAGCACCACTTGTTGAAAACATTATCCTTTCCTCATTAAATTGTCTTGGCACTTTTTCCAAATCTGTTGAACATATATGTGTGAATCTATTTATATACTCTACACTATTTTTCATTTTTCTATATATTTTTCTTTATGCCAATATGACACTGCCTTGCTTACTGTAACTTTATCATAATTCTGAAATCAGGTTGTAAAAGTCCTCCAATTTTGTTCTTCTTTTGACCATCCTAGAATCTTTATCTTTTCATATAAACTATAGGACCAGCTTGCTATTTTTTTTTTTTTTTTTTTACCAAAAAACCTACTAAGGTTTTAATCAGAATTGCAATGAATTTTGGGAGAATTAACAAAATCACAATATTGACTCTTCTACTCAGTGTGCATCATATACCACTCCATTCATTTAGGTCATCTTTAATTTCTCTCAGCAATTTTTGAGAGGTTTCAGTATACAAATTTTGTCCATCTTTTCAAATTTATCCTAAGAACTTAATGTGACTGTACTTAATATGTTTATTTCAATTTCCTTTTATTCATTGCTATAATATAGCAATACAATTTATTTTTATAAAAACCTTATAATTAGCAAACTTATTAAACTTATTCTGTTAGCTCTTTGTAGATTACTTAGATTTTGTATATAGATAATAATGTCTTTTTTTAATAAATACAATTTTACTTTTTAAAATTTTTTTGTCTGGTCATATATTTATTCATTTTCTAATGCCATATACAGTTCAGTACAGTCATGATGAGAAATGGCAGGAACGAACTTCATTTCCTTGTTACTATCTAAGGTAGAAAGCATTCAGTAGAGATTTTTTGCTAATATGTGTGGTTATTGTATCATCTTTACCAGAAAGTATCATCAAAATTATGTGAATCTTAAGGGGAAGCTCTTCCTTAACCAAACCTTGTGACTCTGGATGAGCTGAAAATATTCTTTTCATCTTTATTTAATTGTTTATGCTAGATGAGAATATTTGCAATTACCTAAACACATTAGGCTGGTTAATTTAAACTATTCTAAGATTCCTGACAACAAGAAATTTCAACTTTAGTTACGAATATGTTAGAGGCAGGTGTATTCATACTCACAAATTTTTTATCTATAGTTTAATATGGCCTAAGAGAAAAACTGATCCTAGAGATTAATTGTACACTATACAGGACAGAATAATATCATAGATCCAATAGTGTCAGTTGATGCAAACTGCAAGAAGCTGAAGGAGATTGTTATTCTGTGATTAATGGGCTGATACATTCTTTTATACGTATCTCAAAAGCTATTATTTTGCATTCATGTGGGACAGATTCCATAAGACATTTATTGTTCTCTCACAGGGATTTCGAATTATCCTGTTTGTTGTCACAACACAGGAAAAAAAAAAGACTGAGACTGTATTTATTATTAATTATATTGATAAAATTATGTTTATATCTCAAGATGAAGATCAATCTAAGACCAAGTTACAAATGTGTGGTAAACACTTAATAACAAAGTCAGGCTAATTAATCTGACTAAAGTACAAGGCCCAGTGCAAATAGTAAAATCCTTAGGCATAAGTTAGTTGAAGTGACTAGAAAAATTTGACTTTATCTTACAGTCTCCATCTCTATTGAAATTCCCCATCTGTTCATGAATGTTGTCTACCTTTTCCATTAGACCCTTTAACATGTTAATCATAGTTATTTTAAATTCCTTACCTGATAGCTCAAACATCTGGGTCTGCTATGAGTCAGCTTCTGTCATTGTTGACAGTGGTTATGTATGTGTGATAATTTTTTATTCTTGCCAGGGAATGTCACATCTTCTTTTATACTAGGCTGCTAGTGTGGGGTTTGATTTACTAATCTAGTCATGGATTAAGCCAGGTTTGGATTTTGTAGTGGTTATGGTTAACTTTAGTGCACAAATGGCTTTACATTTCTCTTGCAGTTGGGGTGATGGAGGGTTTTTCTCTGTGTTTCTGCTTGCTCCTCAGTTTTCAGCCTATTCTGTGCACCTGCACTTCAGAGAAAGTCTCTCTTCATCCTCTTGCCCCTTCTTCAGTGCAGTCTCCTATTTCTTTTTCCTGGTGTTTCCTGGCTTGGTGGTGGTGGACAAGCTATGTTGTCTATTATCTTCATCAGTCTCAGAGCTAGGCAGGCTCTTGTCCTTAAGGTCTCAAAAATGCAGCTTTCACAGTGATCATGCCTCTTTTTCCAATGGTAGCCAAACTCTGCCTTGTATCTTTAATGAGTTTATGTAGAGAATTTCCTGCTAGTCCTTCCAAAGTTTGGAGGCTTATAATAGTATTTGGTGTAGGTTGCTTGTCACACTTCACCCACAGGGATGGTGGATTTTTTTCTATTACCCTTCTCGCACTGCCAAGAGTCATCCTCTGCATACTGGCAGTATGGACTTCATTAATTTTCCTACAGAGCTTAAGGCTTATTTTCTGTGGGTGGAAGTGTCTAAGGGGAACTTTGTGTCTTTCCTGCAGCAGTGGCAGTATACTTCTCCAGGCCTGCACCCCAACAGAGGCCACTTTGCACCCAACATCCTGTGAGCACCTGCTCAAAAGTCTGTAGAGTAGGTCCTGTGAGTAGGTGTAAACTACCCTTGTGTCAGTATTTTTCAGTTTCTATCCTTTCACATTAGTTCGTACTCAACTTCAAAGCAATATCACTGCTCCCTGTTTATATATAAATTTAATATCATCCAACTAAAAATGCCAACAGTTTTTTCTAACTAGACAAGTTAATTTTAATTTTTATATGGATAAATAAATGAGTAGGAAAGACATAAAAACATTGAAAATGGAGATAGATCAGGGAGGGGGAGAAAGCTCTGTCATATATTAAAATATATGATAAAGTTGCTTTAATTAAAATAGTATGGTTTTGATGCCTGAATAGTCATATTACCATTGGACCTGAATTGAAAGCTAAGCAATACGCCAAATTTTGCATATGTCAAATGTGGCCTTTCAAATCACTGGTGAAAAGATGAAAGTTTTAATAAACTGAATTGAAAAAACCAAGAAGATAGTAATATATTTATATATCACACCATGTATTGTGAAGATGTCCACATAGATCAATCATATAAATGTAAATATTTGAAACCATATAAGTACTAGAAAAAAAGTTATGCCTGATTTGCATTACAGCTCTAAGACTGTGGTCACAAAATGACAATAGAGAGATAAATTCAATTGATGTATATATGTGTTTATTTATTTGTGTTTTTTTGGGAGGGTGGATATGGAGCTGTATTATTGTTTATTTGTTATGTTTTTTTTTCCTGTAGAATATATACTCTCTTTTGGACAAATTCCTATCCCTCCCTATTGGCTCTTAACTAACCTGCTTCATCTACTTTCCTGTAGGGTCCCTGAAGTTATTTTAGCTATCTGATTCACAGATATAACAGGGAGATCTAAAATTCTCTCTGGTCAGGGAATGCTGAGAATTAAAAGTAATTGGAGCATTGAACCATTATTTCTCAGTTACTGTAATATTTTGCAATTTAATTCATGGAAGGAAGAGGTAAATTCTTACCTATCATAATGTCAATATATTCATTCTGAAGAAATAGCATAAATATTAGTAGTTAAAAGCTATTATAGAAAAATGATTTTATAAAATAAATTCGTACTTAATAAGAGGAGTATATTTAATTTTAAATATTTGTTGGGTAGACAGGCACATGCTGGAGTAAAGCACCTGACCATACCCAAACCCACCACCCCTGTCATCCATGGCAAGGATACTTTCCCCTTCTGCTTGTACACATTTCTTATGTTAGGAGAGCCAATAGAAACTGGAGAAAGGGCAATGAAAATGGCTTGAACTGCTGCCAAGGGATGTGGAACTTGCCAGGCAAGAAGGAAATAAGGAAATAAGAGTTATGGCAGAGGACTGGGAGATGTGGAAAGTGTAATCTGATAAAATTTAAGTTGGAGTAAGGAAAAATACTACTCTCTTCATCACCTTTTCTCTCTCTTCCCTTCTAGCCCCCAGACATGTGGGTCAGAGTTGAGTTAGGCAGACTGCAGACATTTAAACCAGTATATGCAAAATTAAAATTTGAATGTAGCCTTGTCTTTGGTTTTTAAGAGCTAAATATAGGAGAATTTGTTTAGTAGAAAGCATCTGGAAAGCTATGAGATCTGTCCAAGGTATCAGTGGGAAGACTGGAAGAAAAATTCATTGGAATGTGATTAAAGACAAGGGAGGCAAGGCCATGTATTTAGGTATGCAGACATGGCCTTGTCATCAGGGCAAGTTTGAAAGTAAAACAGTATGATTCAGTGAAGAAAGTTTGGTTTTTTGCAAGAATATTATCTAAAAGAGCCATTCATAATTATTCCATATAGAATTTCAAAATTAAAGCATTGTCTTAATTATAATGGCCCAGAATAGTCATTACATGTAGATTTGTGTGGAAAACTCAAATGTTTGAGCAATTATTTAATTTTTTAAAGCAGATACAAAGTTTTTTAATGAGTGTTAAAGTAGTAAATGACATTAAAATTTCTCTTTTCCTTAATCACTTACGCAATAACGTCAGGAAGAAGTTCCATTACATGATAATTTTTTTCGACAGAATTTGTTATTACTATGCTTTAAAATTTTGCAAAAAGACTTTTTTTTTTAGTGATTCTGTCCTTTTAATCAGAAAAGTGGCTGCCCCTTAGTGATGAAGCCATATATATATATCAATATGTTGCATAGATTCTAGAAAACATAAAAATACATTATTTATATGACTAGAGCCACATTGTTGCAGTGCTATCACACTTAGGGGGATTTCATCTCTAAGAAAATGCTTAGTCTCTAATGAATATTTATATCTCAGTTTCACTCTAATCTTAACAACATTGATGTTTTAACTAAATTCTGGAGAAGCATAAGAGATTAGATGCTTATCAAATACTTATGAGCAGCCAACTACTGACCTAAACAAAGAAATACATGCATTAAATTATTGTGGTGCTTTACAAAGAAAAGTATATAAATAAATCTGAATAAAAAGTGGCAACAGCATACTTGATTTTTTTTTTTACCAGGCTGGTGAATTTAACAGTATTTAATTACATACTTTTTCAAAGAACTGGCACTAAGAAATATTTACTATGAGCGGGTGTTAGGAAAAATATTAAAATTTTTACCTTATAGAATATTTAGCAATAATAGAGAAAATGTTCTATACTGTGTATTAGCCACAGTTAGATGGGAAAGATAAATAGTTTGGAAACTTTATTTTGAGAGGTATATAAGTAAGATATGGAGAAAAGTATAATTTAATAAGTTATGGCACACATAAATATGTATTATAATCTGTATGGTTAGAATGAATCTGGGAATATTATTGTACTTGCAATATTATTTTAACTTTGGGGTTAAAACATGTACTTAAAAATCACCCCATTTTCCCTTTTCTCCTGCTTTACTGAAGCTCAGAAAAGGTAGGGACTTATTACTTTGTCTATTTCTGTCTCAGACCAATCTGCTGAATGAAATACTAAAATCCTTAGAAAAGATGAGAGTAATTTCAAATCAGTCATGTACACACAGAGCAGAGTTCCTGGGAAATTTTTAGCAAAGTCATGCTCATTCTTTAAAATTTAAAATTCCTTTTGTGATAACCATATGGCTTCCATATCTGTTCAGAGATTGATATTCTAAGCCATTCAGTTCACTGGAAATATCAGAGTAGACTGGGTTTTGACTAGACTGTTGTTTCAATACATCAGTTTTGCACAAAAAAATGAAATTATGATAAAACATGATTACTTATAGTTTGCAAATAAACACATTAATTGGGGTCACACTTGCCAGAAATAGGTTGTTTCCACATAGCTCTAATCTTTGATGTTTTTACTATCTGGAATGTCATCAAAGCTTAGCCATTTGAATGCTCACTGGCAGTACACACTTCTTTTTCAATTCTACATCATCATAATGGTTAATTTAATAATGGGATCCAGTTTGCTCTCTGAGCATGAACATTTTAATTATGTAAAATATAAATAAAGAAATCTTTGTTACAGAAATTCTTTCTCTGAAAGGTAAGGTAAACATAAATATTAATTTTTTTCTCTCATTTCATCCACCATGTTATTGGTTCTCAGGAAATAATTAAAACAAAGAATTTATTCACCTAGAATAACAAATCATCCGGATCAAATCTAGTAATTTCATAATCTTAGTGTTTAAATATGCATCTAAACATATTATATTGTTGTAACTCTTAAAACCAAATGAAATAAACAGGGTAATAAGACAATAACATTGTATGAAAAGAGATATATGTGAAATAGTAAACATGAAAGTTACTCTCTGTATCATTTATAATGAAGCTGGCAATATGTGTTTACTTCCAGAGACTTCCAAGTAAAGGATAAAGTTATTAACATATTTAGAGTTACAGTTACTCTGGAATGTAAAATTTGAGGAAAGGTTTATGAAAATGCAATAAGCACATATATTTCTCTGTGTGTGCTTAGTCTGTCATTTTGAGGTATCTATTTTTAGATTTGTTTTTACCTTATAATGCTTTATATAATATATTTTTTTAATAAAACAGTATAAATTGAAATCTAGCTATTCTTTTGGACTCTCCTCTGTGTTCCATACTTGCGTGGTAGATGGTTTGCTCAATATCCCATTTGATTTCTAACTGACATTTTATTTATTTATTTATTTATTCATTTATTTGTTTGTTTGTTTATTTTTACGGTACGAGGGCCTCTCACTGTTGTGGCCTCTCCCGTTGCAGAGCACAGGCTCGGGACGCGCAGGCTCAGCGGCCATGGCTCATGGGCCCAGCCGCTCTGTGGCATGTGGGATCTTCCCGGACCGGGGCGCGAACTCGTGTCCCCTGCATCGGCAGGCAGACTCCCAACAACTGCCCCACCAGGGAAGCCCTCTAATGGACATTTTAAATGTAACATGTCCAAAGCAAATTATTTTATTTCCTTCTTCTAGTCACCCCCATCTCAGTAAATAACATCACTCATTATCCCTCCTTTTCTTCCTGCAAAAATCAAGGAGTTGTCCTTTACTCTCTATTTTACTTGAGCCACTTATCTAATCTTTGGGGGATTTCTGTTGACTGTGCTTCTGTGGTAGGCATTAATCTAAGATGACCCCCTTGATCCCCATCTCCTGGTGCTCATGCTCTGTGTAATGCCCTCCTCTTGATTGTGGGTGAGACTGTGGTTTTCTTCTAGCCAGTAAAATATGGCAAAGATGAGGGATTTTGCAGATATAATTAAAGTCTTAAATCAGTTAATTTTGAGTGAATAAAAATTATTTTTTTGGCCCTGACCTCATCAGATGAAAGCATTCAGAAGTGTCATTGAGCCCTCTCTAAGGTTAGAGATATTCTGGGGGATAATGGGATCCAATGAGGCAATTAGGGTATATGTCTAAATACATGTAATTGTTTGAGAGTAGCTCACCAAAAAAAAAAAAAAAAAAAAAAAAAAAATTGCCCCTGAAGACTGAAATTCAACCATTCTTGTTTATTTTGTTAGTAAGAATTTGCCTGTATTGAGATGAAATAACTTGGTGAAGGAAATCATATAAGACTTTCCCTTAATTAATTTTCAAACTAAATTAAATTTATACAACACTTAAATGAGATTAAGGAATTAGAGAGAGAGCCTGGTGTCCTTGCATACTTATTGCAGGAAGAGTTAGTCATACAGAATCCCAGAGCCATAGAACAGGGGAAAGAGAATTGAATATAAAGATGACAAAGTTCACATTTCTGGCTAAGGGTGGATTCAGTTCCCACACTTTCCTGAAAATATGCCACTCTGTACGACTGCCAGAGACAAAACTTCAGAATTCAGAGCTAAATATGTCACAGGACCATCTTAATGTAGTGTTTCATACATCCTGTGTTCTTAAATCCAGGCCTGTAAGCAGAAAGTTAAACATCTTACCCTAAGGGTGATGAGAGGAGCCTGCTTCCATAAAAATTTAGGGATTGAGGGTTAACAGCATGCATCCGTATTAAGGATGATGAGATTTGCTATTCATTTTAAAATATCTCATTGCTTTTATTATACAGCTATTTTTTGATTCCTAAATAAATGAAACCACATCATAAATATGTATGTGTGTTTATTCTCAAGGAGAGCCCAAGGGTAGTGGGGAAAATGATTCAAGTGCACAGCCCCTCTCAGTGGCACTCCAGATGGAAACACACATGCACTGGTATAAGGAGGTCAGGCTCTCTGAGAATTAATATAGAAATCAATATTCTTCTATGTAATATAGGTGCAACATGAAAAAGACATGAGCTCTTTGGCTAGCTTCATGGGAAGGATTGCTCCTTAGGGAAATTATGCTAGCAATTGGTTCGCTCATTTTGTTGGGAAATTATGCTAGCAATTGGTTCACTCATTTTGTTATTGAATTTTTGTCAGCAAAGTTGTTTGTGCTTTGATCAGCAGCGACTTTTATTTATAATTGAAACCTTTTCTGTACAGGTACCATAGGAATTAAATGATAATGGGGGTGGGTAAGTGCTTCCTGTTTATGAGGTAATAACTATATTAAGTCTAGAATTAACTTGGATATTGAAGTCCCCTAAGGACCTAGTAACTACTGAGTTACTAGGCAAGCCACACTCTCATTCTGATTATCAAATACATTTAGAAAAACAAATTATTTAAAGACCATAAGTTGAAAATAATTTAAAAAATATGATTTATTAGGAAGGCTAGAGATAGCAATTTTTTTTTTTTGACTTGGGTACTGTTTTTGATAGTATACTATCTAAGAGTCATCCCTAGTCTGGCAAAACTGTTAGTATGTTTTTAAAAAATATTTTAGCTATTCCCTATGTTATATAAGTACCAGACACTATGCTGGTTTTAAAGGATGCCAAGACAGATGTGCAGAATAATACTACCATGTAATGAGCATTATAGTAGAGAAAAAAAAGTGGAACCATATAAGTACAAAAGTACAGATGGATATCAGATAGTATTCACAACAAATGTTACACCTGTACTGAGATGTTAAAGATTAGAAGTTTGCCTGGAGGAAAAGTTCTCATTTCCTTTGATAACTCTAATTTTCAAAATTCTTGATTTTGGAAAAGTATATACATTTACACCAAAATGCTGCAAAAACTTTTCCATAAATCAAAAAAATAATTGTGGTTAGTTATCCCAGGAAATTCCAATAAATGTGAATAGGAAATAAATGTTAATATCTAATTGATATATTTAAGACTATTAACAATTTACCTTTTTTAGGTTTTATTGCACATTTAAATATTTGACCCATTCACTTGCTAGTCCTCAGTTGAAGCAAGCAAAAATATTGAGTAATAATTACTGAACAGTATAATTTTAATCATGCGTACATTTTGAAGAAACGATTCATGGACAAAGACTAATTTCCCTATGGTTCTCTTCCCTGTTTATTGGCAGTTTAGGTCATTAGTGTTTCCGCCATCGTTGCCTCCTTATAATTTTATGATTCCAATAATTTTGCTCTTGCTCTGCTTCTCTTCTTGCTAATATATATATGCTTTCCCTAGATGATCTATAACCAATACATTACAATTTCTGTCTATTATCCTTCAGAATTATTCCAAAAATCTTCACTCTCTGCCCTGTACCTATTGCTATTCCCTTATTTCAAGCCTGGGCTATTTTAACCATCTTCTAATTGATCTCCTTGTGATTCTTTTCTCTCTACATTAGTTCATTTTCCGTGATGCCTGTGTGATCCTCTCAAAACTCTGGTTGTATCCCTTTCCCACATAAAGAACTTTGGTGGTGATCTATTGAACAGACCAGGAGGTCCACACAGCTCCTTCTCAAGCCTCTACTTTTATCTATGACCATCTCTTGACATTCTACTTTGTATTCTGTCTACCCCTGTGCTACGATCATCATTATATTCTGTTCACAATGATATTCTTACATGATATGCTTGAACATATCATGATGTTCTTTGAAAGCTGCTTGTCCTTTCTCTTGAGTAACTCCAGCTCTGACTTCTAATACTTCTTGATTCTTCAGGGAATTTGTCACTAAACTTGCAGTCTTTCACTAAGCTATGCATACCTTCAACTATAATATAATGTATACATTAATGACTTAAATTTTTTGGAAGGAGTTAGGTAGTACACAAACGTGTATGTGTTTGTGTGTATGTGCATATTGAAAATAAAAGAGATAAGAAACAAGGAAAAGAACAAAGGAGGAACAACTGGTAGAGGCAAAGAACAGAAGATAACCTGAATAATTCAAAACAAAGTTTGGAAACTCTTCATTTTTGCCTTTAATCCAGAGTTACCCAAACATTTGAGTGATGAGAGTAGCAAGTTACATTGATTTCACTATAAATAATAACACTACAAAATTCTGAAGTTACATTTCTGTGGCCAAATCCACTTAAAAATGGAACAAAGTGCTAAGAAAATTTAGGCAAAATTTCCAGCAGCTTGATTTTGATTATCTAGGCAATTGAAGCAAAAACAGTTTTAATGCTTGAATTAAGCAAGTGATTACCTAAACTCTTCACTTCACTTTAGCTATGGTGACAAACACCTCATTGGCTTTCTCCCTAATCATACTTTTTCTGTCACAAGTCACTAAGCAGTTTCATGTATACATACTATTTAGAAACTCTACTTACTTAACTGGTAAGTTTAATACTGCACAAGAAATAAAGAAAGAGGCAAATTGTTTACATGCCACATTATTCAGAGTCATTCTAGGAATTAATTTGGTAAATTGTCTCATACAATAGAAATAAATGAACACTAAGAAATCAAGAAATTACTTTTCTCATAACAAGAAATAAAAACACATACTAGTAAAACATCGACCTGCAACATTTTTCCTGCTCTATTCAGATATGCAAGAAGTGCTAACCATGTGACATCCATGATATTAATAAACTATATTAGCAAAAACATGTATCATGGTATTTGAACATAATTAGATTCTTAGAAAGTTCTCATAAATCTTTAAACATTGTAAATTAAGGGAATTATAATTACTTTTAATTTTAGAGGTAAACTACATTAATTAGTTTTGACTCAACTTTATTGTTAATTTTTTTAAAGCAAGCATTTTCTCTTCTGATTGATTCCCTTTACTGTCCTATTATAGTTTTTAAATTTTTTTCTCACTCATTTAATAAAAGTAACTCATTTGTTTTAGATTTGCCAGCCATGTGTCTTACAAGGACTCTGTATTTAGCATCCTGGTAGTTGTAGCATGCATTATATTTCAGCTAACTAGCTTATATGCAAAGCAATAGACTGAGCACAACCTGGCAAGACAAACCTCTTGATAGATGAAAAATACACACAGGTCATTTTCAGTTCTACTTTATCATATTTGAGTGTAACCTTCCTTTAATTAACTTTCTCCCCTTATATAGTATCTTAAAATTATTGATTTTCTTATTGTCTTTTTGATCTTTCTTTTTGTTTTTAACCAGATTTATTATGAAGTACAACACATGATGAATACATAAAACCATAAATGTATTGCTTAACCAGTTATCAAAAAATGTTCAACTATATAAGATCAAGGAATGAAATACTGTCAACAGCACAAAACCTCTCCCCCAGTGTGTCTCTTCCTAATAATTAGCCTCTCCTCTAAAATTAACTCCCCTAACTGACTTTATTGCAGTTCTTTTTGCCTTTAATTTTAGGGTACTGTATCAGTCTGCTCAGGCTGCTGTAACAAATTACCATAGACTGAGTAGCTTCAACAAGAAACATTTGTTTCTCCCAGTTCTGGAGGCCGGGAGGTCTGCAATCGAGGTGCTGGCAGATTCAGTTCTTGGTGAGAGCCCCTTTCCTGGTTTGCAGACAGCTGTCTTCCCATTGCATTCTCACTTGGCAGAGATCGCTGCTTGCAAGGGCACTAATCTCATCTTGAGGACTCTACTCCCATGACTTAATTACCTTCCATAGCCCCTATCCCTAAATACCGTCACATTGGGCATTAGGGTTTCAACATATGAATTTCGGGGAGACACAAATTTTTCTAAGTATTCTCAGTTTTTAAATTGTATATAAATGGGATCATAGAGCATATATTATATTGTATGTCTCCCTTATTTTTAAAACTTTATTCCATAAAAATAATCAATATAATTGTATGTAACTCTTTCACTCATGTTTATTGCTGCATAATATGCCATTGGTGATTATAGCACACATTATTTAACTGTCAGTGAACAGTTTACCCTATGATCTTTCTTGTATATATTTCCTGGTACACATAAGCACACCTGTCTGTAAAGTATATTCAGGAGTGGAATTGTTCACAATAGGGTATGTTCACTCTTTCTCTGTTTATACAAAAATGAATGCATCTATCTATCTATAGTTATCTATAGTTAATACTGATGTAATTTTAATCAGCAGTGGCTCCCTCCACATCTTCTTCTGAAAGATATGAGTTTTGAGGACTAACCTTTCTACCTGCATAAGTTCTCCAAGCTATTCCCCATCTTGATGAAATACAACAAAGCTCAAAAAGAGAATAGATTGAGTGCAGTAACTCATTGAAATTTGATGATGGAACACATGACTAAATTATACTATAATGTGATGCTCTTTTGCTTTTGTTTAATTTTTTGGAGTGTAATTGCTTTACAGTGTTGTGTTAGTTTCTACTGTACAGCAAAGTGAGTCAGCCATATGCATACACATATCGCCTGTTTTTTAGATTTCCTTCCCATTTAGGTCACCACAGAGCAATGAGCAAAATTCCCTGTGCTATACAGTAGGTTCTCATTAGTTATCTGTTTTATACATGGTAGTGTATATATGTCAATCCCAATCTCCCAATCCATCACACCCCCTCTTCCCCCCTTGGTATAAGTTTGTTCTCTGCATCTGTATCTCTGTTTCTGCTTTTCAGATAAGTTCATCTGTACCATTTTTCTAGATTCCACGTATAAGTAATATTATACGATATTTGTTTTTCTAAAACGGAATGAAATAGTGCCATTTGCAGAGATGTGGATAGACCTAGAGACAGTCTTTTTTGCTTTTTAAATGGTTGGTATACTTTTCTGTTATTCTTATGTTAAAGTATTCCATAATAGTACACTTCCATTCTATCTTCATCAAATGCAAAGCAAAATTGAAGCTTGGCAATTATGAAATAAAATAAGACACTTGTATTATGACCTTTACCTCAATTCAATCAAATGGTTCAGAGGTTACTACTACTAAATTAATTGTAATTGAATCAATAAATCACAAGTTTCCAACAACTGTTCACTGTAGAGACTAGTATTAGGAATTAGATTTTTGGCAAGAATGTCTAAGTATTTTTTGTTTTTTTTTCCTTACCCCAAATGCTCTTTTGGCAACACTTTTCTTGATTTGGTGTAACAGAAGACAAACACAACCCAGGGTCATCAAGTGAAATTTACCTTGTAGCTTTCTGTTTGCAAAGTTCTTTTCTGACTAAGGGTTACAAAGTTATTACTTTTTTCATTGACATTTCTTAAGGAGACTTGCATGAGTAGAGCTGACTTTCACTATTAGATTTGTAGATATGGGACACAGAAGTTAACTAAAAGTTTCTAAGGGAAATATTTTTCACCACATCATTTGCATAGTATAGATACATATTTGCATTATATCCATATATTTTAATTTTTTCTGTTCCTTCAGGAACCTATACAATAGTTTATTCTGCTCATTATTTGAGCCAGTTGAAAATGTCTGGATAAAAAAGGGATAGCTCTCCTAAAGAGAAATCCTCATCATTTGGCCAATGATCGTCTTCCAAAATATAGGCAACAAATTTGAAAACGTAACCTCTAAATGTTTTTGTTACACATTGATGTGTCTTTTCTATTTCAGAACATACTTTCATCCATATCAAATCTAGACACATTGAGAATTAAGGGACAGTTAATTAACTGTTTCTAAGTAAAACCAAGTGATAAATTATATATTGTATGGTGGCATTTGACTAAACTCACTAATAGCATTAAATTTTATATATTTAACTTAGCGAGAAAAATGTCTGTAAATGTTTTACTGGGAAAGTAAGTTCATACAGTAACTTGATAAAATTATTGACTCTTTAATTTATTTTTGCCAAATACAGTGATCAACAATTACCATTGGTAGGAGACAGTGGTGAACCTAAATATAGATGTAGACATTTTCAAGGTTTACATGGTTCTTCCTTTTTCACTCTATATGATCTGATGAAGTGATTTTATTTACCCTTGCAAAATCTATTAATTAACCACACAAAATAATACTTATTGAGTCAATGCAGACCATGTTGCTCTTCACATGAAATCTGATTCTTAATGTGTCCAGTACCTACCGGTTATCTAGACGTCCTCATTTTGAGATGACAACAGATACTTAAACTCCAAATTGTCAAGATCAAACTCATTATCCTTTATTCTCTAAATATTTTCCTTTCATTGCTAACTTACACACCCAGTAACTTATCCAAATTCATGGGCTTCATCTTTTACTCTTTTCTCCCTCTGTTACTTCACAATAGTCTCTCTGTATTTTATTAACATTCTCTCAGAAGTATCTCTTAAATCCAAGTCTTCCTCTCTGACAATGACTTAGTTCAGACCTTCACCATCTTTTTCTTTAATTATTATACTAGATTTCTACCTGTGCTCACTTCTCCTAGTCTCATCCCCCTCTACACTACCAGTAGGATGATATTTCTATTCTCTTAATCAGAAAAAAAGTCAAGAATCGTAACAACTTCCTGGGCATATACCCAGAGAAAACCATAATTCCAAAAGACACATGCACCCCCAATGTTCATTGCAGCACTATTTATGATTGCCAGGTCATGGAACCGACCTAAATGCCCGTTGACAGACAGGTGGGTAAAAAAGATGTGGTACATATATACAATAGAATATTACTCAGCCATAAAAAGGAATGAAACTGGGTCATTTGTAGAGACGTGGATGGACCTAGAGACTGTCATACAGAGTGAAGTCAGAGAGAGAACAACAAATATCGTATATTAACACATATATGTGGAATCTGGAAAAATGGTACAGATGAGTTGGTTTGCAGGGCAGAAATAGAGACACAGATGTAGAGAACAAACGTATGGACACCAAGGGGGTAAAGCAAGGGTGGGGGGTGGTGGTGGGATGAATTGGGAGATTGGGATTGACATATATACACTAATATGTATAAAATAGATAAATAATAAGAACTTGCTATATAAGAAATAAATAAAATAATACTCAAAAAATATCATAACTTCTGATGACTCTCATCTGCTCTTGTTTATAAATCCTTATCATTTAATAGACAAAATCCAAATTTGCTTTCATTGCAAATTTCCACATTCATGTTCTCTAACTCTTTAACATCATACTTATCCAGCACTTTTTTACCCTGAAATTGGACTATTTGTCCCAACCATATAAAGTTACATATAGCTTCAAGTTACATAAATTATTCATGGCTCTATATTTCTATATATGTTATCATTTGTCATGTCTGTTTACCTTCTATCTGTCTGTTATATACATATCTAACCTGAAATGTTGGCTTATCTTTCATATATATTATGAAAATAGAGTTCAATAATTTGCTAAACATTTAATGAGTACCTGTAATTAAAAAGTTCTAAAATTGGCACTAGGGATACAAAGAATTGTTTTTAAATATTGCCTATTCATTCAACAATATTTATTGATTACCAACTCTGAACAAAGCACTGTAGTTGTGGACATTCTAGATAGAGTACATTTCAATGGAGGAGAGATAATATTTGACAGGGAGGGAGAGAGAGATAGAGGGGGGCAGGGGAGAGACATATGGACGTTCAGACACCCCCCCCCACCCCTGCTTTCCCCCCCTGGTGTCCATACGTTTGTTGGTGCTCCAGTGTTCTGAACAAAGCACTGTAGTTGTGGACATTCTAGATAGAGTACATTTCAATGGAGGAGAGATAATATTTGACAGGGAGGGAGAGAGAGATAGAGGGGGGCAGGGGAGAGACATATGGACGTTCGGACACCCCCCCCCCACCCCTGCTTTCCCCCCTTGGTGTCCATACGTTTGTTGGTGGTCCAGTGTCCTGAACTCAGCTTTCCCTCCTCAGAGGATCAAGCCTGACACCAGGCCGCAGCACCGAAACCCTGTGAGCCACACGGCTCTGGGAATTCAAGCAAAGTTGACAGGAATCAGCTCCAAATGTTAAGCAAGAAATCAAAGATTTACTTTTGATTAAAGTGGAAGAAGAAGGAGAAAGAGAAGGTGGGAAAGAATGAGGCTGGATAGGAAGAGGCAGAGGTCCAGGATAAGAACAAGGAGGAGACAGAGAAGAAACGTCAGTGTGGTTGGACTCTAGTGACAGTATCAATAACAAGAGAGAGCCCAGATCACATAGAACTATGCAGAACCTAATAGGAAAAGTGGAATTTAAGTACACCAGAACACCATTAGAGGGTGTTAAACAGGCAAGTGACAGGGTCTTTCATCATCATGACATGTCTCTATTCTGGAGCTGACTTGATATTGCATTAATTTCTTTACATGTCTATGCTTCCTCCCACATATGATGCTCCTTGAGGGCAGAGAGAATCCTATATACTCAATGTATACATTTTGAACAAGGGAATGATTGAATGAAGAAATGAAATGAATGAAAGTAACTTCAAGGGCTTTAAAATAGAGTTCTATAACTAATAAATTAGTGAGTAGTTTTATATCCCTACTTATGGCCTGAACAAAGACTAATATTATATATAAAAATCATTTTTCTCAACGTAGGTATACTAAATGGAAGAATGCAGTAACTGCAAAAATACTTTATAATTCCCAGTCAGAGGGAAATCAGATAATTTTATCTACTATATTTCTGAACAGAAATACTAGTAATACAACAGAAACCAGAACAAAATAAACATTTAGAATCAACAAATAAAAAACTTCTTCACTGACCACACTTAAAACAAGCCTTTCTTAAAACATTTTTAAAAATCATTCCTTCCTTCAAAGTTATACTTTATTCATGTTGTAAAAACACTTTGTTAGTTATTCTAGGAAAACTAAAACACAGCCTTGCTTTATTAACTCTATTTCCTTAGTACTCAGAATAGCACACATATTGCTTATATCTTCATTTATAAAACAAGTTGTTCCTTAACATTTTTTGCTGACACCTTTAAAAATAGTCGGGAAGAAAATAGCCCAAAATAACCGGTCAGTGGAAAGCTTGGAGAGCTGCAAGTAATATCCAATGCATCCCACTTGTGAGGGCAATACTGTCCGAAATGACCTTGCAGCAGATGATTTGGAGGCACTTGAAATCTTGCTTCAACAGCAGATCTGAGAGTTGTGGTTTTATTTATTTTTTGCCAAAGCTTAGCAGTTGGACACAAGAGTATTTGCTGCAGTAGTGAAAAATCAATATGATTACCTCTTTGCCACAGGGCTACATCTAACTACAATATCCTGGACACCACATATAAGCATCATTCACAGATAATGCTGCATTGCAGGTGGGAGCTGAATGAGAACAAATAACAATGACATTTCTACTCTCAAAAAAGTTACAGATGGCATTAAGTTTTAACACAGAGTACATTAAAATAAAGGATTATGGTTATCTTTGTGGTATGAAATTAGAAACTGACTTGTTAGTGCTGCTTTTTGAGATCAGATTGAGTATATTTGACCAAAAATGGGAGGCTCAGCTTACATAAGAATCAAGATCACATATATTTTTATTATTTTCTGTCACATTACTAAAAGAAATCATCAACTCACTTCACCTTCCCTATATGTTCAGTTAAAAATACCTTTTCATTGAAATAGCATTTAAGATAAGATTGAAATATTAGCATCAACCTTCAGCATGTTGAAACTGGTGAGGTGTTCTTGACTTTCAGCTCCAGTGATTTGGGTAAAATGCTGCAAAGAAAGGAAACTTTTAATTAAAGCAATTTGAGGGTTTATTTGCTGTTACAAAAGGTAACAGACTTGTAAAGCTAGAAGTGTTTATATGCTTATCACTCACATTTCTGCACTCATATTTTCTGTATACATGATGTTCAAAATTATATTTCCTAGTTAATAACTTATTTTTAAAATAAATAAATTTCAGGATTTATTAGTGGCTAAAGACCAAGCAATAAAGCTATAATTGATTTCTCTGTTCAGTTTTCTCAAGCTTCATTTCTGTATTTTGAAAGGGAAATAGAATAACTACACCTTAGTAAATTGTTGAAAATAAATTTATACATATGAAAACCATTATCTAACAAATATTTATCCACTTCACTTTTAGTGCACTATTATATTGACTCAGCCGCTGGACATGCTTTGATATAAATAGCAGATAAAAGCCCTCTGACTTGGAGACATTAGCCTCCATCACAACTGGTGGCTTGCTTTTAGTGATTTGGACTGTGGTTCAGGCTGCTCTGTGTATAAAACTACTTAGAAATTATGTGACAGATTCAGGCCAGAATTCAGAGTCTACATGGAAAAACTGTAAATCTGTAGGCTTAGCATTCTAAACTAAATACATGACTCAGAGCATGTGGCTATGCATAATTACAAAACACTGTCTTAAGCTTTTAAAAGTGTTTATTCACCTAAGATATTAAACTGTATTAAAATAATGAAATTCTTCAGTGGAGAAAAATGTGAAGGTCTTCTGCTATGAAATATGTGCATGTGTGTTTATATTTATTCATTTAATAACAGTAATTCACCACAAAAATAGGTAGAAATTTTATACCCTCTCATAAATGAGGTTTGGGCATTGATGGATTCAGCTATTTTAGAAAGACCAGGGTAATGATTCAGGCTGGTATGAATTAAATTCAACTTCAGGATGTACAAACAAAGGCAACATGAGAAATCTAGCTGGTCTAAGGGCTCCTAAACATGAGTTTCACTCCAGTTTCGGGAATGAATTAGGACCAGAGAAAGGTGGTGGGGAGGAGCAAAGGATGGATTTTTATGTCTGAATGTATTGCGCCCTGCCATTTCATGTTGAGTGGGAATAAGATTAATGAGCTGCACCTGGCCCAGATGAGGTGGTTTCACAGTGGTAAATCTTTAAAAAAAATTATTTTCCACTGAATGAGATATTTTCCATTTTTATGATACTAATGCTTTCGTCATAAAAATAAACAGCCAACACAAAACAAATGGGGAAGAGTTTTTGTCCCTGAGTTCAATTCTTTTCAGGCTGTAATTTATGTCTGTTTTCTTTTTTGGCAATTTTATTAATTTTCTACTGTTTTTTGTTTTATGTATCTACACACATATATAAAACATTTTATTTTGTTTTTTCAGTATACAATATAATATTATTAACTATGATTTTAATGCCATACATTAGATCTCTAGACTTTTTCATCTTACATAATTGCTACTTAGTACTCTTTGACCAAGACCCAATGCTTGATTTGTGTACTACATACTTGTCTTTTATTTTATTTTTTTTACTTTAATAGGTTCTGGACCTCAATACCCAGAATTTTAAAATATTCAGATGTACTAGTTTATAATATATTTTATATATGAAACAAATAGTATACTGAAAATAAAATAGATATTTCTCTCCCTCCAATTTTATGACCAGTTTCCTCTCCAAAGAAGTAACCAACTACAGCTGACCCTTAAACAACACAGGTTTGAGATGCAGTGGTCCACTTATCTGTGGATTTTTTTTTCAATAGTAAATACTACAGTACTAAACAATTCACAGTAGTTTGAATCTGCGGACGTGGAACCAAGGATACCAAGGAACCATGTGGAGGAACCACAGATTCAGAAGGCCTACTGTTAAGTTATATGCAGATTTTCCACTGGGTGGGAAGGTTGGTGCCCCTAACCCCTGTGTTGTTCAAGGGTCAACTGTATATATTTAATATGTACCCTTCTACTTCATGATTTTATATTTATACTTTATTATGTAACACTACAGTGCTTGGTATGTTCTTTGAAAGTATGAGCAAATGTTCTCTTCCTCTTATTTTTCACTCAAGATTATTTATAATCTCTATACATTGATATGTATAGAGTAAACAACATACTCATCTATCTACTGTTGATTGATATTTGGTTTCTCACATTTTAAAAATTATTATAAGCAATGAACATCACTTCTGTTACACATACTCACTTTTCTAGAACATGCATCTAAATGTTGAAATGCTGAGTGATAACAAAAATTTTAACTTCACTAAATATTGTCAAATGTCTTTGCAAAGAGAGATACAATTTAAAATTCTAACATCAGTGTGAGAGTCTGTGCTTCACCCTCACTAAAACTTGGCATTATCAAATTTTCCTTCATGTTGTATTCTTGATAGGTATAAATTTATATTTCATGTTTATTTTCAACTACATGTATTTAATTACTAATTAATATCTTTTGTATGCTTATTAGCTATTCAAGATTTTGATTATGCAGATTGCCTAAATTCTTACCTTCTTTTTCCATTGAGTGTTTGTCTTTTTGTCTTATTGATTTGTAGAGACATTTAGTATATCTCCATATTATTTTTAATTATTTTAGTATTTAAGTATAAAATTTTATTTTTTCATGTGAACATGTTTAATGTTTACCAACTTTATCAATATTTTCTTTATTAGTTATGATATTCTCCCTCCTGTATAAAGAGTTCTTTTTTTACTTGACCCTACAAATGAATTTTTTTTATTTCTTTGAATAGTTTTAAAGGTGCTTTTTAATTTATTTTTTCACATGCAGTCCTTAAATCATTTGGAATTTACTTGATAAATATTGTGAAAATTCAAATTTTTTCATTTACCAAGGCAATTTTCTCAATATTACTGATTGAATAGTTTGTTGTTTTCTCACTGATATCTAATGTAAATTTTATAACATGCCTATTTTCTTGATGTTAATTTCCAAATTTATCTTCATTTATATTTTTAAATATTTATGTTCATTTTGGGTTTAAATTAACTTTACAATCAATTTGTTTAGATCTATGAGTAGTCTATTGGGAATTTAATAAAATAATATTAATATTATAGATTAATTTGGGAGAAATTTAAATGAAAACAATATTGACAAAGTAAGGCTCACTACTTATTCAGTTGCATACCCTTAACAGTGTTTTGTAATTTTACATGTTATTATTTGTTGGTACCTTATAGTTTTGTGATGTTATGATTGGGATTTATAAAAAATTTTAAATTAAAAAAAATTTAATTGAAGTATAGTTGATTTACAATACTGTGTTAGCTTCAGGTGTACAGCACAGTAGTAGGTCCTTGTTGTTTATCTATGTTATATGTAGTAGTATGTACCTGTTAATCCCAAACTCCTAATTTATCCCCTCCTTTTCCCCTTTGGTAACCATAAATTTGTTTTCTATGTCTGTGTCTATTTCTGTTTTGTATATAAGTTCTTTTGTGTCTTTTTTTAGATTCCACACATAAGCCTTATCATTATTTAATGTTACTTTTTCTAATTAATGATTTCTGAAAAGTGTCAATGCTTCAGATTTTTACAAATATTCTTACTATGCGATTGATTCAATTTATGAATTCTGTAGTACGTCTGACTGTTTTTAGTAGAAATAGACCGTTTAAACACATTAATTTCTAAAGAAGACATTTTTTTAAAAATGAAAGAGCTATTCTCAAAACAAACAAAAATACAAAAAACTACCAAGTCAAGATAATAGGAGAATTCTACTAAAATTTCAAAAATCAGATATCTCCAAATCAATTTAAATTACTCCAGAACCTAGAAAATGGTAGAAAACTTCCAAGCACCTTTATGAAACAGTGACTTAGATACTTATAGGTAATAAGCATTGATTAAAAAAGATAATTACAGACCAATCTAAATTATGAATAGAAACACAAAATTCCTAAATAAAATAGTGAAACAATTTAACTGGGCATTATACATCCGCCTTAGCATTTTTTTCCCTAGGTAGTTCAATGTTAGGGCATATATATCATTCAACATAGTATTAAATCTAAAGGGGAAATCATATAACTTTCTTATAGTAAGATTTTTAAACAAAGTGATGAAAATAATGGCAGAAGTCTGTGGGTTTTTTTTTTTTTTTTAAATAGATTTGGATCTAAGTCATAGCAGTACTGCCTGCTATTTGTGTTATTCTGAGAAGTGACTCATCCACTCTAAGTTCCCATATTAATATCTATAAAATAGGAACTGTATTAGTCACAGCTCTTCCAGCTCAAGTAGGAGAAACCTAAACTTATTCTAAAAACAGAGTTATTATAAAGATATAAAGTCTATCCACGATTTCTCTTTTCCCTCATACCACTTGACCATTTCTTTCTGTTGGCTTAATTTTCAAAATATATCTACCATTCTGGGTCTACTGCAATAAAACTTTGATTTCTGTGTTTTTGCACTTGTACTATGGAAGTGCTTCTCAAGTGTTTTGTGGTGAATGACCAGCTTTTTTTGTTTGTTTTCAGTGTATCTTACACTGTCACTTTAAAAAAATACAATGAAAGTGAATGAGCTTAAAAAAAATCACACACTTTTATCTTGCCATTACATCACAATGTTACACAAGTTTTCAAATGTTTACTCTCCATTCTTGTGCTTATTATAGAGTGATAAAAACAGTTCATGGACTGACACTCATCTGAGTAGGACTACTCATAACATTTTCCTCAATTTATTTGATTGTAAAAACATAATCTAGAATATATCTCTTGTTGCTTAAAAGCAAACAATGTCTTCCCATCCCAGTTAATAGAATAATAGCCAAACTCTTTAGCTCAATGCAACAAGCCTTACCTTACCTGGCCTCTGTTTACTTATTCTGCCTCATTTTTGGCTACTCATTTACTTGCTCAGATCACTTTATTTACTCTGGCCTTCTGGCTCTTCTCAAACAAATTGAGCATATTCCCTGTCAAGAATACTTTTAATGAGTTTTATCAAATATATATGAAAGGTACAAAGAACAAATCAAGAAGCAGCCAAGAACCCACAGTTCTAATTGAAGTTAACATTGTAGTGTACTGTATATTTTTTCTAGATCTAATTTCTTCATTTCCAATACACATATAACCTAACATTCTGATTTTATTTTTATCATTTCATGCATATTTTAAAATGTTAATATATTAATGCATTCTTGTTGTTAAAGTTCTTTAAGATGGTATTTTGCTGTAGTTTTCTTTATCTTTTTTAAATTCTTCCTTTCTATTTCTCTTTATATTAAATGTTTACTTTGTCTTAATACTTTCCTCCAATCTTTGTAGGACTTGCTTTTTCACAATATTCAAGTCTCTGCTCAAAAGGCACTTCCTCAAAGACACCCAAAATGGTCCCCTACAGCTACCCATACTCTTCTCAAATATGCCTTGATTTTTCTTCCTATCAATACTACCTAAAATCACAGTATTTATCTATTTGCTTGATTAATACTTGTCTCTCTCATTAGGTGGGAAGCTCCATGAAGGCAGAGGCATTTTCTTGTTTGTTTTATCACCACAATTTTAAACTGTTTGGCACATAGTAGGTTCTTCAAATATTTAATACATGTAGAGCTACATGAATTATCTCTCTGTGAACTTAATTACACACATTGCAGACAAGCCTTAGGAAAGGGCTAAAACGAATTAGACATCCAACAGAAATCTAGGCAACTTCTCCTATAGAGAAGTACTGTTATTTTTTACTTTTAAAAAATCTGCCTATCAGCATTTTATGTTTCTCAATCTACACTGAATGAAAAGTGGCATTCCAGGCTAACCAAGCTTACAATGTTCATTATGGTTCAAACTAAGCTATCATGTATTTAGATCAGTTTAATATTCCTAACAGAGAAAATGTGATTGTTCTTTCTTTGGCCAAATGTCCAAATGCCCAAGTGGCCCAGTCACCTATCTCTGAGAACCTAGATGGGGTGTGAAATCAAGAGAAGCATATGGTACATATATAGCACTTAGGATTCAAATCTAAGGATTGGGGTGACTATGAAAGCATTATTTTGAATGTATCAGACACTCACATAAAAAGTTAGTTTAAATATACTAGCATGAACATTTAAAGGTACTATGTGAAGAAGTAATAGCATGAATGAAATCACTTCTATTCCTGTTATATAACCAACAATATATGTACAGGTTTAAGCATTTGTGTTTATTGTTGTAACAGAGATGCTTAATCTTAATTCTGTCAGTTTGAATTATGCATCTGTGTTCATGAGAAATATTGGTCTGTAACTTTTTCGTTGGTAATATTTTTGTCTGGTTTAGTATTAGCGTAATTCCTGGGTCATAGAATAATTTAGGAACTATTCCCTCTGCCTTATCTTCTAAAAGAGTTTGTAGAGAACTGGTTTAATTTTTTTCTTAAAATTTTGCTGGATTCACCAGTGTACCCATCTGAGCATGAAGTTTTGTGGTTTGGAAAATTATTAATTATTGATTTAATTTGTTTAATAGATATAGGTTGATTTAGATAGACTAATCTTGTGTGAGTTTAGGCAAATCTTGTCTTTTAAGGGATAGGTCCACTTTATCCAGGTTATGAAATTTGTGAACATAGTTTTCTTCATAGTATTCTTTTATTATTCTTTTAATGTTCATGGTGTCTGTAGTGATGTCCACTTTTTCATTTCTGATATTAGTAATTTGTGTTTCCCTCTATTTTTAGTTCATAGCTAGAGGTTTATCAATTTTACTAGTCTTTTCATAGAACAAACTTTAAATTTTGTTGATTTCACCTATTGATTTTTGATTTTATTGATTTCTGCTCTATTTTTTCTTTTTTCTGTTTTACTTTGAACTTAATTTACTCTTCTGTTTCTAGTTAAAAGTGGAAGTTGAGATTATTGATTTTAGATCTTCCTTTTTTTCATTTGTTCACAGCTTTATTGATATATAATTGTTATATAACATCATGTAAGTTTAAAGTGTATAAGGTGTTGATCTGATACCCTTATATATTACAAAATTATTGCCAACATAGTGTTAGTGCATAGTGCCACACCTACAACACATTACATAATTATCATTTCTTTTTTGTGGTGAAAACATTTAAGATTCACTTTCTTGGCAGCTTTCTAGTATATGATAAGATATCATTAACTATAATCACTATGCTCTACATTAGATCCTCAGAAGTTACTCATCTTATAACTGTAAATTTGAACTCGTTGGCCACCATTTCCTCTTTCCCCCGACTCCCAAGCCCCTGGTAACCACCATTCTAGTCTCGATTTCTATGAGTTCAGCTTTTTTAGATTCCATATATAAGTGAGCTCATACAGTATTTGTCTTTCTGTGTCTGATTTATTCCACTTAGAATAATGCCCTCAAGGTCCATCCATGTTGTCTCAGGCAGCAGGATGTCATTTCTCACTCCTGAATAATATTTCATTGTATATATATCCCACATCATCTTTATTTATTCATCTGTTGATGGAACCTAGGTTATTTCTATATTTTAGTAATAGTGATTAATGCTGCAATAAATATTGTAGTGCAAATATCTTTTCAATATCCTGTTTTCATTTCCTTTGGCTGTATACTAAGAAGGGAGATTGCTGGATTATTTGGTAGTCCTATTTTTAATTTGTTGACAAACCTTCATATTGTTTTCCATTGTGGCTGCATTAATTTACATTCCTACCAATAGTGCACATGGTTCCTTTTTCTCAACATCCTCAACAACACTTGTTATCCTTTGTCTTTTTGATGATAGCATTTTAACATGTGTGAGGTAATATTTCATGTGGTTTTGATTTGCATTTCCCAGATGATTAGTGATGTCGAGCACATATTTATTGTCCTATGTGGAAAAATGTCTGTTCGGTTCCTCTGACCATTTTTAATTAAATTGTTGTTTTTTTTTTAAATATTGAGTTTTGTTAGTTATTTATGTATATTGGATATCAACCCTTACCAGGTATGTGGTTAGCAAATATCTTTTTCCCATTCCAAATGTTGCCTTTTCTTTTTATTGATGGTTTCCTTTGTTGTGCAGAAGCGTTTTAGTTTGATGTGGTCCTGTTTGTATATTTTTGCTTTTGTTGCCTTTGGCTTTGGGGTAAAATTCAAAGAAATCACTGCCAAGACCAATATCAAGGTAATTACCCCTATATTTTCTTCTAGAAATTTTATAATTTCAGATGTTACATTCAATTCTTCAATCAATTTTGAGTTGATTTTATATATACTGTAAGATAGAGCTCCAGTTTTTTGTTTTGTTTTGTTTTGCATGAGGCTCTCCAGTTTTCTCAGCACCATTTATTGAAGACTGTTCTTCCCCCATTGTATACTTTTGGTTCCTTTGTCAAAAATAAAGTGTGCCTACATGCATGTGTCTTTTTCTGGGCTTTTTGTATTGTTCCATTAATTTGTCTGTTTTTACACTAATATCATATTGTTTTGACTGTTATGCTTTATAATATAGTCTGAAATTAAGAAGTCTGATGCCTCCAGCTTTGTTGTTTTTTCTCAAGATTGCTTTGGATATTCAAGTTCTGTTGTGGTTCCATACACATTTTAGGATTATTTTTTTCTATTGCTGTGAAAAATTATACTGAAATTTTGATAGGGATTGCATTAAATATATGGATGGCTTTGAGTAGTATGGAATTTTTAACAATGTTAATTCTTCTGATCTGTGAACATGGGATGTCTTTCCATTTGCTTGTGCTTTCTTCAATTTCTTTCATCAAAGTCTTCTAGTTTTCATTCTACATATACTTCCTTAGATTTAAATTTATTCCTAAGTATTGTTTTTAATTGTATTGTGAATATGATAGTTTTCTTTATTTCTTTTTTAGATTTTTTTTTGTTAACATATAGAAATTTCTGTATTTTGATTTTATATTCTGCAACTTTACTGAATTCATTGATTAGTTCCAACAGTTTTTTGGTTGTATCTTTAGGATTTTCTATGTATAAAATTATATCATCTGCAAATTGTGACAGTTTTACTTCTTCCTTTCTGGTTTGGATGACTTTTATTTACTTTCTTACCTAATTGCTCTAGCTAGGACTTCAGCATAAAGTTGAATAAAAGTTGAGAGTTAGCACCTTTGTCTTTTTCTGGTCTTAGAGGAAAAGTTTTCAGTCTTTCACAGTTCAGTATAGTGTTAGCTGTGGGTTTGTTGTTTTATTATGTTGAGCTGTGTTCCTTCTATACCCAGGTTGTTGAGAAATTTTTTTTCATGAAAGGGTGTTGTATTTGCCAACAGTAGCAGAACATACTTTCTTCTCAAGTGCACATAGAACATTCTACAGGATAGATCATATGATAGCCCACAAAACAAGTCTTAGAAAATTTTAGAAGACTGAAATTGTACCGTGTCTTTTCCAACTACAGTGATATGAAAACTAGAGATCAGCAATAAGAGAAAATATGGAAATTTTACAAGCATGTGGAAATTAACACATTCCTGAACAGCAAGCAGTCAAAAGAAATCAAAAGGGAAATACAAAAGTCTCTAGAAACAAATGAAAATGAAAAGACATCACACCCAGAAGTGTGAGATGCTGCAAAAGCAGTTCTGAGAGGGAAGTCTATAGTGATAAATGCACATATTAAGAAAATAGAAAGATCTCAAATAAACAACCTAACTTAATATCTCAAAGAACTAGAGAAAGAAGAAAAACTAAGCCCAAATTTAACAGAAGGAAAGAAATAACAAAGATCAGAGCAGAAATAAATGAAATAGAGATCAGAAAAGCAATAAAAAAATCAGTGAAACTAAGGATATTTTTGAAAAGATTAAAAAAATTGACAAATCTTGATTAAATAAGAACAACGAGAGAAGACAAATAATAAAATCAGAAATGAAAAGAGGACACGTATTTCTGATGAGTGATACTAGAAAAATACATGAGAATATAGGAGACTACTATGAACAATTATTTGCTAACAAATTAGATAAACTTAGACAAAATGGATAAATTTCAAGAAAACATAAAACCTACCAAGACTGAATCAGGAAGTAATAGAAAATCTGAACAAACCGATAGTGAGTAAGGAGTAATCAGTTTTGGATCAGTAATCAAAAACCTCCCAACACAAAAAAGTCCAGAACCAGATGGTTTCAATGGTGAATTCTACCAAATATTTAAAGAATTAATGCCAATTATCTTCAAACTCTTCCAAAAAAATGAAGAGGAGGGAACACTTCCAAACTCATTCTATGAGGCCACCATTACCTTGATACCAAAGCCAGATAGGGACAAAATAAAATGAAAGAAAAAATATATATCAATATCCCTAATGAATATATAGGCATGCCTTGGAGATGTTTTCAGTTTGATTACAGACTACCACAGTAAAGAAAGTCACAGGAATTTTTTGGTTTCCCAGTCTGTATATAAGTTACATTTACACTATACTGTAGTCTATGAAGTGTGCAATAGCATTATGTCTTAAAAAACTACATATCTTAATTTAAAAACACTTTATTGAAAAAAAAGGCTAACCATCATCTGACAATGCAGGGTAACCACAAATCTTCAACTTGTAATAAATACAACATCTGCAGAGCACAATAAAACAAAACATGATAAAATGAGGTATGACTATAAATGCAAAAGTGTCAAGAAAATATTAGCAAACTAAATTCAACAATATATTAAAAGGATCATGCACCATGACTAAGTGGAATTTTTCACTGTGATGCAAGGATGGTTCAACATATGCAAATCAACAAAGGCCATGTACCACATTAATAGTATAAAATATAAAAATCATATGGTCATCTGAATAGATGCAGAGAAAGCAGAATACTGAAAACAGAATACTGTTGAATTTTGAGTGTTCTTTATATATTCTAGATACTAGTCCTTTTCTGAATATTGGTTTGCAAATATTTTATTCTAGTGTATGGCTTGTCTTTTCTAAAATATTGCAGAATTTTATTTACTGATATTTTGTTTAGCATTATTACATCTAAATTCCTGAGGGATATTTTCTTTATTTGATTTACTTTGCATTTGATTTTTTGTATCAGTACAATGCTAGGTTCAAAATGTGAATTGGAACGTGACCACTGCTCTTCTAATTTCTGGAAGTATTCATTATTTAGTAATGAGTTTAATTCTTCTTTAAAAATTTGGGGGCTTCCCTGGTGGCGCAGTGGTTGAGAGTCCGCCTGCTGATGCAGGGGACGCAGGTTCGTGCCCCGGTCCGGGAGGATCCTGTATGCCGCGGAGCGGCTGGGCCTGCGCATCCGGGGCCTGTGCTCCACGGCGGGAGGGGCCATAGCAGTGAGAGGCCTGCGTACCGTGCAAAAAAAAAAAAAAAAAAAAAAATTTGGAAGAATTCTCTACTGAAATTTCTGGATAAAATAATTTTGGGGGGATATTTTTATTTACAAATTCAATTTTCTGCTTGTATTAGGGCTATTCAAATTATTGATTTCACACTGTAGATCCTGTATGCCGCGGAGCGGCTGGGCCTGCGCATCCGGGGCCTGTGCTCCACGGCGGGAGGGGCCATAGCAGTGAGAGGCCTGCGTACTGTGCAAAAAAAAAAAAAAAAAAAAAAAAATTTGGAAGAATTCTCTACTGAAATTTCTGGATAAAATAATTTTGGGGGGATATTTTTATTTACAAATTCAATTTTCTGCTTGTATTAGGGCTATTCAAATTATTGATTTCACACTGTATGTGTTGTGGTAGTTCATGTTTTTCAATAAGTGGATAATTTCATCTATTGTCAAATGTATGTGTGTTTATTGATTCATAGTATTTCCCTATTATATTTTTGATACCTTGGTAACATCCTCTGTGTCATTTCTTTCTTTTTTTTAATTGGAGTATAGTTGCTTTACAATATTGTGTTAGTTTCTGCTGTACAGCAAAGTGAATCAGCTATATGTATACATGTATTCCTTCCTTTTTGGATTTCCTTCCCATTTAGGTCACCACAGAGCACTGAGTAGAGTTCCCTGTGCTATACAGTAGGTTTTCATTAGTTATGTATTTTATACATAGTAGCATATACATGTCAATCCCAGTCTCCCAATTAATCCACCCCCCCTTTCCCCGTTTGGTGTCCATACATTTTTCTACGTCTGTGTCTCTATTTCTACTTTGCAAATAGGTTCATCTGTACCATTTTTCTAGATTCCACATATATGCGTTAATTTACAGTGTTTGTTTTCCTCTTTCTGATTTACTTTACTCTGTATGACAGTCTCTAGGTCCATCCATGTCTCTGCAAGTGGCACAATTTTGTTCCTTCTTATGGCTGAGTAATATTCCATTGTATATATGTACCACATCTTCTTTATCCATTCCTCTGTTAATGGACATTTAGGTTGCTTTCATGTCTTGCCTATTGTAAATAGTGCTGCAATGAACATTGGGGTGCATGTGGCTTTTTGAATTATGGTTTTCTCAAGGTATATGCCCAGTAGTGGGAATGCTGGGTCATATCATAGTTCTATTTTTAGTTTTTTAAGGAACCTCCATACTGTTCTCCACAGTGGCTGTATCAATTTACATTCCCACCAACAGTCCAAGTGGGTTCCCTTTCCTCCACACCTCCTCCTGCATTTATTGTTTGTAGATTTTTTGATGATGGCCATTTGGACTGGTGTGAGGTTATACTTCATTGTAGTTTTGATTTGCCTTTATCTGATAATTAGTGCTGTTGAGCATCTTTACATGTGCCTTTTGGCCATCTGTATGTCTTCTTTAGAGAAATGTCTATTTAGATCTTCTGCCCATTTTTGATTTGGTTCTTTGTTTTTTTGATATTGAGCTACATGAGCTTTTTTATATTGTGGAGATTGATCCCTTGTTCATTGCTTCATTTGCAATTATTTTCTCCCATTCTGAGGGTTGTCTTTTTGTCTTGTTTATGGTTTCCTTTGCTGTGCAAAAGCTTTTAAGTCTAATTAGGTCTCATTTGTTTATTTTGTGTTTTTTTCGTTACTCTTTTGAAAGGTTTTTTTTTTCATCCTCTAATTGTATCTCTTCCCTCTTAATTTGTTTGTTTGTTTGTTTTGGTTGTTGTCTTTCTTGTCAGAGATTTCCTCAAGTGTCTGGTAATCTTTGGCCAGCTGCACACATTAGGAGTGAGGCACTAAGAACTGATGAGAGCCTCCGTATGGTTGGATGGGTCTTCAATGCAAGTTGAAAAGACAGAGAATTTTTTTTTTTTTAATTTGGGCTTTGGGTAGTATAGTCATTTTCACAATATTGATTCTTCCAATCCAAGAACATGGTATATCTCTCCATATGTTTGTGTCATCTTTGATTTCTTTCATCAGTGTCTTATAGTTTTCTGAATATGGTAGTTTGCCTTCTTAGGTAGTTTTATTCCTAGGTGTTTATTGTTTTTGTTACAATGGTAAATGGGATTTTTTCCTTAATTTCTCTTTCTGACTTTTTGTTATTAGTACATAGCAATGCAAGAGACTTCTGGGCATTAATTTTTTATCCTGCAACTTTATCAAATTCATTGATTAGCCCTAATTGCTTTCTGGTGGCATTTTTTAGGATTTTCTAGATACATTATCATGTCACCTACAAACAGTGACAGTTTTACTTCTTATCTTCCAATTTGTATTCCTTTCATTTCTTTTTCTTCTCTGATTACTGTGGCTAGGACTTCCAAAACTATGTTGAATAATAGGCAAGAGTGGACACCCTTGTCTTGTTCCTGATCTTAGAGGAAAGGCTTTCAGTTTTTCACCATTAAGAATGATGTTTGCTGTGGGTTTGTCATATATGGCCTTTATTATGTTGAGGTAGGTTCCCTCTATGCCTACTTCTGGAGAGATTTTATCATAAATGGGTGTTGAATTTTGTCAAAAGCTTTTTTTGCATTTATTGAGATGATCATATGGGTTTTATTCTTCACTTTGTTAACATGGTGTATCACATTGATTGATTTGCATATACTGAAGAATCCTTGCATCCTGGTGATAAATCCCACTTGATCATGAGGTATGACCTTTCAATGTGTTGTTGGATTCTGATTGCTAGTACTTTGTTGAGGATTTTTGCGTATATGTTCATCAGTGATATTGGTACATAATTTTCTTTTTTTGTGATGTCTTTGTCTGGTTTGGGTATCAGGGTGATGGTGGCCTCATAGAATGAGTTTGGGAGTGTTCCTCCCTCTGCAGTTTTTTGGAAGAGTTTGAGAAGGATGGATGTTAGCTCTTCTCTAAATGTTTGATAGGATTTACCTGTGAAGCCATCTGACCCTGTACTTTTGTTTGTTGGAAGATTTTTAATCACCATTTCAATATCATTACTTCTGATTGGTGTGTTCATTTTTTCTATTTTTCCTGGTTCACTCTTGGAAGATTGTATTATTCTAAGAATTTGTCCATTTCCTCTAGGTTGTCCATTTTATTGGCATATAGTTGCTTGTAGTAGTCTCTTATGATCCTTTGTATTTCTGCAGTGTCAGTTGTAACTTCTGCTTTTTCATTTCTAATTTTATTGAATTGAGGCCTTTTTTTCTTGTTGAGTCTGGCTAAAGGTTTATGAATTTTGTTTATCTTCTCAACGAACTAACTTTTAGTTTCATTGATCTTTGCTATTGTTTTCCTTGTTTCTATTTCATTTATTTCTGCTCTGATTTTTATGATTTCTTTCCTTCTCCTAGCTTTGGACTTTGTTTGTTCTTCTTTCTCTAGTTGCTTTGGGTGTAAGGTTAGGTTGTTTATTTGAGATGTTTCTTGTTTCTTGGATTGTATTGCTATAAACTTCCCTCCTAGAACTGCTTTTGCTGCATCCCATAGGTTTAGGATCATTGCGTTTTCATTGTCATTTGTTTATAGGTTTTTTTTTATTTCCTTCTTGATTTCTTCAGTCATCTCTTGGTTATTTAGTAGCATATTTTTTAGCCTCTATGTGTTTCTATTTTTTACAGTTTTTTTTTCCTGTAATTGATTTCTAATCTCATTGTGTTGTGGTCAGAAAAGATGCTTGATACAATTTCAATTTTCTTAAATTTACTAAGGCTTGCTTTGTGACCAAACATGTGATCTATCCTGGAGAATGTTCCACATGCACTTGAGAAGAAAGTGTAATCTACTTTTTTCAGATGGAATGTCCTATAAATATCAATTAAGTCTATCTGGTCATTTGTGTCATTTAAATCTTGTTTCCTTATTTATTTTCTATTTCGATGATCTGTCCATTGGTGTAAGTGGTGTGTTAAAGTCCCCTACTATTTTTGGTTACTGTCGATTTCTCCTTTCATGCTTGTTAACATTTGCCTTATGTAATGAGGTGCTCCTATGTTGGTTGCATAAACATTTATAATTGTTATATCTCCTTCTTGGATTGATCCTTTGATCATTATGTAGTGTCCTTCCTTGTCTCTTGTAATAGTGTTTATTTTAAAGTCTATCTTGTCCGATATGAGCATTGCTATTCCAGCTTTCTTTTGATTTCCATTTGCATGCAATATGTTTTTTCACCCCCTCACTTACAGTCTTTGTGTGTCTCTAGTTCTGTTTGGGTCTCTTGTAGACAGCATATATACAGGTCTTGTTTTTGTATCCATTCAGCCAGTCTGTGTCTTTCAATTGGTGCATTTAGTGTATATACATTTACAGTAATTTTGATATGTATGTACCTATTACCATTTTCCTAATTGTTTTGGGTTTGTTATTGTAGGTCTTTTCCTTCTCTTGTGTTTCCTGCCTAGAGAAGTTCCTTTAGCATTTGTTGCAAAGCTGGTTTGGTGGTGCTGAATTCTCTGAACTTTTGCTTGTCTGTAAAGTTTTTAATTACTCCATCAAATCTGAATGATATCCTTGCTGGGTGGGGTAATCTTGGTTGTAGGTTTTTCCCTTTCATTACTTTAAATATATCTTTCCCCTCCCTTTTGCCGTGTAGAGTTTCTGCTGAAAGATTAGCTGATAACCTTATGGAGATTCCCTTGTATGTTTTTTATTTTGCTTCTCCTTGCTGCTTTTAATATTTTTTCTTTGAATTTACTTTTTTTTAGTTTGCTTACTATGTGTCTCAGCATGTTTCTTCTTGGGTTTATCCTGTATGGAGCTCTGTGCACTTCCTGGACTTGGGTGACTATTTCCTTTCCCATGTTAGGGATGTTTTTTGACTATACTCTCTTCTAATATTTTCTCAGACACTTTCTCTTTCCCTTCTTCTTCTGGGACCACTATAATTCAAATGTTGGTGCATTTAAAGTTGTCCCAAGGTCTCTGAGACTTTCTTCATTTTTTTTCATTCTTTTTTCCTTATTCTGCTCCTCGGCAGTTATTTCCACTATTTTATCTTCCATGTCACTTATCCGTTCTTTTGTCTCAGTTATTATGCTATTGATTCCTTCTAGTGTAGTTTTCATTTTAGTTGTTTTATTGTTCATCACTGTTTATTTGGTCTTTAGTTCTTCTAGGTCCTTGTTAAACATTTCTTGTATCTTCTCTATCTATGCCTCCATTCTATTTCTGAGATTTTGGATCATGTTTGCTCTCATTACTCTGAATTCTTCTTCAGGTCTATTGCCTATTTCCACTTCATTTATTTGGTCTTGTAGGTTTTTAACTTGCTCCTTCGTTTGTAACATATTTCTCTGTCGTCTCATAGTTGTTGATGGTTGATGTGTTCCTGTCTTGCTGGTTGTTTGGCCTGAGCCTTCCAGCACTGGAACTTGCAGGCCATTGGATCGATCCGGTTCTTGGTGCTGAGATGAGGACCTCTGGGAGAGCTCACACTGATAAATATTCCTCGGGGCCTGAAGTTCTCTGGTAGTCCAGTGCCTCAGATTCAGTCCTCCCACCACAGGTGCTCAGGCCCAATCTCCAGCCTCAGAACCGAGACCCCCCCCAAGCCACATAGTATGACAAAAAATAACCCAGACAAACAAAGCCCAAGACAAATATAAAACAAAACCGAACAAAAAGAAAAGCAAACATACAAACAAAAAAAAGAAAGCACAAATAAAACCCAAGAAAAATAATGAAAACAAATCTAAGCAAACAAAAGACAAACCAACAAGCAAACAACAGCAAACAAGGAAAGCAAAAAACAGAAGACACACAAATAAACAAGAGAATCCAAAAATCAAAACCAATAATAAAAACGAAACTAACCTAAACAGAAAACAAAAAACGAAAAAGCAAAAAAAGCAAACTAAAAGAACAGCTCGTTGCTTGAAGATTTTTCTTGTCCACTTAGATTCTGAGGTCCTCCACTAGTGTTCAGTAGGTGCTCTGTGAGAATTATTCCAATGTATTCTTGATGTACTTGTGAGGAGATCCGACTCCACGTCCTCCTATTCCTGTCTTATTTCTGAGATTGGTAATTTGTATAATTTCAGTTCTTCTAAATTTGTTGTTGTGTGTATGTGCACTTTATGGTCTAGAAAGTGGTCATTCTTACTACACTTTTAGGATCACTTATATAGAAGGTATATCTGATGTTGCTGGGTCACATTTTTTAAAAATGTGTATAGATTATATACTGTTGGTTGGTGTTATTGTTGAGTTCTTCTATGTCCTTCTTTGTCTTCTGTCTAGTTGTTCTATTAATTAGTGGTAGAGGGTATTTGTCGTTCCAGTTATAATTGTGGACTTATCTATTTCTTAGAATTCTATCAGTTTTTGCTTCACTATTTTGCTGCCTTCTTCTTAGGTGCATACACATTTAGGATTGGTATGTCTACTTTGTATAATTACCCTTTAATCATTATATATTATTCCAGTCTCTCTCTGTTAACTTTCTTTGTACTGAACTCTACTTAACTTAAATTATCTACTCCTTTTTTCCTTTGATTAATATTTTCATGATACATGTTTTTCTGTCCTTTAATTTTCAACCTGCCTATCTCAATATATTTAAAGCAAGTTTCTTATAGACAACATATATTTGAATCATATTTTTGAACCTACTCTGCAGTATCTGCCTTTTAATTGACCCATTTAGATTATTTACATTTAATACAACTATGATATATTAGGGTTTATTCTGCCATTTATTTTTTTGGTTTTTCTTTGTTCTCTCTAGTCTTTTTTGGCATATCTGTTGACTTTTTCTACTTTCTCTTTAGTTACTTGAGCAAACATTTTTGAGAATTCTATTTTAAATAGAATGTCAAAATTCTATTTTGACATTTACCTGTTCAAGTCTAGTGCAGCAAGTTTAGCTCTTTTTAAGTTCTTTCACCCTCCCCTATTTGTAATACAATCCTCTTACATAATTTCTGTACAAACACTTATAATCTCATCAGGCAGTGTTCTAATTTTTGTTTCACCTGCCAAAAATAATTGAGAAGATGCATGAGAAGGAGAATCTAGTTATCTATGCATACTTTGCTTATCATGTTCTTTTCTTGTTTCTGATCTTCCAAGATTCCTTCTTTGTTGGTTTCCTTCTGTTTAGAGAACATTTTTATATATCCTTTTAAGGTAAACCTCCTAGGGACAAATTCTCTTTTCAATAATTTAAGAATGTCTTTGTTTCCCTTTAATTCCTAAAAGATACTACACTGGGTAGGTGATTCTGAGTTGGAAATTCTTTTTGAAATATTTGAAAAATATTGTGATACCTCTTTATGGCTTCCAGTTTCTAATGAGAAGTCCTCTGTCATTCAAATTGGTTTTTTTTTCCTCTACATAAGGTTTCATTTCTCTCTTGCTGCTTCAAAGATATTTTTCTTTTTCTTTAACTTTTAGAAGTTTGACTAACATATGTTTTGGATTGGGTTTCTTTAAATTTATCCTGTTTAGAGTTTGTTCAGCTTTTTGAAACTATAGGATTATATTCATTGTCATTTTGAGGAAGTTTTCAACCATCATTTCTTTAAGTACTTTTTCAGACTTGCCCTCTTTCTCTCCTCTCCTTCCAGGAGTCTAATGACACATATGTTAGATTTTTAAAAAAATAATCCCACTGGTCCCTGAGGCTCTCTTAAACTTTTTTTAGTTTGTTTTCTCTCCTTTGTTCATATTGGGTAGTTTGTTTTGATCTCCGAGTTTCCTGATTGTTTCCATTTTGCTGTTGAGCCTTTCTACTGAGCTTTTTATTTGGTTATTGTATTTTTCAGTTCTAAAATTTCCATTTGGTTCTTAGTCATGTCTTTTTTTCCTTTGCTTACAACTTCATATTTCTTTGCTGAAGCTTTGTATATTTTCATTTGCTTCAAGCATGTATGTAATAGCTCACAGAAGCATTTTTATCATAGCTATACCAAAATCTTTGTCAGATACTTCTAACATGCTGCTATTTTAGTGTTATTCATTGCCATTTTCATTTAGTTTGAGATATATTCTTGGTTCTTGGCATGATGAGTGATTTTTTTAATTGAAAACTAGACATTTTGAGTATTATGAGAATAGATCTTAATTAAACTTTCTGTTTTAGTTGGATTTTTCTGATACTACTTTGGCAAGTGATAGGGCACCACCTTGCTACTGCCAGATGAAGGTAGAACATCAGGTTTCTCATTGGGCCTCCATTAGCCAACAAGGGCATGCTCCTCATTACTGCTGGATGGGGATGGGAATTCTGACTTCCCTGGTGGTCTCCACTAACATTGGTTGGAAAGCTTCATTATTGCTAAGGGAATGTGAAAGTCATGGCTCTTCTCTAGAGAAGAGATATCACTTTTCTGATATCACTCTAGCAGAGAGAGGGAGGAGCACCTCATTATTGCAAGTGAAGGAAATCCAGGCTACTCAAGTGGAGTTTACTGAAAGCACAGTGCTTCTACTTCCAGTGGAGGTGAGACTCTTAGCTCCCTATTTGGTCTTTTCCAACATTACATGTTGGGTGTACCTCATAGAGTCTCTCTATGGTGGAAGTCTAGGATTCTCACATTGCCTTTGCTTACATGTGTGGGGATAGAGGATTATATTTCTGTGTGTGTGTGTGTGTGTGTGTGTGAGATGTTTAGCTGGAGTAGAGCAGTTATTATGTAAAGTTGTTTTTCATTTTTTAATTTTTTTTCTTTCTAGAAAGCTTTCTTACTACTCTGGCTAGAGATAATAGGCTTTGGATGTAGTTCTTTTTGTCTTTTTGAGTTTCCATAATAGCAGCCTTTTTAACACCCAGCCTTGTATATATGAGACAAAAAGAAAACCCAAGTAACCCCCACCATGTTGTTCCCTGTGTCCTGAAGTAACCCAGAAAGTCTGATTTCTTCTATTCACTCCTTAGAGTATTATTTTTGTTTTATATGTAATATCTACATTTTTTAGTTGTACTTAGCATGTGGAATAGGGAAAAATACTCTGTGTCCTGGAAGCAGAAGCCCATCTACATTTTTGTAGATCTAAATCAATTACTATTTTTTCCATAATGATTCTCTCATATTTTATCATCTTCTTACCTCTATTTTATCAGGTATTTCACTATCATAGTTCTTATAATCTGCATTTAATTATAACAATATTTAAAGTAGTAATTGTCAATCACTCATATCTATATCTCAATGTTCATTAAAAGACTGCCTCTTGGAAAAGTGTGCAGTTATTATTTGTTATTCACAATTTGTTATTCACAAATAACTAGATAAATAATTGTTTGCTCTACACATTTGAAGAAGTCTGCCTCCTAAAAGAGATCATGGTACAGATAAGGGCCTCATGGTATTAACCTTCAAATAAATAATAGGTAATGTGCTTTCTTTCATAATATTATCCAATAGTACATCTAAAGTAATGATCTGGTAACCAACTAGTTGCTTAACTGCCTTGGAGTCACTGCAGTTATTCAAGCCCCCTCAAATAGATTCCATTTCAAAACTGGAAAAAAAAAAAAAAGATATAATGACTTTGGGCTTAATTTATATTACATATATATCAAAGTTCAGTTCTTGCCAGTTAACATAGTTCTTCAGGATATGCAACAGTGTTCACTGGAAGATAAAAGTCTGAGATTTAAAAAAAAAAAAAAAACACCATAGTTTTGTTGGTCAATAAACACCTCTAATTTTGTACTGCATTTGATTGTTTTTAAAATATTTGAATTTTACACATAATATTTACATGATAAAATTTAATGCTTCAGAATGGAAAAGCATAAACTGATTAGTGAGTTTGAGATGCTGTTATCATGTAATGGCATTTACAATATTTTTAAAAAAATCCAAATGTAGTTCTTGCAGCATGACAAAGAGAATTAAATATATAACACTTGGCTTTCTAGAAACTCATATCAAACAAGTAACCCTAAATTATATAAAACATATATGAATAAAAGCTGAGCAAGTACACAAATCAATCAACATACCAACTTTATATACACACAAAGTGAAAAACAATCACATTGTTTCTCCTGAATGAATAAAGATTTGCCAATTAAGGTTTAGACAAGTAGACCAAGAAAATTTTACTTCCTTTAAATACTCTGTTGATAATAGTATACTACAGATGATAAAACAAAATGGCTGGATTAAGTCCAAACATTATTGATTAAATAGTACTAGTTTGGAGGTTAATTTGAATACATATTACAATACTTCATTTTGATAGTTATGAGTCTTGGCTATTATACAACTTGTTTGGTATTTCAATCATTTTTCTTTTCATCTTAAAATGAAAATAAAAATCATGATCTGCATTATTTTCTTTAGAGAAATTGCAATAAGATATTATTTAAACACATTATGTGTTAATGCATTCTGAGTTATGATAACCTGATCAATTTGATTTGGGAGGAAGAACACTTTTATCTTCTACTGTTATGTACTTCTTTTCATATTGAAAGATTTCCATATGCCATAATGGCATGTTCACTCTGTAGGCAGTTTACTTCCTTTAGGAAAACAAAGAGGCAGGGTGGGATAATACTGTGTAATAAAGAATTTGTCTGGTCTTTGTTCTGAGCTCCTGGAAGAGAAACTCTAAATCCTTGGAATTTCCCCACATGTGTATCTTTTTTATTAATGATGGGCTCCTCAGACTACACCCGAGTTTACACTAAGGCATTTATTAATGGTGGGCACCTAGATGGTTTCAGGATGGGAGCTGGACGTGTGGGAAAGACCATGTGATGATTAGACAGGCCTTTGAGTGACATCAGCTAGGCCTCTGGAGAAGGAAGGGGGCTAGAGATTGAGTCCAACTAAGTGGCCAGTGACTCTATCCATCATGCCTACAAGATGAAATTCCAATAAAATAACTGCACACCTGAAGGTCAGTGAACTTTACTCACTGGTAATCATAAATGGAGTGCTAAGAGAGTGATGAGTACTGAGGCAATGGAAGCTGCACATTTGGGAACCACCCAGACTTTAATTTATATGTCTTTTCATTTGACTGGTCCTGTCTTTTATCTTTTAGAATAAAAATGTAATCATAAATATGGCACTTTCCTGAGTTCTGTAGATCCTTCAGACAAATTACCAAACTTGAGGAAGTAGTGGGAACTCCCAGATTGGAACACAGTTGGTCAGAGAAACCTGGAGCTTGCAGCTGTAGTCTGAAGTGAGGACAGTCTTGTGGGCTCTGGGCCATTAACCTGTAATATCTGTGCTCACTCTGGGTAGTTAGTGTCAGCTGCAATGCAGGTAGTAATAAAGAAAAAAATATTTGTGACACTTGTTAAAGTTGGTAAGGCATTATTCAGGACTGTTAGGTATAGGTGATAGGTATAGGGACAACTAAGATAGAATTTTGCAGTAGATGAGAGAGATTGGGTCCAACTCCAAATATAGCATGGACACATGGGAATTTGTTTATAGCCAAGGAATAGGATGGAGGGCAGTGGATGAAAAATTACTAAGAGGAAACATCAAGGATAATGGGGATTCTGGTTAAACTTACTGAGCATGATTCTTGCTGAGGACAGTGAGGACAGGCCAGGGAGATCAGACATCACCTGGGGGATGGTGAAGGATGAAAGACCTGGTCAGATAATGAGGGTGATCAGATATGGAGGGTGGGGTATCTGGTTAATCAGACCTAGCAGGGTTCTCATTAAAATTAGCTTTTTTAAGAAAGTGCACAGATGAACCTAGAAGAAGGTTCAGAAGCCTGATTAAAGTTTGGTTAAGCAAAGAATCTTTGTCAGTAGTTAACCTCAAAATGGTCAGCAATGATCCCTGCCATGCGGTATTAACACCATTGTATATTGTCCTTCCACATTGTATGATTACTCTGTGTGATGGGTCAACTGAATATAGCAGAAGTGATGGTATATTACTTTCAAGATTGTTAAGGTATACCAAGCATTAAAGCTTTCATTTGTGTTCTCCCCTTTACCTACCCTCCCATGTGGTCTTGACTGATTTGCCATGCTATGGAAAATGGCTGTCATGGTGTAAGCAGCCCTATACTAAGTGTGCCTACTTTTGGGAGACTAAGTCTAAATCCCAAATAAACATGTTTTGACCAGGACTTGGAAAACATGGCAAAAATTAAAATGTAAGGGTTGAAATAAGTGTAAGATGATGGAAAGTGTTGGTACTGCCAGTGTGCTTGGTCCTGTGCCCTCCACTTTACGTTGTGGATAGTGCATTCAGACCATGGCTGTTTGCAGCACTTAATTTGTTTTGATTTACTTTTAATAAATGTGAGTATGCGGTTGTTCATTATATTCTACACTTTTTTTTTGGTAAATCTAAAATATTTCATTGTTTAAAAAATGGAAAGGGCATGCATTCAAGTTAAATTCTGTAGTCTTACACCTTCTGCCTTCTATTAGATTCTAGTGTAAATGGAATATTGAAATGAATGTCATTATTTTGAATAAAACTAGTGGGAATTTTATAGAATCATCAGCATTTTTCCCCTGATATTTGCCCTCTCCTACTCAAAAGACCTGCATACATCTTGAGAATCAAATTCTTCCCTGTCTCTGAATCTCTCTGGGTAAAGCTGCGACTTTACCATTTCCTGACTAAGGAGTGAAGTTTTCCCATGGGTCAGCATTTTCTCAGGTGCCTGCTACTGCTCCAGGAAGCCCACTAGTAATGCTTTGATCACTTGTGCTGTTAAGAGCACAGAGTTCTATGGAAGGAGAATTCATCACTTCTCTCTGCTGTTCAGTCCTGCAAGTATGCTTTGTAATTTTTAGAGTTTAGAGACCAGAGATTTTAAGGTTTATTTACACCCCTTTTCCCTCAAGATTTCAGACATTTGTGTAGGAACTTGGAACACATACACATTTGATTTAGTCCTGATTCTGTTCTCCAAATTACCTCTACTTTTGTATTCAGCATGTTAAGTGAGTAACTTCATCAAGCTTGGTTCTCTCTTTCATCAGGATTAGTTCTCCCCCAGGACTTCCCTCAGTTAAGAGACTTTTTTTTTTTTTTTTGCTATATTTTAATAGTGCTTCAGGCAAATCTGTATAGACAGTACTTTAACAGATTCTCTGCTATTCTACCCCACCCCCTAACCTCAAGTGGAGACTCTTAAAACACAGTTTAAGAGTGTAAGCAGTATGAGTGTGACCCGCTTGTAAAATTTCATTCTGATTAACAGCATGGATTTTTAACTTTGGAAACTTCATTGTAGCATAACATCCTTACTTGATTCATTCTCAAGATTTATGGATTTTATAAGTGCTACAATAAAGGAACCTACTGAAGCTGTGTCTGCTTCATCTAGACTGAATGATTGCTTTTGTTGTAGTAAGGTTTTGAATATGTTTATTACCATCTCAAAGCACATGCTTGTGCCTTTTTTTCTTATTTAATCACAAGCTGAGTCAGAGTATAGGTACAATTTAGCAGACGCTCTGTTTAATATGGTTAACATTCAGAAACTAAGTTCATATTCCCTCCTTTTCCCCCAACTTTGCCCAATATACTTCTTTGATGATCAAGTCATTCAATAGTACATCTATTACTGAGTACCTACTCTGTTTCCAGAGATAAGCAAACAAATATAAATACAACCAATGAGAACCTTAATGTGCTTAATACCTAATTGGCAGGGCAGGGAAGGGCGACAGATATGTGAATACATTGGTATAAGGAAAGAAAAATTGAAATGAATATAACTTGAAAAATAAGTATACTATCTTGTGGTAAAAAGAAATAAGACCAACTATTTGCAGCTGAGGAAATTAGGGCATGTTTCTTGTAGGATGATTCATTTGAGTTGAGTCTAAAAGGAGGAAGCTAATCTCAGGAGGAGATGGATTGGGAATGGGAAATATTATAGGTAGATTGCGTAGGGACCAGATTAGAAACTTATATTTGTGTGAAGGAGTTTAGCTTTTGACACCTTGCTATTAGAGAAGGAAAATAATATTTTCTTTTCTGTGTTTTAGAAAGAGAAGCACTACAGAATGGATAGGAGGGAAAAGAGAGGGGAATTAATGAAATTAATCAATATTAAATTCAGAGGTCCCAAGAATGTTGTTTTCCTTTCTCAGTTCTTTTTCCTTTTAATTTTATATTTCTCCTCAGTCCAAATAATGGTGTGGGTTTCACACAGCACATACTAAGTAAATGTAGAGTGTACACATCTGTCTGAGCATAATATCATTTTCTTACATCTGACAACACAGGGACAACTGTCCTTTATAGTCCCTTTGTGATTCACCAATGAGAAAGATTGTGTTTTAGGTACAACCATAATTATATAATTTTTACAGTCAAGAGGGACCTATATTTCCACTTAGGGCAAGCTTCTCTTTCTTACACTGAAAAGTTGTAATGCTAATGAAACATCCATCTAGTTTAAATAGAGCCGTTCTTTCTGCATGACAAAACTGAGTGACTCCTTCTCTCTCTCCTACACTGTTAAATATATATCATAATAATTAACAGGCAGAAATGTCCTTAGAGAAGATCTAGTTCAATCTCCACAAATTACGGATGAGGAAACTGAGACTTAGTAAAGCTTCTTTCAATTCTACACATTAATTTCTACTTTCTATTTTCTATTTTATTTTTATTCTTTCAGGCACCCAATACACTATCAATACTGGTGTAGATACTTAGTCACTATCTACTTAGAAAACTTAACAGGAGAAAAAGCTGAATTTTAAATAACATTATATATTGCCATCTTTTCCCACAATAATAATGCTCTTCTCAGCATGTGAGCCTGTATAACAGAGCAGATTTATTACTTTTAACAGTAATAAACTACAAGTTTATGCTCTTTATTTGAATAATTTATATAATACTCCTATTGCTGAAATCTAGATTTATAATAAAATCTATGAAATGGTTTAGAAGGTGTCTTAATAGAATTTTTTTGGCTGTTTTTTAAAAGAAAAAAGTGGAGGAGAGCATAGCAGGTTACAGTAAGAGTTATGAACTCTCATATGTAAATTGGTATGGAAATAAATACAGTCTTCATGGTTCTTTTTGTTTTTGTTTTTTGCGGTATGCGGGCCTCTCACTGTTGTGGCCTCTCCCGTTGCGGAGCAGAGGCTCCGGATGCGCAGGCTCAGCGGCCATGGCTCACAGGCCCAGCCGCTCCGTGGCATGTGGGATCCTCCCGGCCCGGGGCACGGACCCGTCTCCCCTGCATTGGCAGGCGGACTCTCAACCACTGCGCCACCAGGGAAGCCCAGTCTTCACGTTTTTATATACAGCATTTAGGGACCCTTAAAGAATTATGAACTTGACCTAACATATTTCAATTTCTGGGACTTGGGCTAAAATGTAATTTTCTGAATAAAACAGTTTTTCTCTATGAACTTCATGACTGGGGACAGACATTATATACTCTTAACATTTCTTTATAGTGCTACTGATGAGACAGACTAGGGGGTCTAAGCAGGAAGACCTCACATTCCCTCACATTCCCTAGAATTGCAGCATTTTGCAGAGGTTGTATCCCTTTTTAATGAACATGTTTTATTTTTCTTTAGAATACACATTAGTTTCTTCTTTATATATAAGTTCATTTATTAAATTAAACTAATTTCTCATAAGTGTCTAGATGAATAGACTTCAAATCACTGAGCATTTGATTAAAATTGTCATAGATTTAATAAATATTAAAAACAAAAAATTCCTGATTATATCCATATTTCCTTGACTCAACACAAATGGGATTTAAGTCATTCCATTACTTTATTTTTGGCAGCCTTTATACTCGCATTCTTATTGTTTCTATACATAGAACAAAGGAGTTTATTAGTAAGGGTACAAAAGATAAACCTTACTAATGTTGGTTATTTTTTACAACCAATTATAAAGTGTCTCCCAAGAAAATTTGTGTGTGTGAAACAGAAACAATTTGTTTTAATAAAAAATTTTGATGAGATGTTGAAGAGGACAAGTGATTCCAAAATAATACATAAAGTCACTACCAATAATACCATGTTTTTCTTTTCTGTAAACAATGGTTAATAATAATGTAATGGTATTTAGAGGTTCAGCTGCAAAATCAAGAAAATAAAATTTTAGGAAAAAAGTACACTCTTAGAGAATGTAATCTAATGATGAGTGTATGAATGAAACCCCAGTTGGTTTCTTAAGCAATCCAGGTAGTAGGGCTAAAAGGAAATTAGTCAATAAATGTAGGTAATTCTTCTGCACAGTGTAATTCAGTATCTTCTGTTAATGTGTGAAGAGCAAGAAGTTATTTATGAGTGCTTAATAAATATATGTTTTGCAACAAATAAAATTCTAAATATGTGATTTTATTGAAATACATCATTATACCTACATAAAAGAGATGGTATTTTAAAAGATGCAGAGGTTAATGTCTCTGCTTATATGAGAGCTGTGTGAACTTGTATATATGTATGCTCACTGAGAATACATGTTCTAAACATTTAAAAATACTAAAATTCAAACTTCTCACATGTATCACCATAGGCAAAGAGTTTATTTAAAGAGATCCATACAGAGATGTAACAAGATGTGATTGAAATAACACACAGTGATATGTGTGACAAAATTTAATCCCTCTGATTTACAGAACCTGATGACAGGGGCTTATATGAGGCAGTTTAAGACTGAGGGAGAACCCCCAAGTCTGAAGGGGCATTCACAAATTTTCTTAGCTATCTGATATCCTGTCTGAGTCTGTAAGACGTGTAATGTAGTTCTTATCACCTTATAAGGTATCTATGAGAGTATGTATGATACATTCAAATTAATGAACAGATGATTTCACTATGCATGATAATACTGTGTGACCTATGTCAACCTATGGACAACTGAACTGTCAAGTTTATAGACAAGTCTATGTTGGCAGGTAGGTAGTCATTGTATGAACCCCACACTTAAGCATGCTTTTCCAATTATAATAACCTCAGGACTCATCTTTAACTTGAGAAAATTAATAAAAATTATAGAAGTGTTCTCATGGAAAATGATATTTATAAAAATTTTAACTTGGGATAGCCAAATGTTTCTGCTCTTATTTATAAATAATGGAAGTTATTATTTGAGGCAATAGCAATATTAAATATTGAATGAATATTTTCCTGAGCAAACACAAAAGCTAAAGCTAACATAGCTATCTGATAAAGAGTATAAAATATTTATATGGGAAATTCTTAAAGAATACAAGATGAGAATCATGAGCACATCACAAGAAGCTACGTCTATGACTAATTCCTTTGGAAAAAAAGGTTTGAAAGAAATATATTTGTTAAAACGCAAAAAAAAGGACTTAGTGAGTGGGTTGAACAATAAATTAGACAGAATTGAACAGGGAATTAGTGACTTGGGAACTGGGTCATAAGTAACTACAAAGGATGCAGCAGAAATTAAAGCAGTTGTAGTTTATAAAAGTGAAGTCAAAATATATGGAGATACAGTGACAAATTCTGACATACATTTAATCAGAACTTCTAAAGAATAAAATAGAGAAATTGATGGGAGGCAATACATGAAAAAGTAATAAATGTGAATTTTTTTTTTTTTTTTTTTTTTTTTTGGGGGGAGATACGCGGGCCTCTTACTGCTGTGGCCTCTCCCGTTGCGGAGCACAGGCTCCGGACGCTCAGGCTCAGCGGCCATGGCTCACGGGCCCAGCCACTCCGCGGCATGTGGGATCTTCCCGGACCAGGGCACGAACCCACGTCCCCTGCATCGGCAGGCAGACTGTCAACCACTGCGCCACTAGGGAAGCCCATAACTGAATTTTTGAGAGCTGAAGAAAGCCATAAATTTATTGACATAGGAATTATGTGTTAAGTAGGATAAATTAATTTGTAGACATATTTTATTAAAAGGGCAGAATACAAAATGAAAAGAGAAGATATTAAAAGTATCCCCTACTCAAAAGAAGAACAAAAATTAGACTGTGCTGACTTTTCAACAAAAACAGTAGACCATAGATGATCAAATCTTAACAAAGCAGACTCTAGTGCAGGTGTGCCAAGGTTAAATTCCATGGTTGTCATTTACTAACTATGACTATAGGCAAGATAATTAAATTTTGTGTGCATCTATTTCCTCATCAGTAAAAGAGGGATAAAAATAATAACTAATACATATGTTAGAGTAGGCACAGAACAGCAATTATATGTTCCCAGGCTCAGAAATTATATGTTCCCAGGCTCTGGTAAATTTTAAATGCTAAACAGGTTTGCAATTATTATTATTTAAAATTTGCAAGATAATACTTCATTCATGAATTGTACATAAAGTATATTTATTGTTCAAAAAGTAGAGTAAATACAGTGCTTTCAGGTGAATAAAAATTGAGAGTTTGCTAATTAACAGACATAATCATAAAATCTTTGACCCCCAAAAATGTATTTAAACAGGAAGGCAAATGATCTGGAATTGGAAGAAGAGAAGAAGGAAGGAAAAAAGGGTAACATTCAAGAAGAAACAAATTAGGCAAAACAAAGCTAAATCTACTAGTAAAGTAGGTAGGATATAGTGTGTGAAAAATAAAGTAATAGCAATGATAATGTTGCTTAATTTGGAACTAGAAAAATTAAGAAATACCATCCTAGATAAAAATAGCATTGAATGTGGGAGGGGAGGTATTTTGAACTAGTTTTTATAAAAGTTTTAGAATGTTCCTGAGGACAGGCAAGATATTTAATCATCCATTTAATTAGTCAAGGCAATATTTCAATGACATTTTTAAAAGAAAAGAAATAAATTATAAAATTTCCATACTAGTAAATGAAATTTTATAAACAGTATCAAACCTCCACATTTTAAAAAAAATTAATTTTAAAAGTCAAAAATTCTAAGATAACAGTAAAAAAAGAATAAGTATAAAACAACATAATATTGTAGAAAAGTAAAAATATGGTATAAGAACGTCATGATTGAGATAAAAGTATTAAATTCATTTTTTAAATAAAGATTGTCAGATTGGATTAAAAATGAAATTCAGAATTTGTTTTGTTTACAAAAGATACATCTAAAACAAAGATTGCGATTAAATAGTAAAGCATATACTGAAAAAAACTAACAAGTATAAAACTAGAATATAGACTAATATTAGTGGAAATAGTCTTCCAGGCATAAAATATTAGGGAAAGAATAGGTTACTCTATAGCAATACAGATTTTTTAATGATTGGGAAGATTTTATGCACAAATATATAGAGAAGAAAAATTGAAAGCTCTATAGGAGATATTGGAAAATCTGCTACCATAATGGGAGATATTAACAAATCTATCTCCATTACAGGTAGTTCATGCAAAGAAAAAACAAAGCAAACATATAATAGACTGAAAACATAATTAAGAAGATGGAATTATTGGAAATAAATAAAATTATGACACATGAACAGGGCGAAAAAAAGTGGTCAACATTAATTTTCCTAAGTCCAGTACTTGGAGCCATTGTCACTTGAAGTTGGCTCTTTAGAAATATAAAAAGAGCTGAAGCCTCTTTCTGTATGCTTTTTACCATTCCATTAATTTACAGCTTTCTATACTTCATTTCCTTAGAATTTGAGACTAGGTACCTATATATTTCTGTATAACTATTTAGGATGCACAGGAATAATATAAATAATATGAATGGCACAGCTATTCAGAAGCTTAGAAAAATACCTAACAAACACTAGGCTCAATTTCCCTTTAAAAGCTCCAAACTACATACTGAAGCATAAAGAACAGTTTAAGAGCCTCAATTAAAAAAAAAAAATCCTATAGGAATATAAAATTCAGCGATTTTAAATTTCTTGAAGTGATTCAAAGATAAATGATATTCCAGAAATAAAATTGATTAGTTTTTTTTTTCCCCCCTGGGGGACAATTTTATCCCACATCTGGGGATTTCAATTATGAATATTCTTAAATAGGAGGGAGAATTTGGACATAACTTTCACTGTGAGCAAATTAAAAATTTGCCAGCCCTGTGCTACCTTCTCTTGTGTGTGTCCCAATGTGCCTCCATCCCACCAGTGTTCATGGGTGTGTTTGATCAAAAAGCAAGTTTGTCACAAGCAAAGCCCCAATTCAAAGTTTTATACTAGTTGTGTGTCCAAAAATATTTCCACAGATAACATATAATTATTAAATTCAACAGAGGCTTCAATTTTTAAAATATATGATGAAAATGATCAAAGAATACAATTCTGTTTTGTGTTTGGGGGAGGGTAACAATTTTTCACATTTACTTTAAAGATTTTCTGTATCTTTAAGTAGAAATCAGCCTCTTTTGCAGATATTGTAGTGATTCCACTAAACATAATCATTTCTAATTTTTTAAAAAATCTGGCTACAAACAGCAGAAATGCCAAAAATTTTGACTTACTCAAAATAAAATTTATTATTCACATAAAAGGGTGTGGTTAAAAGCAGTCATGGTGTGACTTTACTCCCTAGGTACCTTTACTCTCCAGGTTCCTTAGGGATCCAGACAACGTTCAGCCTGTCCTCCATCATTCCAAATATAGCCTAGGCTTTCGTGACTTAAGATATATTCATGTTTCAGGCAACCCAACCAAAAGAAAGATAAAGAAGAGATACAGTTTGTGTGTGTGTGTGCGTGTGTGTGTGTGTGTTGTGTGTGTGTGTGTGTGTGTGTGTGTGTGTGTTTCATCTGTCTCTTAGAAAAGGTCCTCGGAAGTTTGTGTTGCCTACCCTTCCTTCAACTCTTTCCCTACCCAGTTATTATCCGCATCAATAAGAAGAAATAGCCTTTTCTTTTTGTAGCAGCCAGCAGAAACTTCATTGGCCAAAGAATGGAGAAGGGGAGCTCATGCTCTGAAAGCCCCTTCTCCCTGGGTCTAGGCAAGGACAAGCTTTTTATAGGTATGGAGTGGTATGGGGCAGAGACAATTATCACTTAAGTTCATGGAAATGGGTGGAAATTTCCTGGAATGGGGTCCGTGCCTCTTTTCTGCCCTTTTATGGTCATTTAGGGTTTGGGTTGGAAGGAGGCTGAACTAACATGGAGCCACGGAGATGGGAGGGTAGCATTAAAATGAGATGATAATGAGCTTTAGAGTGACCTTTGTCCAGTTTTGAAGTTCAGCCAGCCTATACCATATTCTTGTGGTTAAGCCCTCTTGTTCCCATCATGTAAACACAGCTGGAGACACAGTCAGTTTGGGCTTTCTGTACGTTTGCCTAGAGGGAGGTTTTTATTAGAAATGGGGAAAAGGGAGGCTTCCTTGCTTCCTTGATTAAGGCGGGTGTACTTGTGTTTTATAGACACACTTTAGGCACAGGTTATGGACACTCTGGTTGCTCCCCTGGGTGACATTTGCACAGGATACATCTATCAATACTTCATTTTGAGAGATTGACTGTACAAGAGACAATGGCCTGACCATACATGAGCATAGAGCTCTGACCCACAGCCTCTGCAGTAGTCATTCCAGGAAGCTAAACTGCGGCTTCTTCATCAATCAGTTGAAAACAATCAAGACTTGATCAGTGCTTCCTTGATTACCTAATTATTGCCCCCACCTGCATCTCAGAACAAACCCGGGAAAGTAAAATATGTTCCTCAACCCAGTTTTGTAAGTTTTCCCTCATGTAGTTAGCCCTCTTGGAGCTTGCCCCTGCAAACCACCTATAATCAGGGCATATCTGAAGCACTAACATTTTTTTCACTAAAAAATTTCCCACTCTTCTGCATGTCTTTGAGTCTCTGCCAAATGCAAGTGCAGGTGACTGACCCCTTTACCATAACCTCTGCTTCTTCTCATTCTTCTTCTTTTATTTAAACAATTCTTTGACTATGTTTATATCGGACCATTGGAGATGCTAATAATGTAGTTTTCAGTACCCCCAAAACCATGTACCAGTTAAAAAACCTATTACTATGAAAGAGGCAAAAATGAACTTTAGAGATCAACAGTTTTTGCCACACATACCAAAAGAGGCATGGAAAAATTTTATAACCCAACCTTGTAAGAACTGAAACAACATAATTTCCTGTCCCTCTTTTAGATAGGGCTAAACACTCTGTCTTGTCCTCATGTTAAATAATTTTGGAGTGTGCATTTTTTCCTTCCCTGTCTTAAATGAACCTAAAAACAAGTAAAATTATCTAGCTACTTTCTCCAGGAAATAGCTTACTGGAGATGAGAATTTGCACAGGCACTATCCTTACAAACTGGTACAGTTTTATGGGGTGTTTTCAGCCTACCTGGCACAACAGGGCAAAGACCTGCTTCCTTCATATAAAATCTAGGAAAAATATTGAAATCACAGTGATAACTTCAGGAACTTTTACCATGCAGAGGATTTGAGTCAAATTAGGAAAAAGTAAAAAAGAAAAACAAAGGAAGAAAAACTTGTGAGGATATTCTCTATCTTCTCCATCATCTGCATTAGTAAGAGCTTTTTAATTATATAAGAGTATCATTACTCTTTTTTTTTTTTTTTTTTTGGCGATACATGGGCCTCTCACTGCTGTGGCCTCTCCCGTCGCGGAGCACAGGCTCCGGACGCGCAGGCTCAGCGGCCATGGCTCACGGGCCCAGCCACTCCACGGCATGTGGGATCCTCCCGGTCCGGGGCACGAACCCGTCTCCCCTGCATTGGCAGGCGGACTCTCAACCACTGCGCCACCAGGGAAGCCCCATTGCATCTCTTTTTATCTTCTCTGGGAAAACTATGAAGATTACTTCAATAAACAAGAATTCTCTCTCCATTATGTGTATACCCTAAGAGTATCTACTCAAGTTAAATGGTTAGTAATTTCTAAAAGAAAGATGAAACTTAATTCATTGTGCATCTTTTCTGTTTTCTCCTTGCAAAACTGAAACTTAGAAAAAATATTGCTTGTAAATTTGGAAAATAGTTTTGGTTCCCAGACAAGAAGAAATAGTATACAATTAAAGCTTTTAGTATAAATTCAAGAGAGAGAATCTTTTGGTATATAAATATAGATATTTACATATACATAAAATAATTCATGTAATATTCCTGATAATTGGTTTACTCTTTGAAACAATTAGGCTTTATAGTTCACTCATAAAATACTCTTTGTCCTCTTCCTAAAGTTATCACCATATAAAAATAATTTTTTCATGATATTTAAGAGAAGATTTTTGTTTTATTACTTACGATTTAAACTTTATATGATTTCTACATTAATTCTATGATCCCAATAAGTTATCATTGTTTCTACAAATTATTTAAGACTGTAAAATATAAACATGTTTAATTAGAAATTGCATTGAGATCTTTTTAAAAGGTTTCAATATTGTAAATTATTTGCATACTACAATAATAAGGAAAGGAAATTATTTGTTGCATTAAATTGTAACTTCTAGATCTTTAGTCAATTTTATTTCAATATCTATAATATTAAATTGAATTAATTAATATATAATACTTGGATACCTAGACAATTTCCAGATGGAAAAAAAAGATGAAGTGTCAGTTATTAGACTATACATACCCATGTTCCTAATTTTTTATATAGACATGCTATAGAAAAACAGGTGAAATTTAAGCAATATTTACATGTCTTTACTTTAAAATTTGTTAAGTGATACATAAACTGATATAAATGTAAGCTTCTGTCCAGAAAAACAAAACAAAAATTGATTACTTTGGTTAAAGGTGGTAATTAATATAAATGGCTCAGAAAACATGCAATATAATGATTACAAATAAATTTGAAAATGAACACAAGATATTAAGTATGTTTGTCTATTGGCTTTTTAGGAAACAATTATACTCTATTAAGAGAGTAAATTGTTATAAATATGAATACATGCATCATTTTATTTAATATGCTAAAAATTTAATTATATTTTAAGCATAATGTAAATGACTAAATGTTATTATTTACATATGTACATTTTTTGTTTGTATAAATATAAAAGTATATTAAGATCATTGATCTTAATATTTTAGTTTATAAATAATAGTTAAAAACAAACCTATGGACATTTTGTAAATACAAAATATCTGAGGAATGCAGAATGTGGATTTATAATGCCTAAATATGATGACTTAGTTGGTTCATTGTTAATGCATATATTAAGAAAGTAAAGAACTTAGGGATCCTAAACCGTAAATTTTTACATGGCAGATATTTAAAAAGTTGAAATTAGAGGGACTTCCCTGGCGGTCCAGTGGTTAAGACTCTGTGCTTCCAATGCAGGAGATGTGCGTTCAGTCCCTGGTTGGGAAACTAATATCCCACATGCTGTTCAGTGCAGCCAAAAGAAAAAAAATTAAAATTAGAATTTTGGTTTTCGTTTTATAAAATCATCAAGTTTCCCTGTAGCCAAGTTACAGAGATTATTTTTTATCACCAAGATTTTCTGTTAAGTCTGAACTTTCATTTTTACAGTTTCTTAATTTTGAAAATAACATTATGTTCCAAACATGTATACTTTAGTTGTATATTATCAAAATGTCAAGTACATCAATTCTTTTGCTCTTGAAGAGTATGATTTTTGTTTGTATTTTGCCTCCTTTGACAATCATACTTTATTATGTTTGTCCCAAGTTTGGGCCACTCAGTTGGAGTTTTAAAAAATCAAACAAAAAACCTGTTAAACTGTCTTTCAACACAAAAGTTAATCAAGGTTTCCTAAAATGACCACAAATAAAAAATATTTGTTCCTTTGGCTTATAAAATAAAGCATAGTAGAAATAACTGGTTCTGTTTGATGTTATCAGCGTTTTATCTTGAGTCATCTTTCATTTATTAAATTTAAGATCAATAATCTTATAAACCCTGACAAATAAAAAAAAATTTAGTAATCCTATGTAGAAGTAAAAATAATTACTGTGATTCAGTGTCTATGTATTAACTAGGAATATATTTATGTATTATATATTTATTAGGAGCATATTCAGGTACTTGTAAAAAGACTGCTACCCATATGCCTACAATGAGATTTTCTTTCTGTTACTAGGTTCCAATGCATTTATTAATCAAAAATATCACAGTATGCATTATGGTTTAAATCAAAAATCCCCCTTTCCTCACCCCACTGTTATCCATGAGTTTTTTTTTTTTCTATATCTGTGAGTCTATTTCTGTTTTGTTATATACATTTGTTTGTTTTTTTTTTTAGATTCCACATATAAGTGATAACATACAGTATTTGTCTTCTGTTTGACTTATTCACTATGTATAATACTCTAGGTCCATCTACATGGTTACAAATGGCAGAATTTTATTCTTTTTTATGAATGAGTAGTATTCCATTGTATATACATACCATGTCTTCTTTATCTATTCATTTATTGGTGGACAGTTGGGTTGCTTCCATATCTTGGCTATTGTAAATAATGCTGCTATGAACATTGGGGTGTATGTATCTTTTTGAATTGTATTTTCTTTCTTTTTTTTATTGGCTGTATTCCTGAGTGGAATTGCTGGATCATATGGTAGTTCTATTTTCAGTTTTTTGAGGAAAATCTCCAAACTGTTTTCCATAGTGTCACCACTTTACATTCCCAACAGTTTACAAAGGTTCCCTTTTCTCCACATCCTCTCCAACATTTGTTATTTGTAGAGGCTTTGATGATAACCATTCTGCCAGGTATGAGATGATATCTTATTGTGGTTTTGATTTGCATTTTTCTAATAATTAGCAATATTGAGCATCTTCTCATGTGCCTGTTACCCATCTGTATGTCTTCATTGGAAAAATGTCTACTCAGTTCTTCTGCCCATTTTTTAATTGGGTTGTTTGGTTTTTTGATGTTGCATTATATGAGCTGTTTATATATTTTGGATAGTAACCTCTTATTGGTCATATCATTTGCAAATATTTTCTCTCATTCAGTAGGCTGTCTTTTCATATTATTCATGGTTTTCTTTGCTGTGCATAGGCTTTTAAGTTTAATTAGGTCCCATTTGCTTATCTTTGCTTTTGTTTCATTTGCTTAGGAGACAGATCAAAAAAATATTGTTGTGATTTATGTCAGAGTGTTCTGCCTAGGTTCTCCTCTAGGAGTTTCATGGTTTCAGGTTTTACATTTAGGTTTCAGTCCATTTTGAGGTTATTTTTGTATATAGTATTAGGAGATGTTCTAATCTCATGTTTTTACATTTAGCTGTCCAGTTTTCCCCACACCACTTATTGAAGAGATTGTCTTTTCTCCATTGTATATTCTTGTCTCCTTTTTCAGAGATTAATTGATCATAAATGTGTGGGTATATTTCCAGGCTCTCTATTCTGTTCCATTGATCTATGTGTTTGATTTTGTGTTGGTACCATGGTGTTTTGATTACTGTAGTTTTGTACTATAGTCTGAATTCGGCAAGGGTGATACCTCCAACTTTGTTATATTAGCAAGTGTAATATCTCTTCTTGTACTGATCCCTTTATCATTATATAATGCTATTCTTTGTCTTTTGTTATAGACTTTTTTAAAGTCTATTTTGTCTGATATGAGCATTGCTACCCATGCTTTCTTGTTTTTTCCATTTGCATGAAATATCTTTTTCCATCCTCTCACTTTTAATCTTCATGTGTCTTTAGTCTGAAGTGAATCTCTTGTAAGCAGCACATAGATGTGTCTTATTTTTTCATCCAATTTGTCACCCTATGTCTTGATTGGAGCATTTAGTCCATTGATATTTAAAACAATTATTGATATGTATGTACTTATTTCCATTTTATTACTTCTTTTCTGGTTGTTTGTGTAGTTCTTCCCATTTTTTGTTTGTTTGTTTCTTTGCTTGGTTTGATTGTTCTTCAGTGGTAGGTTTGTGTTCCTTTCTCTCTGGTTTTTGTGTATCTATTGTAGGGTTTTGATTTGTGGTTACCATGGGGCTCATATATGTTGACCTATAATGATATTTACTTGTTTTCAACTGGTAGTCATTTAGGTTCAAACACATTTTAAAAGATCTACATTTTTTACTCCCCTCCCCCACATTTTGTATTTTTGATATATTTTACATCTTCATGCATATCCCTTCACTGCTCATTGTAGTTATTGTTGCTTTAAAAATTTTTGTCTTTTAATCTTTTTACTAGCTTATTTAAATGGTTGATCCTCTGCTTTTACTATATATTTGCTTTTCTTAGTAGGATTTTTTCATTTCCTATAGATCCTTACTTCTTGTTATAGCCTTTTCTCTTCCATTAGAAAAGACCCTTTAACATTTCTTTTAGGGTAGGTTTAGTATTGATGAACTCATTGAGTTTTTGCTTGTCTGAGTTCTTTGTCTCTCCAATTCTAAATGATAATCTTGCTGGGTAGAGTATGCTAGGTTGTAGGCTTTACCCTTTCAGTACTTTGAATGTATCTTGCCACTCCCTTCTGTCCTGCAAACCTTCTGCAAAATATCAGGCTGATAGTCTTATGGGGGTTCCCTTGTATTTGACTCTTTGTTTTTCTCTTGCTGCCTTCAGAATTATCTTTTTATCTTTAACTTTTGCCATTTTAATTATGATATGGCTTGGTATGGTTCTGTTTGGGTTCATTTTGTTTGGGACCCTCTGTGTCTCCTGTACCTAGATATGTTTCCTTCTTCAGGATTAGGACTCTTTCAGCCATAATTTCATCAAATACATTTTTGACTCCCTTCTCTTCCTCTTCTCCTTCTGGGACCCCTATAGTGCAAGTGTTGGTATGCTTTATGTTATCCAGAGATCTCTTAAACTGTTCTCATTTTTAAATTTTGTTTTCCTTTTTGCTCTTCTTATTGGGCAATTTCCACTATTCTGTCTTATAGAGCAGTTATGTATTATTCTGTATCACTTGGTCTGTTTTTTAATTCCTTCCATAAGTTTTCATTTCATTTATTGTATTCTTCATTTTTGATTGGTTCTTTTTTATATTTTCTAGTTTCTTGTTAAAATTCTCACGTGTTCATCTATTCCATCCCCTAATTCACTTAGCATTCTTATTACTAATGCTTTTAATTCTTTATCTGATAACTTGTTTACTTTTGTTTCATTATTTATTATTTCAGTTTTGTCTTGCTCTTTCATTTGAGACCAGTTCCAATGTTTTCTCATTTTGCTTAACTTTCTCTCTCTCTATGAATTTAGGTGAAATAGTTAGTTATTGCATTCTTGAAGGGGTGTCCTTATGTGGGAGTGTCCCTATAGAGTCTGCATGTTCCCAGTGACTTTGGTGAAAAAGCTGGATTTGACATGAACACAATTCACGTCTTTTCCCTGGGTATGCTGGCAGCTATAACCTTGGTATGAGGTAGGACTGGAGATGGAGGGACTAGGGCCTGAGCCAAGTGTGAGGCAGAGCTTCCCCACTGCTGGGTGGCTGTCACCACCCTGTTGGAGGTGAGGGCATATCCCAAGTTGCTGACGCAGAAGCCCTGAGTATTAGGTCTGATCTGGCTCTTTTCCCTTTAGATGTGTGCTCTCCCTTCTCCTAGCACCTGCACCCTTGCCCCAGAGGTGAGCAGTGCTGGAGCAGGAGGGGGTTGTGTATGATGAAGATGAATTGCAGTTGGCCAGCCACAGACAGAGGTCCAGGATGCCTGAAATGTGCCACCTGTGCAAGCACCCGCAATGGATGCCCCACCCTGCTTAGTCACAGCTTCTGGTCTGATTCTCCTTTTTCCCTTACAGCCAACCACTACACCAAGCCTCCATTACCCCTGCCCTCTTATGGAGCCATGCTTCAAGGCAGATGGGGCCTGAATGGGCTCTCAGCATGTATTGGCATGTGGGCTGTGGAGGTCAGGTTTCCTTTAGAGATTGGTACCACCCCGGATATGCTGCCTTTAAAAGCACCAGCAATGGCCACCCTAGTCCCACTCAGACCCTGACCCAGATCTAAGTCACCTCTGCATCCCATGGTAGATCCCTGGTCATGGCAGCCTTTGGTCCACTGTATACCTGCCATGTGAAGTAAGCACGGTTGGAGCATTTGCTTGGCTCAGGCTGGGACACGCCCTGAGGTAGTCACTGGAAACTAGGCAGCCACTTGAGCAGTCCTCAATCCTCCCCTCTCTGCCCTACCTCAGGAGCAAGCCAATTCTCACATGCTCCTTAGGAGTGAGGTCCAGGCTTCCCACATCCCTACTGTTGATCCCAGCAGGCTCTCAACCAGCCAATGGGGCTCCTCTTCCCTGTGTTGGATCCCATGACTGGGGCACCCAATATGTGGCTTGAACTGCTCACTCCCTAGGGCAGATCTCCACCCATGTAATCTCCCTTTTCCTCTGACTCCCCTCCCTGGGGCACAAGTCCCAGACTGATCGCTTCTCTTCCCTTCTTTCACAATTCCTTATGGATCTTTCTCACAGCCTTGGTTGTACAGGAGTCTTTCTGCCAGTTTCCAGTCAGTTTCAGTGAGAACTGTTCCACATGTAGATGTATTTTTGATGTGTTCTTGGGGTGAGGTGAGCTCCATGTCCTCCTACTCCACCAATTTGGTCAATATCCTTAGTATACTAATTTTAGATTTTAAATATTCAATTTAGTAAAATTGAGGGAAAACAGTCACATAAGATAATTATCAAGATTAATGTAATTTATAAATATGTAAATCTGGATACCACATACATTTATTTTTCTTTATAACACAATATGGTTATAAAAGAATCTCTAAAGAATTCAAAGAAAATTCTATTTCAAAATCAGAATTTGTACAGATGATAGTCTAATCAAAATACTATTAAAATAGAAATTAATAACTTTATAACCCATGGTTATTTGTAATGGTCACTTTTGGTTTGAATTGAAGAATAAAACTTTATTGGAATCCCATTTTAAAATTAATAACAATGGGATCTAAGGATGAGACATTTTGAGAGAGTTTCACAGGCTAAAAGAAACCTTGAATTTGAGGCAGATTAATTCTAAGATAGCAGTAACCCTGTTATTCAGACTTGTGCCTTGAAGGGTGATGTGGAAAGTACAGACAAAATCAAGATGATTGAGACATAGTTTCATCTAGCGTTTCACATGTCATTTTCCTCAGTAACACTGTTTTTGCAGAAATAAAGAGCAGTAATAGAATTCTTTAGAAAAATCTAACCATGGACTGGTGGTAGTTTGGCAGGCTGTACTTATTTTAAAAAATTGTGGAGGACATTTGGAGTTTGCAGTTGATAAGATAAGCATCATGGCAGAGAGATTAGTGAATTAGTTTTCAGTTTACAAACCTATCACCATATTTTTCTACAGTTTGTATAATTTGCAATCTGGAAGATACCAAAGACCTCCTAAAGACATACTGGGCAATGGTTTCATACACCTCAGTTCTGCCAGTGTTCTGTAGTAGATGTTCTTAGAGATCAAAGGTGAGATTTTATTAGAATGAAAATCTGAATTAACTAGGAGGAAGAAGCATATCCTTCCATATGAAAAGTTATTCCTTAGACAACACTGTTGCTTCTGCTAAAGCACTATCTGAGCATATGACAGCAAAGAGCACAAAATTGAAATATCTGTTTCTAAAGAATTATGTTGTTTCACTGAAGAAGGCTGGAAAGTCTCTCCCTTTCAGTGAACCCCCCAAAGCTCTGGACTTCTTGTAAAGCGCTAAAGAAATAGCCTTTGTGAAATGGTCCAGCACTGCCTTGTGTTCAGTTAGTCATTCTGTATCTAAAATGCTGTTTTAAAAACTGTACTTGGAAGAGAAAAAAGTAAAGAGAACTTTAAAGTTATAAAGAAGAAGTAGAAAATCTTAGTGTGTCAAATAACAAAGGAAGATATTAGAAGAGTTATCAATGAACTTTTATTTTTCCTTTGTTATTGTTAATATTACTCTATTGTTGAAAGAAGCCTCTTGTATATCTTATACTTTAAATTGCTTTTAGTGTTTCTTTTCATCTTTAGCATTATGAAACATAATCCGAATTTTCTTTTCCTTTTTTACCATAACATGTAATTGTCTAATAAATCTAACATTCACTTCATCATTAGAAATTATCTTCTAGGCCTTCACTCTTATGCTCTAATTTGCATTTTCACTTCTGAAACTTTTGGGAAGATTTGCATTTTCTTTCTGCTTTGTATTGCTATATTAGGAAAGACTCTCCAAAGATGTTGGGTAATTCCTACTGACAGATCAAAGGAATATGCTTGAGATAGTTTTGATTTGAAAATCTTTAAACACAAGTCTTCCTCAGCTTAAGGGGTTAAGTCCTGAGAAGGCTTATAGCTCATATCTTATCCTAGCCTACCTAAAATATGCTCAGAACACTTACACTAGCCTACAATTGGGCAAAATCATCTAACACAAAATCTATTTTATAATAAAGTGTTGAATAACTTATGTAATTTATTGAATACTGTACTGAAAGTGAAAAACAGAATAGTTGTATGGGTACAGAATGATTATTAGTATCAATATGTCAGTTGTTTACCCTCATGATCAAGTGGCTGACTGGGAGCTGTGGCTCACTACTGCTGCCCAGCATCAGAAGAGAGCATCATACTGCATATCACTAGCCCATGAAAAGATAAAAATTCAAAGTACGGTTTCTAATGAATGCATGTGCTTTTGCACCATCATAAGGTTGAAAAATTGTTTTAAGTCAGACCATTGTAAGTTGGGGAATTTCTGTAGTTCTGTTTCATTAGAGAATCAGTGGTACTACTTTAATTACAGTCATTTGCCTCCTGATACAATTTTTGATTCTTGACATTTATTTCAATAAATACTTTAGTAGGCATTTTACTACTGTTATCTGTGTGCATTTGTAAGCTCTCTTAGGAAAAATAACCAAATAGGAAATGCTTTCCAAATCTATGCTTCATTGCTGCTGGATGATTAACTACTTCTATTCCTTAAGAAGTAAGATCAGTCTTGCTTTCTGAATAATCAGTAGATTAAATTAGTGTCAACAGAAACTTGGTGATGGCTGGGAGCATGCTATTAAAAGAGCACTTTAAAAATCATTATTAAATAAATGAATACAGTATAGCTGTCTGTTTTGCAAGGCTATCATCTTCACTTTGAAAACTTGTCTGTTCCATTTTACATTTAATTAATGTCATGACAATTTAGATTTTTGTCATGTGCCTGTTAGGCATAAAATGAAAGTATGTTTTAAAGCCCAAGGTTTTTACATTAGCAAGAAGTTTTAATAGATGTTATACATTCAGTTTATTAAACACTAATGGCTTTATAGTTATTCTGTAAACACATAACATGTAAAACATATAGACAATTCTGCTTTTATATCTGGGATCCACAAGGAACACAGTTTTCAGAGTATGTGTAAATATTCTGGAAGGCACCACATTTTAGTGAAAATATTAGAAAAACTTTGAGAATTTTCACTAATATACCAGAAGAGACTGAATCATAAGACAATTGTGTTCACAATGGCATAACTGCAACAGGATTTGCCTTCCTTAGTAAACAACAAGAGAATTTAAAAAAATAAATGAAAACATTATTTTACCATTAGACAACAGACAGAACAAGACAGTAATCTGAAAGAATGGCAACAAGCAAGGTGAGTTTGACAGTCACATTAATTACTGGCTATAGGCACTTTCTAGACCGCGATATAGATGCAAGATGTGGGAAAGTAAACAGACTGTGACAGTCTGGCTGATTTGAGGAGATGGAGATTGAAGTTTGGAGAGGCTGAAGTAACTGGAATTTGTGGAGCAAAGGACCACAGAGAGGAAACTATAGAGAAAAGTTATTCCTGAAATGTACATAGGGCTGCACATGAGGTGGTATTTTTGGCTGAGAACTAAGCTGCTCATGCACAGGGCAAGAATGCATGAAGCTAAGCAAAGACTCACTATTGAAGAGCAACAACTGAAAAGTTTAAGTAGAACAATTCCTAGAGTCATGCAGGGAAGGGAGATTTTCTAGTCCTGATCAACCTGAGTAAAGAAACTTTGTTTACTAACTAGGAAATCAGTAAAGAACATGAATAGATATACTAATTCCTAGAAACATACAACCTACTAAGACTGAATTATGAAGAAATAGAAAACCTGAACAGACTAATAATAAATAAAGTGGTTCGATCAGTTGAACAGTTGAGCTAAACTAGCTCAAAAACAAAATCTTCATAGTCATGCCAGAAAATGAAGTTTAAAAACGAGGTTCAAAAATATCATGCTGATCTACATGCAACTAAACTTCCTGTTAAAACAAAAATCAAAACACTTTAAATGAACATAACAAAATCTAGGCATTCAGAAAATTAGTATTCCAAATGTAACCCATAGCAAGAGAAAAATTAGGCAATGTAAATGATGCAACAACTTAAGGAAATAAATAAAATGAAACAACATCAAAGCTATATGTAGTATCACACTGGAAGAGATAAAATGAAATTAAAATATGCAGTTTATTCAAAAATGCAGAAAAGTAGAAAAAATAACAAAGAAAAATTGAAAACAAATAGCAAGATTATAAACTAAGGTTGCATATATAATTACATTAAATGAGTATTCAGTCTCTTCAGTTAAAGATGGAGATTTTAACAATAGATTCAAAAAGCAAAACCAAATTCTATCTTGCAGTGGTAGTCAAAATAAGAGCCCCCAAGGATGCCTACATTCCAAACTCTGGAACCTGTGATTATGTAACATAATATCATAATACTTGATACATACATAATACTTGATATCAATATAGTATCAAGTAGCAAGGGGAAATTACAATTGCATATGGAATTAAGGTTGCTAATCAGAAGACAGATTATCCCGAATATCTAGGTGGGCACTACATAATCACAAGAATCCTTGAAGGTGGAAGAGGGAGGCAAAAGGAGAGTCAGAGTCAGAGAAATTAATGTGGAGATGAAAACATCAGAGTGATTCTATGTGCTAAGGATTTGGCCTGCCCTTGCTGCTGTCTTTGAATATGGAGAGAGGAGGTGATGAACCCAGGGAGGTTGTTGGCTGCTGGGATCTAGAAAAGGCAGGGAAATGGATTCTTCCCTACAGCCTACAGAAAAAATTAAAACCATAAAAGAGATAAAACTGTAAACAAAAATGACTTTACTTCCTCACCTTTATGCTCTAATAAATTTTTCATATTTTAACAGCATACTTCGCAAAATAAGATTTCCCTACCTTACTATAATCTTTCAATAAATTATTATTTTTAAATCAATGGCAACATAACAGATGTAACCATTTCTCTTGGTTCCTTTATTTACATATTAATTGACATCAAATTTTATTTATATATCTGGATGCTAACAATCTTATGAAATGAAGAAAGAATTGAATTATTTTAATTGATTTACTTTTATAATCTTTTAGAGGAAGACATTATACTATAAAAATACATATTTGCTCTTTTGAACAGTTTGTTGCAAGAAGTATGTCAATATCATATGAATGAATTATTAAATAAAGTATTTAAATGATGGTATTTTTAAAACTTTAGCTATCAATACATAGTGATGCAAAAGTGGTTGTGTATGATAATCTTGCATGATGCCAGTTAATATATTCATTTAACAGATATATGTTAAGCAATCTAACAATGCAAGGTACCAGATAAGTTTGTGCTAATATGTGGTTAAGACTCTTAATCTTAATTCCAGTGAAATGTAAATGAAGGATCAAGTCTTATAATTTCTTTTACTGTATTCCTGCTTTCCAAAGTAGTCAAGTCAAGTAGTATCTCATGCATACATCTTTACAGAGGGGAAAAATCTATAGTGTTTAGATATTGAGCATGTTAAGTCCAGATTTGTAGCTGGAGGGGAAAAAAGGGGAACTTTTCATTGGAATAGTTATGGAAAATGCACATGTCCTTTCCAGATTAAAAAAGAAAAAGACTGATTTTTCAACTATGGTCAGAAATTGCTTTCAACCCCTAAATGAAATAATTAAAACCCCAATAATTTGAAGTTACAATCTCTTAGTATCTGTTTCTTGTCTATTTGTTGGCAATAATATCTGTTTCTTATCTATATCTCTGTCTGTACCTCTATCTAAATCTATATCCATAAGCATCTGTATATCTCTTGATATAAGGAGAGAGAGAAAAAGAGCCATAAAATATTCAGATTTTATATGTGGTCTAACTATAAAATATATTGCAAGGCAAGAAAAATACTATTTTTTTCCTGTCCACCGTTACTTGCAAGCTATATTGAATCAGAGACTCATGTTTTTCAACAAATATGTATTATATATTTACTATGAATCAATATCAGTTTCCTTATGAACATTTAATAAAATGGGTTGTGCAAGTGACTAACTTAGGGTTAGTTTCTTCAGCTTGGCATAGTGTGGAATGTAGGAGCATGTTTGGGTTGTTGCAGGACCCACAGCTTACTATTAAATAAGAATGGATGTAGATGACCCAAACACATAGCAGGTTATTCCTGAGGGGACAGCTAGCCTGATAAATTGGATAAAAGCCACATTAAAACTTGTTTTCCACAAGAATTGGAATTCTACAGACGAAGTGACTGATGGGCTATGTATGTAAGCCTTGTTGGACTGGCTTTACAATGATCAGGATGTTCACCCACCCAATATACCCCTTACTCAGGTCATAATAAATGCTGCAATTAAAGGGGCTCTATTGCATGGGCACCCCATGTAATCTTACTACTACAAAATCAAGTAATGATCTGAGAAGCCGTATCAGATTTGTTTCAGCTTCCACTTATGAATTTTACATATGGTAAGAAAATTAGAGCAATCTACAAGACAATATGGACAGACCAAAAGATAGTCAAGGGACGCACACTAGGAGGTTGGAACACTTTAAGGAACATGATGAACTTAGCAGACCCTGACTGGAGTGACACAGGGGCTTAATTCTGTACTATCAGTTGTTGGGTGGACTGATGACAGGCTCTGCTGATCCCCCAATATTGAGGGGTTCTAAACAAATGACTCTACTTACTCTAGTTTGGAGGAATTTATGATGCCAGAAGGCAAAGAAGGTAATGAGAAAATTGACCTCAAAATGTCAGGGTGATAGTGGGACAAATTAATCGGAATGAGTATTGATGAAAGGGCCACAGTCTGCTGGCCTGACCTTCAGTTGGGGACTTAAAGCCATATGCACATATGTGAGTGAAATGGCCAGGGGTTGGAAAAGAAACTTTTCTGAGGTTTCTTGCCAGGAGATCCCAATGCACTATGATTCCAAAATATGTTGGTGAATTCCTAATAGAGTCTAGATTAGTAGTATATGAGAATGCAATGGTTGATGGGACTAAGATGAAAATTTGGATGAAAATTGGAATATTTGGACTGACTTTATGTAAAGTGATTGTGGCTCTTATACCCAGGATTATTACAATGGATATTGTGTCTGACTGGGGAACATTTCCCCTATCTTGCATAATAAAGCAGAAGGCATGCATTTGTTCTTTGTTAACTATTACTTGGACATGCTAAAAAGGAACTTATATAATTTTCCAAGCTCATACAGTTTTTCTTTCTTTTTTTTTTAAATTAATTTTATTGGAGTATAGTTGATTTATAATGTTGTGTTAGTTTCAGGTGTACAGCAAAGTGATTCATTTCTACATATACATATATTCATTCTTTTTCAGATTCTTTACCCATATAGATTATTACAGAATATTGAATAGAGTTCCCTGTGCTATACAGTAGGTCCTTGTTGGCTATCTATTTTATATGTAGTAGTGTGTATATGTTAATCCCAGACTCCTAGTTTATCCCTCTCCCACCCGCCTTTCCCCTTTGGTAACCATAGATTGTTTTTGAAATCTGTGAGTCTGTTTCTGTTTTGTATATAAATTCTTTTGTAACATTTTTAAAAATTAGATTCCACATATGAGTGATATCATATGATATTTGTTTTTCTCTGTCTTACTTCACTTAATGTGATAATCTCTAGGTCCATCCATTTTGCTGCAAATAACATTATTTCATTCTTTTTTATGGCTGAGTAATATTCCATTGTATATATGTACCACATTTTCTTTATCCATTCCTCTGTCAGTGGACATTTAGGTTGCTTCCATGTCTTGGCAAGTGTAAATAATGCTGCAATGAATATTGGGGTACATGTATCTTTTAGAATTATGGTTTTCTCCAGATATATGCCCAGGAGTGGGATTGCTGGATAATATGGTAACTCTATTTTTAGTTTTTTAAGGAACCTCCATACTGTTCTCCATAGTGGTCATATAGATTTTCAATTGTACCAGTGTCAGATACGTGGTGGATAAAAAGATATTACTGTAATTACTAACATGCTAGAATGTAGAGTTCTATTTTCAACAAATTCTCAGTACCATAGTCCAATGTGACCCATGAAAATTGTGCAAGTCTCATGGAAACCAACAGAAGATAATTAAGGCTTGAATAAAGTACTACCACCTCTATTGTCATCAGTTCCTGATTTGGTTTTAACAGAAAAAAAAAAAAGATAAACCTAAAGGAGACCAGTACTCAGTGATAGATCTTGCATTGCTTTATCTTGATTTCAGTCTTGGAAAAGAAAAAAAAAAAACAAAACTGCAGAGTGCCTTCACATGCAAAGTATCAAAATTTGAATTTACTCTGTTTCCCCCAATGTTATTTGAATTCACCAATTTACTGTAATGATTTGGTTAGAAGGGATTAATGCTGGTCCCCAGTTGGATAATATTCTACATTGATGACATAATGATAATTTTCAATGGTGACACATGTGACTAAGAGATGCTGGTTGATAAATCCAACAAAGTATCCAAGGGCCATCCAAACAGGAAAATTCTTATGAATAACAGGCAGAAGCTACCTGTGACATTCATAGGCAACTAAAAATAAAACACTGTCATTGCCTACGCTCATAACTAAGCAAGAAGCTTAGTGCCTGGTGGACTTGTTTGGATTTGAAGGATTCATATTCTATGTGGATGCTGAAAGCTCAGCCTCTCTGCACTAGTCCTGAATCGAATCTCAGAGACAGGGTTTTGGGTGAAGTAGAAAATAATAGTTTTATTGCTTTGCCAGACAAAGGGGGACACAGCAGGCTCCTGCCCTCAAAAACAATGTGTCCCAGCCCAGGAGGATTTGATGAAGAGTTTTATAGCAATAGTTAGTTCAAGGGTGGGGTCTCTGACAAGACTAGGGTGTGTGCAGGGCCTCCACTCCCTTAATCTAGCCTCAGATGGTTGGTCTCCTAGTCTTGATGAGTTTCTCTGCTCCCTTTAATCTTGCCTCAGGTGGTTTCTTGGTTGCTGCTCCCTGAATCTGCCCTTTGGAACTCAAGGAAGGTCATAGAGGCTGGAGTCTTGCCTACAAGAAACAGGGAACAAAAAAGGCTTCCATGTTCAAGAGTCCCACAGGGTCCTTCTCAGTTTCAATATCTGGGAATTTTGCTAGACACTATCTACAAAAATACCTGAAAGAAAGTCATTTTTGAATGGGGCCCTGAACAGCAGCAGCAGGCTATGTCTGAATTGTAAAAAGTGGTGGCTCATTCCATGCTTTCTAGCCCTTATAACCCCATTACAACTTGGTTTGCAAGTCTATGCAGTTTGAACTTATGCAGGTGGAAGCTTATGGCAAAAGCCTGTGAGTGTTGCCCAATAGCAAGTACTGGGATTTTGGACCAGAAAATTTCCAAACACAGTGGTAAGATACATGCCATTTGAGAGACAATAATTGGCTTATTATTCTGCATTAATTAAAACTGCCCCTATTACTGAATGACTTAAGATAATCTTGAAACCTGAAATACCTACAGTGTCTTGGGTTATGTCAGAAACACTCTACTAAGGCAGTATTCAGAAAAGTTCCATAATAAGATGGAAAAGTTATATGCGAACTTCCTGCTGAAGGGAGGTACTCATTGTATTCATGAGCAGGTAGCCTCTCTTCCTCTAGGGTTGGCTTTGAAACCACCTAAGTAAGTTGCTAGATCCTATTGCTACAAGTGTGTTGCCCTATGAACCGTTCTCAAAGGACACTATAAAGCACTCAACTGACCAGCAAAACACCATGTTTACAGATGGTAGTTCCAGGGGGATGGATGAACAGCATCCTATTTTGAAGGCTGACACAGTACTACAGACTAATGAAAAACTCTAAAGAAGATAGTAAACAAATCAGTTCAGTGGACTGGATTGCAGTGATGGAATAATTGAATACCAATAAAAGCCCTGATGTTTGGGTATATACTAACTCATGGCTGGTGGCCAGTGGCCTGGCCATATGGTCAGGCAGATGGTCAATAAAAAAATGAATTATTAAAGGGATGCCTCTAAGTGTTATGGACTTACTTTAATGTGCTCCTTAAATTCCAATAGGATTTTAGTAAGGCATGTCAAAGCCCATCAGAACCCAGTCACAGACTGAAAGTTAATTAGAACAACCCAGTGGATATCCTGGTGCAGTTGCTTGAAGTGACCACCTGGGTTTCTGAAGTGAGGAGACATGGGGGAGATGCATCAATACAGAGATGGGTTACTCACAGCACACAAGGGAAACCAGTCTCAATACAAACTGTGAACTAATGAATAGTGACTAGTTTTGTCCTCAACTGACTTAAAACCCCAAAATAATTGAATCATGGCCAGTTGTAATGACATCATTCCATAATAAATTCTGATATATGGAGAAAATTCAATTTTGTTAGGAAGGTATAACAAATACTTTTGTAATTCTCATTGATTTGTTCTATAATAAAACTGAAATTTACCATGAGGATACTGCAATGTGGTATAACACTGGCATTATTGGAAAGATTCAAGTACCTAAGCAAGTAAACTAAGCAAATTGGCTTTATAATAATTCTGATATGAATGATCAAATGTAGTGGGAAGTCAAGTTAAATGCTCCTTAGGATATAATACTGATGAAAATTGTCTTGCCTGACTAAAAACTGAATTTGGCTAACCACAAGTTGATTTCTATGCTTGCTACTTCCATGCAAGTTTATCTTAAGGTACAAGTAACTGTCGATCGAGAGAGGAAGCAAATAACTAAATTAGTACAAAAATATTTTTTAAATGTATGTAATGGCTTTATAAAATGGATTAGTTGTTTCTTTAAATCCATCCCTACTCTACACTGACTGCCCCAAATGCTAGGCATATTCGTGCTCATACTATTGCTGTGTATGTAATATAAATTCTTCACTAAATATAAATGCCTAGAAAATTTTGATTATTTTGCTGTAGCAGAATGTAGGCCATGGAATAGAGAGGTAGTCTGTGAAGGAAAGGGTTAATTCAGCAGACCTGAGTTGTTTAAATTCTGCACATCCCCCCAGAAAGGCCTGTCTTCAGGACTGGTCCTTGGATGGCTCCTAAAAGTTAAGCTGAGTCCATGAATATTCTGCCTGATAAGAATGTTTTTCTATGCCTGATGCCTTGACCTACGTATCAGCAGTTTAATAGGCTAACAATGTGGTTTATGGTGAATTCCTGTTTTTGTTCTAAGACTTGGAGTCTGAGTTACTGAGGTCAGTCATATGGGTACTGCATGACTATATGAGTGACCCCCAATCAAAACCATGGACACTAAGGCTCAGATGAGCTTCTCTGGGTAGCAATACTTCACACACGTTGTCAAACATTGTTGCTAAAAAAAATTAAGTGCATCTGTGAGACTCCATTGGCGTGGTCCCTTGGAAGCCTGTGGCTGATTTCTCCTGAACTTCATCCCATGGGCATTTTCGCTTTGCTGATGTTAATGTGTATCCTTCTGCTGTAGGAAGCTGTCACCATGAGTATAAAGCTTTTCTAAGTCCTATGAGCCATTCTGGTGAGTCACAAAGTCTGAGGTAGCCTTGGAGACCTTTAACATAGTTAGAAACTTAAAGAGTGGATCAAATACTATGTAAGCTAGATACAGAGTAAATTTGTCAATAGGCTGAAGAGAAAGCTGAGGAATAAATGTTACATATACCTCATTTACTGTAGTATCCAAAACAGTACAAAGAGCAGAAATAATTGGGTGAAAGGTCTTATGTATACTAACTCAAACATTTTATTCATAATGACTCAGTATGTGGCATTTATATCTTTTTGAGTTTGTGTCCTTAAATCTCTAACACCTGCCCTCAGACATATGATATTTACTGTCCAGCTCTGTTGCTGGCTCTTTTTCTCTGAAAAATAGACTAATTCATGCCCTTCCAGGACCTGGAGGCTATGTCACACATAGAACACCAGAAGCTGGCAGGCTTCTTTATGGGAAAAAAGAAATTTTAGATATTTTGCCTGTTATCTCATTATTTTCTTCCTTTTCCCCCCAGTTTTTTCCACTTTTATGAAGGCTTTTCCTAAAAGCATCTCTTAGACTTCCTCTTCTTGGTCCTGCCTCTCAGTCAAATACATGAGCCTTTCTTTGCATAGTACTTTTGAGGACATACCATACCCTGCACTAATGACAGACAAATGATCTGTTTTCTAAATATATGTATATGTATGTACTTGTTAGATATATATTATGATACTTTTCAGGAGCAAAAAATACCTTTGTAGGTAATTACTTTACATACAAAATAGACAAAGGCAGTGACAGGTACTGTTTTTTGCCTACAGAGCCCACCTCCCACCCTTCCTCCTTTCTAGGAATGACTGCCTCCCTCTGTATATATGAAAATGCCAGGCACTCACTTTCCCAGCTATCTTTGCAGGTAAAATAACATATGTAGTTAAATCCTGGCCTGTGTGAACAAATATAATGTGTTCGTGTTATATATTGTGTTTCTAGGAAGAATTTGCCATCCCTTATAATAGAAAGTGATGCAAAAATAGAAGTCCCCTCCCTCCATTTCTCTATTTAGATGTTTCGATTCACTGAAAATGTTGCTTGGATCTGTTGTAGGCAGTTTGCAACATAAGCGGAGTATCAAAAAAGAAGGTGATATAAGACTATGATATCATTGTTTTGTTAAATGAATAATGGACTCAGCTACCTCTGGTTTCCTGTGTTTAGGGAAAATAACCACTTGGTGTTCTACAATAACAAACACACTAATAGGTTCATAGAAAATATTTTTGAGCCTAGGAGACCAAAATAAAGATGCTTAAGTTTAACTAATATTAAATTTCATAATCAATCATTAACATGAAATAAATATATTGACCATGTTACTGAACTGAACTCAGGAAAGTACAGCATTTATTTGCAGATCACCAAGCAAGGAGAACAGGCAGCGAATGCTCAAAAGACCCAAACTCCCTGATGGCTTTCAGGCAAGGGTTTAAAGGCAACATTAGGGGTGAGGGTTGCAGGGTGCATGATCAGCTAGCTCCTGGACATTCTTCTGATTGGTTGGTTGTGGGTAATTGGGCGATGTTTTGGGAATCTTAATCATCAGTCTTCTGGTTCGAGTGAGTCTGGGGTCTATGTGCTTCTCATCAGCATGTAGTCAACATCCTTCACTGCATAGGAGTCTTAATTTCTGCAGAACAACTCAAAGATATGCTTCAGATTGTTATCTATATCCCTTCAGGAGGAACTAGGAGTTCTCTGACTCTATTATTCAAGCTATTATTACTTTTCTTACTTGACTGCTTTCCTCTGTTTCTGCATTTTCCACTTCTGTCATCATTAACTGCATGATTCTGCTCTTGGGAACTCAGAGAAGGCCTAGGAGACAAAAGCTTTTTCTACAAAAACGAGGTGGGGGACATGCAGTAGCTTGTAGCTGGGAGGGCCCTGCAGGGTCCTGCTCTGTTTCAACCACCTGCTAGGTTTTGTATATTGTTGACAAACTGAGGATATAGAAGTTAAATAAATAATTGTTGCAATCAAAGGTGGAAATGAGATGTTGGGGAAAAATGCTTCTTCCTCACATTTGGAGGAATCAGGAATGCATCACCCAACCATGTTATTTTTTAGAAGCTGATATGTCTGGAGAATGTAATTTCTTTCAGTCACTCATGGTTATGAGGTGAGCTTAGAGATATGACCTTGCTTATGGGAGAGGTGTGTATTGGTCTAGTATGAATACCTGTTCTATAGTGACTGCCGAATTCTGATATTCAGAAGCTCACTTGACCTTACAATTAAGCCTCACTTACAGTTGTCCATTTTAAGAGGTTTTTAATCTCCATCTGTATTATTTACTTCTTACTTTTCAATTAGTCCAAAACTAGCATGTGAAAGAGTGGTTTTACTACAAGACTTCCCTCAAACTTCAACATGATAAGTTAATAATGACCCATTCAGGTAATTAAGAAAATGGCATAGTAAACTGGTGCTGGTGCTGGTGCCCCACATGTATCCCTTTCGCACTCATCTGACACTAGTAACTATGGAAAGATTTTCTGAGAAGCCAAGCACACCACAGAAATCTAGTGATAAACTGAATCATTTGTAGTTTATATGTTTTATTTCCCTGAAGTTAGTTGGGGAGTGGTCTTTATTTTGGCTCCCTCACCAATAAAAATGGCTAGCTGTGTCAAAATCATCACTTTCCTTAGATTGCTCTTCATTGCATATGAATTAGGTTGAATCCCCCAATAAAGCACAAATACATTTGCAGGATACTCCAGCATTTCCTGAAATCTTGATGATTTCCTTCTTACTGTCTCATGGCCTTTGCATTTTGCACTCTGACTTGAACTTTGTGTATTTAGAAAGGACCAACAAATTCTTTACCAACTTTTTTTCTATTTTGCATGGAATCAGTCAAAATTTGGTAGGAGCTAGTTGATGTTTCCTTCAATCACTTATCATAAGGTTAATATTTCCATACACTTAAAAATGCTGACTTCCTGGTGGTACCTGTTTTGTGGTGTTACAATTCATTTTTATATAAAAACTTATTTTGGGTTATTTTATTCATATTTTGAGATAATAGTAGGTGTTTGGTCTCTAGGCATCATACTGAAAATATTCTCAGGTATTTGAAAATAAACTTTCACATAAATTGAATCATAATCAATAAATATTAAGGGATTAATTTCTGTTAAACCTAGACACATACATACAAACACAACATATTAATCAGTCCTGTACTTTTTTGTATAAGCAAATTAATGGCATAACAAATTTCTATTTAAGAACACCAGAGCTCTTCTGAACCAAGAATCACTTATTTTGGCCAGTAGATGTTTTAATTGAATACCTGGGGCTTGACTGCTGGGTGGGAAAATAAACTAAGTGAAAGTGTACATTATTTACCACCACAAAGAGAATAGGAAACATATGAATAATTGAAATAGTTTTATTTTAAAATATATACCTATAAGCTTCACAACTGCAATATAAAATACTCATGTATTCAAAACCACATAATATCCATAAGTCAAATGACTACTGTTAATATTTACAAGGGAAGAAATTCTTTTTAGTCACCTAAAGAAACAATTAAATGGTGAAAACTTAACAAACATGATTGAATAAGTATATATAAACAAGAATTGGGACTTCTCTGGTGGTCCAGTGGTTAAGACTTCACCTTCCAATGCAGGGGGTGTGGGTTCCATTCCTTGTCTTTTTATTTTCATTTATATGAAGTGTAGTGAAGTTGGGCACATTTTCATGTGCTTACCTGACAATTCTTATGATTTGCATTTTACCTTTGGTTTTAATTACTGATGAGTTTTTAAGTTAGTCACTTACATAGTTGTTTATAGTGAACACTCTCCACATTTCTTTCAGTAACTTTTTTTTCTGTAAAGAGTTTAAGATTTTTCAAACCCGAGATGATATAAGGAGGGCTCAGTATTCATGGATAACTTTCCTTTGCTAAATGTGTATCAAAAGTGAGGAAATATCTGTATATTAAATCAGTTTGTCAAGAGAAATAAAAATCAAGCTAAAAAAGAATTACATGATATTTCAGCACAAAAATTAGGGTTTTTAGAAATGTCACCCTAAACTTCCCACATTTTCACAGTTTGAAATAATTTTGCTTAAATAATAATTTGAAATTTGTGAAGATATATGAAAAAAGCCAAACTCTTTTTGGTACCCCTTTTCAAGAACGCCAGAAGAGAGATAATTATCTAGTTGTCTTGCTAAATATACATGTAGTTTAAATATATGATTACTTAATGCTTTTCATTTTTTATGACAATTTTACTTTCTTCCTTTTTTTATTCCTTCTTCTCTTCTTGTAAACAAAATACAAAAAGAAGGCCAGTGTGCCAATGTACTAAAAATATTGTAAAGAATTTCAACTAATAATAACAACAATAATTTAATGTTAAATATTGATAACATACTTTAATAAATGTGTGTGTATACTTATTTAATCCCCATAATAATGCTCTAAGGTAAATCATACTACTCTATTCCAATTTTACCCATAAGGAAACTGAGGCAGCATTGTTATCCAAAGTTATACAGCTAGTATTTAGCAGAGCAGGTAGTAAAACCTAGGCCTTCGGGCTTCAAAGTCTACTTCGTTAAAACTGGAATAAAGGGCTATACACATTGAGGCTTTAGTTACTGGCCAGGTCTTAGGGCTAGGCACTTGTGTGAACATTTAACACATTTAACCTGCAAAAACAACCCCCTGAGAATAGTTTCTGTCATTGTGTGCCTGAGGAATCAAATGCAGAATGACTAAGTAATTTTTCAAAGTTTACAGGAAGTTATATTAGAACTGAAATTTATACTCATTGTTCTATGATTTCAGATTCAAAGATTTGAGGAGATAGTATGCCCAGGTTTGTCCCTTTGAGTGTCAGTTTGTATCTGTTATTCCAGCCTGATTATTCATAGGAATTCATTTAAATATGACAAGCATCTCAATTAGGTTGGTAAATTACATCATTATCCTATTAATACCTCCTAGTTTGGAGCTCTTAAACTGCTCACCTTGAGTTGCAACTCAGAACTGTTACCAGGAGATCACATTATGCTGACCTCTGTAGCAGAAGCTATCTTACTGATCCCATCACCTCATATCAAGCTTCCTTTATAACTGGCTACTTGTATGGTTATCCCCTTAGGTCTCCTCTGGCCATATTTATGTCCGAGTTTCTCCTGCAGGGAAAATGTGTCCCTGTCTCTGTCATCATAAATAATTCTTTTACAAATATAGATTCACCATGAGAAAAATCATTCATCACTTGGGAATTTCTGGGTTAGATGTATTGCTTCAGACCTGTTTGGAATAGGACCAGACACCTCATCCTACCATTCTGATCATTGCTAGGTTTTTAATATCAAACAGTGTGTGAATACTTAGCCATTTCTATAAAAGAGCTTGGATTGCATACTTCTTCAAAAATGTCATAGGAATAAACATGATACTAGATGATACAGATCGTCTGTAATAAAGATGATTTAAGCCTATATTTCCACTATAAAAACATTTCAAATTAGCAGGACTAATGGGAAAGCCAAAGACCCAAACTAGTATCACTGATTGGAATGTCACACAAAGAAGGAGATAAAAGAAATGACAGTATTCATTTCTTTAAAATTAAATAGAAATTCTGTGGAAGCATTTTTTTCCCTGAGAAGCATGAAGCACTGTTGTTATTAGATGCAGATGGGTCAGTTCCAAACTCTAGCTCTGCTTCTCACCACTCACTAGCTCTGCTACATTATATAAATCTACTCTGACTTTTTCTTTATATGTGAAAGATGAATAATAATAGTGAATACATCATATGGTCCTTGAATATTAAATTAGATAATGCATGCTTGACTACTGGCATATAATAGATGCTTAATACATTGTTATCATTGCTGCATTTAACAATCTTATCAAATTTTCAAAAGGGAAATCTCACTCAACCTACTATGACTTTTAAGATAATTATTTATAAGTCAATAGGCATTTTAAGCAAGTGTCAGAACATTTAAAAATTCTTAACATCATAAAATTTATCAATTGTTTTGAAAAGTCAGAGTAAAATATTCATAGTTCATTCTTGGGATTATTTCCTTGTTTTCATTCCGTAATTTGGTTTTGTAGTATGACAATATATTCTTCTTCAAAAAGAGACAATATTTAGACATTTTTTGGGGGGGTTCTTATGCAATATTAGAAAGGACCTGTGAAAATACAGAATGTTAAAAGAAAAATTAACTGCTGTACACAAGTGTGGCTTTAATAATGTCTCTTCATTTTGGAGAGCTTGCTTTGGTGGCAGAGTTTGTCCAGCCCATGAACTTTAGCTCTTATTTAAGAAAAATGAAATGGATGACCCAGGGATACTATCACTCTCTGAAGATAATCATTAACAATTCATGGGAGAGTAACCTCATAAGGTCAGTGACAGGCTCATCTAAGATTTCTTCACCTCAGTGCACAAAATTGGGAGGTAATTGACCAAGTTACCACTGTCCTTTTAGCACTGAAGATTTGTTGATTGTTAGTTGATAGGGAAAATGACATTACTGTAAAATCTTGTCCCTCACATTATCACCCTGTGCATGCAAAGAGATGATTTTATATTAGATCAGGTCTAGGACCTTGAATGAATGAAGAGAAGTTTTATAGGTCTAGTGAAATCTCTTTGCTTTTAGAGGATGAATTATAGTTTTTACTAGAAGGGAGTATTAAGCTAATAGCTTTCAGGCAAGTAATGTATTTCAAAGGGCAAAAGAGCTGCTAAGGTCTCCTGTGCCTTTTTCTTACTTTTATTAAATATTTTATTACTCTAGAAAACACCTTAGAGCTTGTTACTGCAGAAGAGGGTCCTAAAAATGCAATAACACAATGTGCTGCAAAGAAAACTCCCATTCTTATGTATCTAACTTGAAGCTCCAGACTGTAAACAATGATCCTCACAGCAGATGTACCTGTTTTTCAAAATGTATTTCACATAATTTACTAGTAATTAGGCAGAAGCCTTTGTATTGAAGCTGTTTTATAGGTAAGCATCACATTAAAATACCTTCTAGGTATTAAGAAAAAATGGCACCCAACAAGAGGAGAAAAAGGAAGTTGAATTTATTCTTATACTACTGCAGTAGGGGAGTGAAACAGAACCCAACTCCACTGTGGGAACAAAAAGGCTGGGAGTAGGCTGGGGATTTAAGCACTGGGTAAGCTAGTGAAAAAGCACTGGAGGACATTCAGAAAGGAGTGGGGGTAAGGTTGATCAATGGATGTGCCAAGCATTATGTGAGTTATTCCTGAGTTTTCAAATGTTTCTCTTTGTGATCAGGTCATCTATGTTTGCTAATTTGTGCCCACTGAAATTAGGCTCATACCCTCCCTCAGAGCCTGGGAGATAGAGGTGCTATCTCTTTCTATGACTACATTTCAGAGATAGTTCCAAGGACCTTAAGAGAATCTACAACTCTTAGTCATCTTATTATCTGTAAAGCAGGAAAGATGATAATAATTCTTACTGTTTTTGTGAGGATGAAATCAGCTAATGAAATACATCTAGAATAGTTACAAGCACAGGGTATGGCTTTTCGTAAATGAGAGCTTTCATTTTCATTACGTAATATCCACTGCAGCTTTTTTTTTTTCCTGAATCTCAGTGGAACACATTATACTCTTAGAACTGCAGTATAAAAACAAATAATAGAAAATATAAAATTGTAAAGAAAATTATTTGACATTATATGAATACCTTCAATTGTTACATCGATGAAAAATATCAACAACTACTATTACCCAGCTGGTAGAGTTCAAATCTTTCCCCATTCTCTCTCCCAAATGCAGACTATCAGTTTGAAGATATGTGTCCTAAGTATTTGGATCAAAGAAAAGAATAAATCACTTAGTAAGAACATGAAATTTAACTTTACATGCTGATTTTCTGTTTGAAATCTATGATGGGAAATAAAAAGTGGCAATTTTAATGGCTAAAAATGTATATATACACACATACGTATGTACGCATACATACATATATGAACACATATAGGATAAGTATGTATTATATATGGTCTTACTACATACACATATAGGTTAGGTATATTAAATCCATATTTACTCTCATAAAAATTTAGGATAGATTTTTAAGTGGACAAAAATATTTTAGATACCTTTTAATAGAGCCTTAATTACTTAAATAAATAAATGGTAGACGTTAATAATTATTAATATCTTTGGAAATCAATCCCTTATGTAAAACAACCTAGCAGGAAGACAGGCTGCTCTAAGTCTTGTATATAAGGTTTGTGAGAAGTCAGACTGCTCTCTCTAGTAACAATTCAGGAAGTCAAACAATAACTTCTATAGCAATCAGCTCAACATGGCTCAACATTAATCAATAATCAACAGTTATTGATTAATAACTGAGCATTTCCCTGATTTCTGAACCAGTTTCCAATTTACGGCCAATCAGAGAAAGCCCAAATATGCATCCCTAACCAATCATATAGGATGCCCCACTTCTGGTTAGCCTGCTGATAGCTTTCCCATACCAGTGATCTCCAATCAAGGCACACCTAAAGCTTTCTCTTTTTGTTCACTATAAATCTTTTCCACTGCTCTGCCTGATTTTGAGTCTGTACCAAACACAAGTGACAGTGGCTGACTTTCTTGCTGTAGCAAGCTCTAATAAATAGCCTTTGCTTGTTCTTATTTGGTTGGCCTTTGTTTATTTTCACAGATACAGTGGAAGTCCCACTAAAGCCCACCAGTCTGCACTGCCCTTCACCACAGGCCCTAGCCTTTGACCAGGTGCAGTATCCACAGGGGTCCCTTGTGCCTTGCTACTTGCAGGTTGTCTAGTCTGTGAAGATGTAGTAAGTCAGCATGGGGATCTGAACTCCATTTTTTTCATTCTCTTTATGTTGAGTTCCTGGGCTATTTATTATTTGGTTTGGTACTTGGATTTTATTACTGGTTCCTATTTGTTTGGCATCCTTGTTGGAATCAGGCCATTCTTTCTCATCTCTCTTTGCTGTCCTTGTTAACTGTTTTGTGTTATGCAGTCTAAAAGTGTTCTTGTCATAAGAACGAGAATCACAGTGTAGAACACAGGCATATGCCTTATAATCCTGTTGTTCAAGCCTGCCTCACAGACCAGTGCAAATAATTTGGTCATTCTTTATTTCCACAAAATGCAAATGAACTGTTTTCTAGCTCAAGAAAGAATTTATTAACACCATTGTGGAATAAGTCAATTTTGTAGTCCTGATTGCCTATAAATGTGTCTGTCGTTTGCATTCTCCTCTGAAACATTTTTTAAAAGATCTTACTGATTTCCTCAATAATTAATAAGTAAAATGAAATTGCTGACCTATGTTCACTTATATGTGTCTGTCATGAATTTCCTCTTTAAAATTATTTTGAGACTGCATATAAACCATATGAGCTAAAATTTATATAAAAGTAGATATTTTTAACTGGTGAGAAGTTTCATTAAGATTTGAGTCCCTTTAAAGAAATTAAGTAATGGGGTCTTCTTCTTGATAAAAACAACAAAGAACAAAACGGTACACCAAAAATGTTTTCTTCACATTTGAAAAGATGCCTTTCAGTGATTCAAGAATTACATATGAGAATCATAAGGTATGTGTTTAATATGTTTATTATTTAATTTGAAAATATTGCATAAGGCATAATGCTAATTTTCAAATGGATTATCCTGCATCAATTCTTATTTGATCCACTTAAGTTGCTGTTTTAATATTAGATTGTTTTGTGGTTGATATGAACATAGTGGTTGATGTTAGATTTCAATTCTCAGAGATGCAGATGGCTATGACTCAGTCACTACATATCATATTTTCAACAAACAATAAGGAAATACACGCACATACACACGCATACACAAAACCTAAAACGTAAAGGAAGTAAATATTTGTTGCTTCTTTGTAATCTTTTGCAAAGCTAAGCAGGTCTTGTGTGACTCTCTTCAGAAAAGCGTGGAAATCAGGGTAAGTCTATACAGTCTCAAAACAAAGTATTGAAAGCATAAAATTGAGAAGGTACACTGGGTATTTCGTCAACCAAATTATTAAAAATGTATATTTTTTAAATTAAATATCCTTTTTATTAGCATAGGGACAAGCCTATTTCCCAAAAGAAAAAGAAAATTACATGTTTTCTGGTAAAAAAGAAAAATCAGAGAGTGATAATGCTTTGTCCTTCCTAAATGGAAACATAGCTAGAGATTGGGATAAAGAAGATAATGAAGGAGAATATTTTATCAGAAATTATTATAGGAAAAATGTGTGATGAGGTTGTTAATAGAGTCAGCCAAAATAAAGGACAGGAATTGTGCTTTATCAAGTACTTGATGTCTAGGCCCAGCGCTAATCTGTAGTTATTGGAGAACATTGAAAAAAGACAGCTAAAAATTACAATGAAAGGTTATCTGTGGCCCCTAGGTATCCTTTACAAGTTCTAATTTATTGTTTTTCACTGAACTGTTTCAGTCTTTCAATAACCCACACATTCTATTTACTCTAAAACCAAAATGACAGCTAAAGGCCTTTTGTACACGTGTACATTTGAGAAATAGAGTACATTTCCCAGAGTGTTTGGCCAGTATTTTTTTACAAAGACATTGAAATATATAGGCAAAATGGCTTAAGCTTGTTATGTGTCCCTGCTGTATTTTTATACTGTGCAACTTTGATTTTCAATTCCATAATCTGCTGGCTGAGTTTAGTTTGGCTACTACTGTTGGGACACTATCATATATACTTTTTGCTGGTTTTCATCACTTTGATAGTATGATTTTAATTCCCTAGTGATAACACATATGTTCTCGGACATGATTCAAGGAATTATTAAAAACAATTTAAAGAAAATTGAATAAAATAATGGCAAAATATACATCTTGGATGCTTCCAAAAATGCTACCATTGTAAAGTTGTGTGATTTCCTTCACTTAGTTTTACATACATATTTAAAAAAAATCTTTTGAAATCATAATTTATTTGTAATATTTCATCACATTTCTTTGCCTAATAAGATAAATAGTTAGCCATGTTCCTGAATAGTTTTCATAAGCCTAATTATACCATCTGTATTATATACCTTTAATAGATGCTCTAAAATATGAAAACTCTCCCATAGAAGCTTTAATTTTGTTGTTTTTGGCTTTCATTGATGTCATATTGAACACGTATGTGCACATTTTTAAGTCTACAATTTTGATTCAACTGAATGAAATTCAATTGTATTTCTGGGTTAGCCATTGGAAATAGACAGATGATTAATAATTTGTCCTGTTCCCAACAAGCTCATGTTTTAGAGAAAGAGACCATTAAAACATACGTACACAAACACAGTATCTTCTCTTGGTCCCACATATACACAAATATTATGATTAAAGATCTTAAAAACCTAATGAGAAAAAGAGATTAAAATAAACTCATGAAAAATTTGATATAATTTTATGTATTATCAAACACCAAATAAATCTGTGACTTATAAGGCTCATTAATTAGTGTCAATTTCTCTTCAAAATTTGTTAGTTTTAAAATGCCCATTTCAAAGGATATGTGTAACATTTTTCTCTTCTTTGCACTAAGACTTCTTTATAAATTCATAGTATTATTCAAACCTATATTTAAACAAATCTTTACCTACCAGAGAAGTTCTTACTCCACATTTCCCATTCAATTGTATAAATACACAATTTAATCTTACTCCACCCATGACAATTTTATGCACAAACTTATCTATTAGAATAGGGTAAATCATTATAACTTCAGTCCTTCAGTGTCTCACAGGTTTTATCTCAGTTTCTTTTTGAGAATGCTGCAAATAGTTCTGAAGGGGTTGGCTTTGTCTCATCTGCCTTTTATCTCTACCTCTGCTCCTGATCTGTCATCTCAGCTTTGTGTCCTTTGATGTTCCAAAGTTCTAGTTCTCTTTTTCTAATTATTTCCAACTTGAATTACTGCGGACAAAGCTGTACGTGATCTCAAACTCCTTTGACAGTGAAATCTTAAAAGTGAGTTAAAGACAATCACTTGAGGAATTGAAAACTTTCAGCCTGAGACATTGGCTTGGAGCTATGCATAAAAGCAGAGAGAACTTGATACAGTCAGAGGACTGAGGAAGAAAAGCGTTTCTTTCCTTCATGGATTTAACATTAGTGTGATTGTCTGAACAACAACAAAAAAAAAACCTAAACATTTTATATTATTTTCAAATATTAAGTTTTCTTATGTTTATGGAATGAATCTTTTCAATCTATTCAATATGTGATTGAGTGAATCTAACCAATGAGCTTCCAGCTTAATTCGGTATTATTGCTCTCAGTTGACAATTGTTTTCTCTTAATAATTGAAACTAATCTGTGTGACATAGTTCTGCTTCCAGCCAAGATTTAGTGCTTCAGGCAATGAATGATGGTGATACTTGAGAGATGAGAAACAAGAAATGTGAGCCTTATGACTGCCTCATTTACTTCTGTCAAAGCAAAGATTGCACCACACAAAGTTAAACAGGCAAAGAGTTTATTCAAGTTTATTTCAATAGAGAAGAGAGACTTGAACTCAATTCTGCTGGGAAAAAAAAAAAAAAGAGTTGGAGGGTTTTTCAGTGCTGGGTTGGGCTTTTGGAGAAGTACTGGAGGGGGACTTTAGGGAGAAGGTAAATCTATGGGATGTTATTTGTGAGTTAATGGGAATTAATAGAAGTTATTCCTGAGTTTGGAAATGTTTTTCTCTGTGATTAGGCCATTTGTTTGCTTATGGATGCCCACTGGCTCCTACCTCCCATAGGGACTGGGAGACTGGGGCCCTATCTACTTTGTTGTATACATTTCAAAGAGATGGTTCTCAGGTCCTTGAGAAAGACATTCCCTGGGTCCTCAAGTGGTCAAGAGGCTTCTATGGAGATTTACATGCATTGCAGAGAGGCAGAAGAAGAGTTTGCAGTTATAAATTTTCAAGGTAAATGCTCTGGGAAAAGGGATGTCAGGACCATGTCCAGAAATGAATCTGTCTGAAGTACAGTCCAGCTGGGTGGAACTTTAAGACCATCTTGGTCACTGCCCTGAGAATTTCCTTGCCAAGGAGCAAGGATGGAGAACAATACATATTCTTAACAATGTTGAACTTTGCCTGATCCCTGTACACCTGGAAAGCAGTGATGGCTGTAAAATTCCTGATCACTTTATCTTTGGAAACAGTTAACTGCAGGGACCGCCTTTCCTCATGACTAAGATAGTCGTTGCCCACCATTCCCTGTGAGTCCCTTGTTTAACTGCCTCTATAAAACTTAAGGCTTACTTCCTTTTCTGTAAGACATTTTCCTGCAGAAATGAACTTTCTCCCTATTAAAATAGCCTGAATAAAATAATCTTCTTAATTGTCCAATGCATTTCTTTTTCTTTTACAGTTTTCATGCCATGACTCATTTTTAAATTCCCTTTAAAAATGAGTCTTTTTTGCTCCTTTCTTGGCTAGTAACCTGGGGACCAGACAGGAAGTTTAACACCTGATCTTGCGCTTCTGAGTCTTGCTCATGTGTAGCAGGGCAAGAATTTGATTTTGATTATTTTTGAGTACTGGCTTGATTTTAGTGCTGGTTTCTTCTACTTTGAGTTTTATTTTTGGTTTGTTTACAGCCAATAAGTTATTTCCCATTGGGAATTTGGTTTTATGGTCTAACAATTTGGTGATCTCTATAAACAGATTAATGGCTTATAGAGCTCTTAGCATTATTGGATAAGAGACAATGGGTAATCTGGTTTATTATTCTTTTCATTTTTTTCTGTTTTGAGCTCAAATCAATTAAGAATGTGTCCCCACTGAGAAGAGAACAGATCTTTGATATGGACCTGTGAGTTTTATATATCTGTGTTTACTCCTGATCCAGGGATGGGATTATAGAATTGAGTTTATAAGCTCTGATATATGTGTGTATGTACATTTTTGTGTCTGTAATTCAGAGAAGTCTTTACCACTCATTAAGCGTGTAATATTTCCTCCTGCCAGATGGTAATATCAAATTAGATTGTAGAATCTCATTAAAAAAACTATATTCTGATTGGATTAGAGATAGACTTATAGACCTTACATAAATGCAATATTCTCAATTTCTTTTATAGAAAATAAGAAAACTGAACTAACTTCTGAGAGTTTCAATTCTGAGATTTTAAAAGTATCCTTTAAGAAACCAATTTGGAAATTTTTAAGAATTCAAGTTCACATAATTAAGGTAAATCTTTGATAGGTGAGATTGTTACCTAATCAGATTCAGCTGCTCGCTGCTCAAAAAATCAGTACTTAAGTGAGAGAGACAAATGTTGGTAGAAAGAAAATTGCTTTTAATCAGAATGATGGCAATCTGGGGAGATGGTGTACTCAGTGTCCCCCAGAAACCATCTCCAAAGATTCTGCTTGGCCATGAAAGTTTTTAAAGGGAAAAAGGGAAGTAATCTCAGTTAATCATTAAAATGGGGGTCAGAGTCATCACCATCCCCCACTGTTTGCAGGCTTGTGTGCAGGCTTGTCAACTTCTTGTGATTTTTCTTTAGAGGCTATCTTGTTCGCACAGTTTGTGAGATTACTGAAGGGGAAACTAGGAAAGAGATCTGGTCTTCTGTTAATTACTTATTCTTCATTTCTACTTCTTGGATGTATGGTAAGAACCAGCAAATTAGGCAAGGTATTGTGTGGTCAAAAGATTTTAAAAGAGTGCTAGGGCCAGAGATGAGTAGAGCATGGTGGTGCCTGGTTTTAAGGTTTGTGACAAAACAAAGGAGCCTCCTGCAGAGAGCTCTTTCCTGCAGAGAGCCCTTCCCTGTCAAAAGGGGCTTACAAATCCCCACTTGTCAGAACACCATTCCTTTTTTTGTGGGATCATGGGCAAAGGTCCATCTTCTGTAGCTTCTTCATGCTGACGTAGGGTGCCATATTCTTAGAGTGGAAGATGTCAACAGGGGTCTGTAGCATCTCTTTGCTGACAGTTATAGTTGCCTGTTTACATATATGGGCAGAACAAGCTACAATTATTTTGATGCCCACAAAGATATAGATTATTTTGAGCAATAGTGTTAATCCCATTCTCTTAAGGCCAGTTCTTGGAACTGTGGTAGCCATAGACTCAGTACTGCTCAAAATAGAGCAGTTTATGTCATGGCTGCAGTCTGGTCACCATGCAGTGAGCCTTTCCCCTCTGGTAGCAGTTACAGTATATGTAAAACAACTCAGGAATGTGCATCAGACACTGTCTGTGACTCTATAGTCCTAATCATTAGCTGCTTGAGCCTGCTTCTTTATGACTCAGGAAGACCTGGGAGACTTCAGCTTGTCTAAAAACAAGAGGCAGGAAACATGGAGGGGCCTTTGTATTTGGGGGGCGGGAGGGCAGGCAGGGTTCTGCTTGGTTCCAAGATTAGTTTAGTATTTTTGGTTTAATGAAAACAGCTATGCATTTTCTGATTTATCAGTATTAAATATAATATACACATTTTTATTCTACTTGGGTATTTCTCCCTAAACTTATACAGATTTACTGATTAAATAGGCTAGAATTGCCTCTACTTATAATTATGAAAATATAAATTTTTAAACCAAATTGAATCATTATTCTGACAAACTATTGCAATAATGGTTGTATTTTATAGTGTGTCAGAAGATAATTTCAAAAAACTTTAGGTAACTTGCATACTTGGACTGATAGTAGGTTGAGTTAATGGATACTCATAAGATATCTAGAACATTTCTAAGTAAGAGAATGCTACATTGATTACTAAGCCTAATTTAATTTTATATACTTCCACCTTTTATTTTTATATGCTGCAGAAAAACTATATCTTTAGGTCTATCCTGAACATTCATTTCTATCCCTTCGAGAACTGTATAAATGATGTGTATGGCTGTAGACAGCTGTGTTACGTTTTCATGAGCTCTGCAAATTTGCTGTAAAAGGCTGCTGTGTGATCATGCACAATTATCAACATCACCCTATCCCAGTTTTCTCTGTGAAATACAAGTTAGTTTCTTTGGTTAAAAGTTATAAGTAATATGATGTTTAAACTATACATAGATGCACTTGTTCAGAGAAGTAGATCTGTGTAAGTTCTTCTGTAGTTCGAAGGAATAACAAAATCTGCACACAGTCTGTCCAGTGTAAATAATATAATACATTATCAGGCCAAACTTTGCTCATTTTTACCTTTTAAATGACCCCAAAAGTCCATTACTTAGTGTCAACATATCATTAAATAATTTTTAAAAGAGATTCTATTAATATTTATACTTGGTACAAGGATAACTGAGGATAAACCAAGACTCTCTGGGCAAAATAGATATTAAACTTACCCCACAATTAGAAATTCATGGATGACTGGAAACATCAAAAAAAAAAAAAAGCAAAGTTCCAAAAGCACCAGAAACACCAAAGTAACTGTTTTCCTGTACTCTAAGTCAGTTAACATTTCTAGTCAGAATATGCTTCCACCCTACTGTGATTAAGCCTTTTTAAACGTTTTTTTCTTCTTTTAAATTGTGGTAAAATACATGTAACATAAAATATACTGTTTTTGCCATTTTTACATGTACAGTTCAGTGATATTAAGTACATTAATATTGTGCAAGCATCATTACAATCCATCTGATGGAACTCCTTCATCTTGCAAAACTGAAACTCTGTACTCAAACAATAATATTCCATTTCTCCCATTTCCTGGCAACAACCATTCTTTTTCTTGTCCCTATGGTTTTGACTACTCTAAATACCTCAAATAAGTGGAGTTATACAATATTTGTCTTATAGTGATTAATTTATTTTACTTAATATAGTGTCCTCAAGTTTCTTCCATGTTGAGGCATATATTAGAATTTCCTTCCATTTTAAGGCTAAACAGTATTCCAGTGTGTGTGTGTGTGTGTGTGTGTGTGTGTATATAAACATATATACATATATACACATATATATGTGTGTGTATTTCATTTTGCTTATCCATTCACCTGTCCATAAACATTTGGCTTGATTCCATGTTTTACCTGTTGTGAATAATGCTGCTATAATAATGAAGTGGTATATATCTATCCAAGACCCTGTTCTTAATTCTTTGGGGTATGTACACAGAAATGGAAACATTGAATCATGTGATTATTCTATTTTTAATGTTTTTGAGGAAACTTCAGACTGTTTTTCACAACAGCTATAATATTTACATTCCCATCAACAGTGAAAAAGGGTTCCTATTTCTCTATATCTTCCAGCACTTGTTATTTTCTGGATTTTTGTTTCTTGACAATAGCCATCCTAATGGGTCTAAGGTGGTATCGTTGCAGCTTTGATTTGCATTTTCCTAATGATTAAGAATTTTGAGCATCTTTTCATGTGCTTATTGGCCATCCAAAAATCTTTGGAGATATGTTTATTATATTCTTTGCCCATTTTTGGAATCAGTTTGTTTTATTATTGTTGAGTTTTAGGATTTCTCTATACATTCTGTGTTATATCCATAATCAGATATATGATTTGCAAATATTTTCTCCCATTCATTTTTATTTTGTTGATAGTATCTTTTGATGCACTTTTTTTTTTCTATGAAGTCTAATTTTTCTGTTTCTTCTTTTGTTGCCTCAGTCTTTGGTATCACAACTAGGAAATCACTCCCAAATCCAATGTAGTGAAAATTTTGCCCAATTTTCTATAAAAGTTTTATGGTTTTACCTCTTACATTTAGGTATTTGATCCATTTTAAGTTAATTTTTGTACATGATGTTAGGTAAGGGTCCAACTTCATTCTTTTGCATACGTATATCAGTTTTTTCAGCACCATTTGTTGAAAAGACTGTCCTTTCCCCCAGTGAATGATTTTGGCACTCATCGAAAATCATTTTACCTTATTTGTGAGGTTTTATTTCTGGGCTCACTATCCTATTCCATTGGTCTACATGTCTGTCTTTATGCTTGGATAATAGTGTTTTGATTACTATACTTTATAATATAGTTTGAAATCAGGAAGTATGAGACCTCCAGCTTTGTTTTTGTTTTCAAGATTGTTTTGACTCTTTAGCATCCCTTGAGTTTTTATATGAATTCCAGGATGGTATCTCTATTTTTGCAAAAATACTTCTTTGGAATTTTGATAGTGATTACATTAAATCTGTAGATCACTTTGAATAGGATTGACATCTTAACAATATTACATTTTCCAATCTTTGAATATGGGATGTGTTTCCATTTATGTATGTCTTTAATTTTTTCAGCAATGTTTTGTAGTCTTCACTGCACAAGTCTTTTACCTCCTTAGCTAAGTTTTTTTTTTTTTGATGCTATTGTGAATAGAATTGTTTTCTTAATTTTATTTCCAGATTGTTAATTGTTAGTGTATAGAAATGGAACTATTTTTTGTGTTTTAACTTTGTGTCTGCTACCATTTGCTGAATTTGTTTGTTCTAGCAATATTTGTTGAAACTTTAGAGTTTACTACGTATAGGAAACAATAGGTGATATATAGATATATGTGAGAGGAGATGTTTATAGGAATTGATTCATGGGATTATGGAAAATGAGAAGTGCCATAATCTGCCATCTATAAGCTGGTGAATCAGGAAATCTGATGTTGTAATTCAGTCAGTGTCCAAAAGCCTGTGAATTGAGGTATTGGTGGTATAAGACCCTATCTGAGTCTGAGAGCCCAAGAATTACAAGTGCCACCAATGTCTGAGGGCAGGAGAAAATGTTCATCTCAGCTCTCTGGGCATCCCTTAGCCCAGGCAAGTTGACACAAGATAATAGTCTCATATATGTATTCCTAATGCTTTGGAAGCTTTACTGTCTCTTTAGCAAAATGATTCTATGGAATGCCTCTTTGTATCTCCAACGCCAAAAGTTTTTCTTGTAGATTCACTTGTGTTCTTATAGAATATACCAAGTCACAAAATAGACTAGAAATATAATAACACTAACATTATTTATCCCCAGATGTTGAGACAATGTGTAAATACTTTTTATCTTCCCACTGCCTGTATTTTTCAATTTAAAAAGAAATTAGCACATTTAAAAATTTAAGTTCAAGTCTGAGTCCGAGTCTGAAGACAGGAGAAGACCACTGTCCCAGCTTGAAGATAATCAGGCTGAGTGAGTTAATTCTCCCTTACTCAGCCTTTTATGCTCTATTCAGGCATTCAGTGAATTGGGTAGACCGGCCCTCATTGGATAGGGCAATCTACTTTACACAGACTACTGATTTAAATGTTAATTTCTTCTAGAAACACCCGTAGAGACACACCCAGAATAATGTTTAACCAAATATCTGAGCACCCTATGACCTGGTTAAATTGATACATAAAGTTAATCATCACACTACATAATCCTTTATTGTCTCTTTTGCAATAATCTATTACAGAAAAATTAATTGTCTTTCATTTGAATTAGTACATTTTTGTTTTACATGTTTTTGGACTAATGTCTAAAAATTTTATTATCATTCACAGTTTTGGATTTAAGAAATTCTCTTTATAAACCAAGGTGTATTCTCTGTAAACTCTTTGAGAATTTAGTTATGAGTTTATTTCTAAAGCTTAATACTTACATTTATATGATGAATTTAATCTTTGGAAGTACAATCAAAAGCCAGTTTTATTCAATGTGCATATCTAAAGTAAAAACATCTATAAGGAAGTATATTTTGATATTCTAGAAGGAGGCATAAAGGGGAGCCTATTCACAGCTGGCTTATCTTCAGAAGTGATTGGGAAGAAATCTTAAAAATGAATAAGTAGTGAAGATAACTTTTCTTTAATGACAACAGTTGAAAATTCATTTTAGTTATGAGAAATGAATACTAGTATTTTTAGTTGAATAGTCTGATGCTAATGTGACTGTAAATTTACTCCATGGTGACAGAAATTAAGTGAAGTTTCTTTTGAGTAACTAAAACTACATAAAAGCAAGTTATATCTTTAATAGACGCCTGAGACAGAAACCACTTGTAAGTTTAGCTTGTAATATAAATTTAGATTGGCTAAACATTAAAATGCTCATGTGAGTGTTTTTTCTCTTTCCTGGAGAGAAATTGATGTGTAAATTGTGCCCTTTTATTGTTTTTATTGTCTAAAATCTTTCCTGATGTAGGAAATCCTTATATTTTACAAATCCCTCCTTTGCTCATCTTCCTGTGCAGTCTTTGCTCATCTTCCTGTGCAGTCTTATCCATCAGCAATCTGGTGATTCCTACATCTTTCTCCCTGCCTGGACCTATCTACCAGGCAAGAGGTTATAAATCAACTTTCACCTAAAAATATGCACTCTTGCATCCTCTAGAAAACTCAAATACAATGTGGAAGGATTATAAGCAGTGCTTGTTGTGGGTGCATGTTATATTAAATAGGATATCATGGAAATCCTCACTAACAGAGTGCCATTGGAGCCAAAGCTTGAAGAAGAAAGAGAGCAAGCCATGAAAATGTCTGAGGGAAATTTTGTCTAGGCAGTAGAATAGCAATTACAAAGTTTAAAATTATTTATATGTTTCTTCTTTGTCTAAGCTTGGGTTTCACCACTCCCATCCCAAATAGACCTGAGAAAAAAATTTGAGTGGAGATATTGTATTTGGAAATAATCATAGAGAGCAGGAGTGGGATGTGGGACAGGTATACAGGGATGGGAGAAAAGCCAGTAAAGTGTGAACTGCAGAGGAGGTTACACTGTGTGCAACTGAGGACCCTCTACATTTGGGTAAAATGTGTCTCAGAATTGTCTCACTGAGGGATGAAAAAGCTTAAGTATTTATCCACCAAATTCTTCTTTAGTTTGGACTGAATTTTTTAAGGGCTAGAGAAATTGCTCACAGAGAAACTAAAAGACAGGAGTGACAGTGTATATAAAATATCTACAGTACTGAAAATGAGTTTTCAGATGTAGGCCAGTGGGGTGTGGATGGGCTTTGACAACATCTACTGTCCCTCAACCTAAAAATTAGCAAATTGGACTGATTCTGTGTAATACATTTCACTCAAACCTCTCTCTTACATTTATACCACTATTGGCCCAGTTTAAACCTTTACCATAAACTAAGTGATTTTCAACTCTATCAAACTGAACTTCCATTTTTATAACAAGCTTTTTTAATGCTCACTTCACTCTTCTGAAACAAAATTTATAGAAAAATAGAATATAACATACAAAATAATTTTGAAGTACTAATGTAGTATACTAACACTAACATAAAGGAAAAACCAAAAAATAACTTAAAGTAATATGCATTTCAATAAGTATGTCCTGAAAAACCACTACAGGAGAAGGCACAGTAATGCATCATAGTCAGTGACATAGACTTTTACAAAGATATTGAATTGGTAGGTAACTGAAATATCAGGAACTGTGTAGTCATTGCTGATATAATTTCCCCAAAATGAACAACTTATTGTAGAGTTGCAAAAAAACCCAAGTGCAAGTTTCCGATTCTGTACAAACTGCTTGCATTTCTGAAAATGTTACTGTATATTAAAATAAAGAATACAGACGCAGCTAAATTCAAACAACATTTTTTACAAAGTTATTACAATTTTGTTGGCCATAATCCCCATGCTATACATTTTATTCCCATGGCACATTTATTTTGCAAATGAAAGCTTGTACCACTTAATCTCCCACACATATTTCACTCATCCTCCCGTTCCTCTCCCCTCCTCTCTGGCAACTACCTGTTTGTTCTCTCAGTCTCTGATTCATTTCTGTTTTGTTATGCTTGTTCATTTTTTTTTTTAGATTCCATATATAAGTGAAACTTAATGGTATTTGTCTTTCTCCAACTGACTTACTTCACTTAGCATAATACCCCATAGATCCATCCATGCTGTTGAAAATGGCAAGAGTCCATTCTTTTTATGGCTGAGTAGTGTTCCATTTTATATATATACATATGCATATATGTTTTTGAATTAGTGTTTCTGTTTTCTTAGGAAAAAATACCCAGAAGTGGAATTGGTGGGAGGTAAGGTGGTTCTATTTTAATTTTTAGAAGACCCTCCATGCCATTTTCCATGACTGTGCCAATTTGCTTTCCCACCAATGGTGCATGAGGGCTCCCTTTTCTCCACATCCTTGCCAACATTTGTTATTTGTGTTATTTTTGATGATAGCCATTCTGTCAGGTGTGAGATTATATCTCATTGTGATTTTGCCTTGCATTTCCCTGATGATTAGCAATGTTAAGCATCTTCTCATGTGCCTGTTGACCATCTGCATTTCCTCTTTGGAAAAATGTTTATTCCATTCTTCTGCCCATTTTTAATTGGGTTGTTTGATTTTTTGGTGTTGAGTTGTATGTGTTCTTTATATATTTTGGATATCACCTATATCATTTGCAAATATCTTCTCCCATTCAGTAGGTTGCCTTTTTTTTTACTTTGATGTGGTCCCATTTGTTTATTTTTGCTTTTGTTGCCCTTGCCTGAGGAGACATCTAAAAAAATATTGATAAGACTGATGTCAAAGGGCATACTGCCTGTGTTTTCTTCGAGGATTTTAATGGTTTCATGTCTTACATTTAAGTCTTTAATCCATTTTGAGTTTACTTTTGTATATGGTGTGTGAATATGGTCTAGTTTCATTCTTTTACACGTAGCTGTCCAGTTTTCCCAACACCACTTATTGAAGAGACTTTTCCCCCATTGTGTATTTTTGCCTCCTTTGTCATAGATTAATTGACCATGTGTGCATGGGTTTATTTCTGGCCTCTGTATTCTGTTTCATCAATATAGGTGTCTGTTTTTGTGCCACTACCATATTCTTTTGATTACTATAGTTTTGTAATATAGTTTGACATCAGGGACCATGATACCTTACAGTTTTGTTGTTCTTTCTCAAGATTGCTTGGCTGTTTGTGGTCTTTTGGTTTTCCATACAAATTTTAGTGTTAGTGGTTCTAGTTCTGTGAAAAATGTATTTTGATAGGGATTTCATTGAATCTGTAGATGGCTTTGGGTAGTATGGACATTTTAATAATACAATTGACCCTTGAACAACATGGAATTGAACTGTTTGGGTCCACTTATAGGTGGATTTTTTTTCCAATAGTAAATACTACAGTACTACAAGATACATGGTTGATTGGATCTGAAGATGCAGAACTGTGGATACAAAGGGCCAATATAAAGTTACACGTGGATTTTTGACTGCATAGAGGGTTGGTGCTCCTAACTCTGATGTTGTTCAAAGATTAGACACATTAATTCTTCTGATCCACAAGCATGATATATCTTTCCATTTATTTGTATTGTGTTCAATTTCTGTCATCAATGTCTTTTAGTTTTCAAAGTACAGTCTTTTTACCTCCTTGGTAAATTTATTTCTAGGTATCTTATTTTTAAAGTGATTGTAAATGGGACTTTTATCTTGAATTCTCTTTCTGATAGTTCATTATTAGTCTACAGAAATGCAGTAGATTTCTGTATATTGTCTCCTACAAAGTTACTAAACTTATTTATTAGTTGTAATAGTTTTTTGGTAGAATCTATAGGATTTTTTATATATAGAATATCTGCATCATACACTATTTGCATCATGTCATCTGCAAATAGTGACAGTTTTACTTCCTCTCTCCCAATTTGAATGCCTTTTATTTCTTTTTATTTTCTGATTGCTCTGACTAGAACTTCAATAGTATGTTAAATGAAAGAGATAAGAGTTGCATCCTTGCCTTGTTCCTGATCTTTGAGGAAAATCTTTGACCTTTTCATACTTTCGTATGATGTTAGGAATGGGTTTTTCATAAACAGCCTTTGTTATCTTGAGATATGTTCCCTCTATACCCACTTTCTTCAGAGAGTTTATTACAATTGATGTTGAACTTTGTCAAATGCTTTTTCTGCATCTATTGAGATGATTGTGTGATTTTTATCCTTCATCTTATTAATATGATGTATCACATTGATTGATTTGTGGGTATTGAATCATTCTTGCATCCCTGGAATTAACCTCATTGATCATGAGGTAGGATCATATTAATGTATTGTTTAATTCAGTTTACTAATATTTTGTTGAAGATATTTACATGTTCATCAGGGATATTGGCCTACAATTTTCTCTCTTTTTTCTTCTCTTCTTTTTTTTTTTTTTTTTTTTTGTGTGTGTGTGTGTGTGTCTTTGTCTGGTTTTGATATCAGGGTAATGCTAGCCTCATAGAATGAGTTTGGAATTATTCCTTCCTTTTAAATTTTTGGGGAGAGTTTGAGAATACATACTAGCTCTTCTTTAAATATTTGGTAGAACTCTACTGTGAAGCTGTCTGATACTGAAATTTTGTTTGTTTGGAGTTTATTTAAATTATTACTGATTCAACTGCATTACTGGTAATCAGTCTGTTAATATTTTCTATTTCTTCCTGATTCAGTTTTGGGAGATTGTATATTTCTAGGAATTTATACATTTCTTCTAGGTTTTCCATTTTATTGGCATACAATTGTTTGCCTCTCTTGATGAGTCTGGTCAAAAGTTTATCAATTTTGTTTATCTTTTCAGAGAACCAGATCTTAGATTTCTTGATCTTTTCAATTTTTTTTTTTAGTCTCTATTTCATTTATTTCTGCTCCAATCTTTATGATTTCTTTCCTTCTACTAATTTGGGATTTTGTTTGTTCTTCTTTTTTCTAGTTCCTTTACATGTAAGGTTATGTTGTTTATTTGAGATTTTTTTTCTTGTTTCTTAAGGAAGACTTGTATCACCATAATCTTCCCCTTTAGAACTGCTTTTGCTGCATCCCATAGATTTTGAATTGTTGTGTTTCATTTTCATTTGTCTCCAGATATATATATATATATATATATATATATATTTTGATTTCCTCTTTGGATTCTTCATTGATCCCTTGGTTGTTTAGTAGCATATTGTTTAATCTCCATGCATTTGTGTTTTTTTCTTGTAGTTTATTTCTAGTCTCTTACTGTGTGTTTAGAAAAAATGCTTCATACAATTTCTGTCTTTTTAACTTATTGACTCTTGTTTTGTGGCCTAAAATGTGCACTCTAATCTCATAATCTCTTTCACTTCACATCATCCACCTGATTTAGAAGAATGATTCTCAAAGTCTCATCTCCTTTGTTAAATCTCTTTAAAACATTGTGTCCTCACTATTTGTCTTATTTATATTTATTGCAATGTAATTAGGTGTTTTACATTTGTGTTCCCTATTAAACACGATTTTTTGAGCAAAATTATATAACCATATTTTAAAAATTAGTGGCTAACATATTTATTCATCAACACAACTATGAATGAATGAATGAATGAAGTGAATATTTTGAACTAGATTCTTGTTTGGTCACGTGTTCTGTCTACTTATGTCTCTCAATTTAGTGTCCTGTATATTCATTATTCATTATTTGATTTTCTAAAAATTGTGTTCCCAAATTTATTAAAATCAGTCATTGTTTAGGTAATCATTTATTGTTTAAATTGTGAATTTTGTAGTTTTATATTTTTATACCTTTTTTTTTTGCATAGAAGCAGTTATATGCCTAATTTTTAATTGGAGTTTGGTATAAAATGATCTATATATTAGGACCTAGACAATAAAATTCTTACCATGGGACAATGACTAGGAAGATTCTCTTTTTAAAGAGTGTTCTTTTCTCCTAAACTGTATCAACCAGGAGATTTTGATTTGTAATGGACAGAACTATCTTAGAGGACATTGTGAAGTAAGAAACTTTATCATCAGTTGTCCTTTAAAGATGTGCAGCCCTTACTTCTGGCATAGGCACACACAGGAGAAGAACCTCTCTCTACAACCCTTGTTCATTCCTGGGCAATTTTCCCATCCACCTACCTTGTTCCCAGTATTCTGTTTTCATCTCTCTACTTCATGAGTCCTAATTCTATATTTTGTTTTCTAGTATATCCAGCCATAGTTTTGTGTGTATTTAATTTTTTTTAACCTAAATCATTTTTTTTTTTAAGATTTCTTCCTTGGTTCATTCCTTTCTTTCTTCCTTTTTTTCTTTCTTTTTTTAATCTTTCTTCCTTTTTCCTTTAAATAATGTCTTATTAAAAAGTTCATGTCTAAGTATACTTATAGGAGACTAAAGTTTATTATAAACTATTTCATGACCTTAAATGCATTTTCTGTTATCTATATAAATGCCATGCCTTACAACACTGCAATAAAAGGTGACGTTACTTATCAATCAGTATCAAGATCATTGAGCTAGCCAGGCTGAAATTGAATAATAAAACTTCAGAGTTGGAAGGGCCTTAAAGATTATTTAATAATGCAGATCTTGCATTTGCATATAGGTAAGGGAACAGATAAGGTCAGTAGAAGCTGAATTACTTGTGTAACGTCACATAATTAGTTTGAGGATGGAAAAAATACCTGTTCTTTGTTACCTTTGCAGAGCTTTCTCTACCGTATTCCACTGCTTCTGTTGGTCTGACACTCAGGACTAATACTCTTAAAAGTAATCAGATATCAAGGATACTAGAAAACTCTGATATAGTGATTATTATATACTGGGGTGTTAAAGGAGAGAGATAATCTAAAGATATAAATGTATGATATACATTTGCATATAGAATGTAATTGTAGCCATAGAGAATGAAATATAATAAGAGAAAATGGCATAGAATTGAGCTTTGAATATCTCTGATATTAATAGGCAGGATAAAAATAGAAGAATAAAAATAGCACTATGAGATGTAAAAAGAGCATCTGGATAGGAAAAAATCCAGAAAAGATCAAAGGAAGAAAGACTTTCAAGAAGCAGACAATAAAATGAATGAGTAAGATAAGAAGTACAAAATGTCCATTAGGTTTATATTAGGTTTGCGTACATGTAGGTCATTTTTGTCATTAGAAAGAGTGATTTCTATAGATTGATGGAGCAAACTATAGCTGGAAGTTATTAGGGAAGTTCTTGTGAGGAGACCTTAAGGAGATAGTGACAAAACTCTTTGCTTGACTAAACTTTACTCAGGCTCCTGAACCTTCTCCTAGGCCCATCTGTGGACTTCCTATAAAACACAGTTTTAGCAAGAATCTTGCTAAGTCACTTTAGTCAGAATCTCCCCCACCATTGATATCTGATCATGCTGATTTTTGATCAGGTTTCTCATTCTCCACAATCCCCCAGGTGATATCTGATTATCCTGCCCATCTTTAGCAAGAATCCTCTTATATCTATTAGATCGGTTTAGCCAGAATCCCCATATCCCTGATGTTTTCTCTTATTTTCCATACACTGACCACCACCCTCTTCTTTGGCTATAAATTCCCACTTGCCCATGCTGTATTCAGAGTTAAACCCAGTCTCTCTCCCACACTGCAAAATTTCATCATAGTGTTCCCTATACCTATTAATATAATGACCCATCTCCAAATAAAGTCTTCCTTACCAGGCTTTAAAAAGTGTCATTGAATATTTTTTTCTTTAACAATATATAATAAATATGAATCATTTTTCAAAAAGTTTGCTATGAAAGGGTAAGGTGGTATAATGTATTATTTGGAGAGTAAAGTAAAGGGGTAGAAAACTTCTGTTTAATTTTTAGTTATATACTTTAAATAATGAAAGAAAGATAAGATTTAAAGGGGAAATTAGAAAATTATATGAGAGATCAGGGAGACTCAGTGACTAAAATTCTTCCAGAAGGCTAGAGGGCCTGCCTGGTAACTAGCCAACAATAGCAGAGAAAGATTGTGCAGATGCACACGGCTGTGGACTGAGAAAGTTGTGGTGTTTTCTATTGTGATGACTTTTGTATTCTCAGGGAAGCAGAGAAGGGAGATGGGGAGGTGAGGTGTGAAAAAGGAAGGAGGAAGAATCAAAGTCTGGGAATTGTGAGAGAATTTTGAATTAACTATTGAAGTGAACTGAAGAGCAAGTTAGTTATAATATATAGCCAGTTTGGGACAAAAACACAATTAGAATATGAATCTCCTGACTTGAATTACAAATAATATTACAGTTCCCCTCAGTTAAGTACTAAACTTAAATATAAACAAAAGTGGATGTTTTAGGAGATATGGATATGTCATTTGTTTAATATATATAATGAGGCATTAAAGAGGTAAAAATTTAGTACCAGTGATATCTTACATAAGAGGAAACTACAGTATACCTATCACTTATATTCACTCTACTCAAATAAAAGAAGGGAAATCTAACTTGATGATATTTTAAAATTATGTGTGACAAGTTCAAACAGATAGTATAAGAGCTTGAAAGTAGAAGGATAGATCAAATTCCTGATTTCCATTCTAGACAAATATTTGAGCCATACAGCTAATATGGATATCTGGTTACCAAATTCAGGCTAGTTTACCTGTATTAATTTATAGTCCCATCAGCAGGGTGTGAGAGTACCTGTCCCACTTAATTCTTGCTAATCATAATAATATTTGTAAACTTTATTTCTTGAAAGGTGATAAAAATTAACATGAAGAGAGAAAAATTGAATTGTGTTGATTTGTTTAATTTTTTGAATCTGAATATTATTTTGCTGTGTGTTTATCCTTTTCTGAATGTGTATGTATTATACATCTCATTTGTCTATTGAGTTTTGGTTATCGTCCAGCTGGTTTTCATGAGATTTATTATACTGTATATACTTTGTCTGGCTTAAATAGACTGGTTAATAGTGTTGCTTTTTAACCATATACTCAAAGAATTTGGGGGCAGTTTGCACCAATTTAACAGCTCTGTTTTTAATAGCAGTGAGATTTGTGAGTTACACCTGGTCCTTCTGAGACTCCCAGAGGGCTTTGTCTTTAGGGCTGGTTACATAAAAGCAATATGCCTAGGTGACCAGCAGACTACAGCAACTCTGTCTTAGTTCCAAAAAGTTTCATGGCCAAAACACTGGTTCCTGATTTGAGAAAGAAGAATATCTGGTACAGACCTTACAGAGGTAAGGCAATTGGGGAATCACATAAGATCTGTTCAGACTCCTTGCTGTGAGGCAGCCCTTGGTTGTGATTCATGTTTCAATTAATGCTGTTGCTATACTGTATTTTTCTGCAGTGAACTGTGGATTTGTAAACATTTTTATCTACGGTTCTGTGAATCTTGATCGGAAATTGAACCTGTACAACTGCCACAATTAGTACAGATTATTTAAGAATACAATTTTTATATGTCAAAATTATTTATATTTTTATTTGTGATTTCTTTCCTAGACATCAACCTGAGATAATTAAAAGAGTAACTCCCTCCCTGCTGCTTTACACCTGCCTTTAAGGTGTTCAGGTGTTGATTTACTTAAGGATTATACATACATTGCCTATTTTCAGGTGACTAATGATGAGAAAATAGTGCCTCTTCTGGAAATTTACTTAGCCTAAGTTACCTCACTTTAATTACTTTGAATAGAGTTAATTATGAAAATATGCCTCTGAGTAGCTAAATTTCAGGTACTAACAGATATTTCCAAAAGGGATCTTATTTCGTATAATTTATGTGATATTCTGATAGCTAGAAGATAAGACACAATGGTGTAAAGTGTTTTCTCCAAGAGTTCAGTGGCAAAAATAAAGAATATGGAGCAGTCAAGAACGTATTTTTTTAAGAAATGGCAAATGATGATGGTAACTGTCATGTATTCAGAGATCTCTTTGTTCCAGACCCTACATAAGCATTGTCTCAATTAATACTCCAGGTTAAATTATGGCATAGTATTCACACATTGTAGATGAAAAATAATGGTATAGAAAGGCTACATAACTGCCACAATTTCCCCCAGATAGGAGAAGGTATACCACCAATTCAAAAAATATGATTCCCGGAGCTTAACTCTTAGGTATTCTCTATTCAGTATGTGCTTACTATGCTCCAAGTATTCTTCTAATGCTATTGCAGTTACTGAAAAAAATCACTCACTGAATTTTCCTAATAACCCAATGGGGTAAGGTATTATTATCCCATTTTACGATTAACTAAATTTCACACTTTCAGAAAGTGGAGGAACTGAGATTCAAATGTAGACAGCTCCAGAGTCTCATCTCCTGAGTGTTAAGCTATGTTGTCTCCCATAGGCTCTACTGACCACAAAATGATAATTTTATTTATTGAACATTCTCTGTATACTTGGCACAGTGCTAAAAGCTTGTGTGCCACATGTTGAGAACAGTAAAAAAAAAAAATAATAATAACTCTTTATTGGTGGTTTTTAAGGGAGGGAAGAGAAACAAATTACAGTTAATGCTCCTGTACAAGAATGTGTGTTCCCTGGTTCTTTCCTACAACTCTTGTCGTTCTAGTGATTTGATATGCTGAAAGAGAGAAATTTATAACCATAATTATAGTATACATGATAGTGTGATAAGTGCTCAAAATGGTTATGGAGGACAAAGGGGACAGTGATTAACTCAATTTTTGAAGAGTAGGGAGTGGAAATGCTACATAAATACTTTTAATCTGGGCCTTGAAGGAGAAGCAAGAGTTGTCTCTGTTTCACTGTGAGGTAATATTTGATCCAAACCACAGAGACCAGAAATTACAGATAATGGTCAGCAACCTGGTATAGTTGAACTTTGTACTGTTGAACACTTATGTGTGAGAAGAAGGGGCAAGGATGTAATAACTTAAAGCAAAGGAACAAACGTTTTAATAATTTCAGTTGGGTAGACTTATTAGGTGTTTTAAATATATCGTCCAATTTATTCTGACAACTCTGTGAGACAGATTTTAGGATTTTTATTTTACTGATGAAGAAACTGAGCCATGAAGAAGTTACATTTCCTGTCCAACATGACACAATTTTAAAAGACAGTTTCAGGTTTCAAAAATAAGCCTCTTTCCAAAGGACACACACTCTGACTACGTAATAATGCCTACTCTGATTATGGAGGAAGGTAGATAGTTTGAACTTCCATATTTAATAACATATATATATCTATAAAGAAGGATATAAATTAAGAGTTTTTCAGTTAATCATTCAGGCAAGAAAAAAATTGATTTAATTTTTTCAGTTCTAAAATCAAGCACAATAGATCACTTTAAACATATCATTGAAAAAAAAAACTCATAGCATGAGCTGCACGCAGCTCATATTCTCTTCAAAAATAAATTCATGGTTAGTCAGTGCCAGGTTTGATAATAAAAACCTACCATCCTCTAAATACAAGGATAAAAGCACTCTCCTGAATTGAATTGTGTTGTATACTTAAGTTATATATTTTCATTGATCTAGTCAACTTGTTACTATCTTATGTCTTTTTAAAAAATGGCATAAATTTTCATGATGCTAATTCAGATCAGCCCTTGAGAAAAAGCACATACCTGTAAATAAAATAGAATGCATCTTATATTTTGCACTTTAAGTCCTTATTTTTCTTTTTTTTATAAAGTAGTGATTAAGTATCAGTAAAGATCGAGCTTTGTGTACATCTTCACATGGATGTATTTCAAAAAAAATGCAAATGATATGAAGTTTTATTTTATTGTATTTCATTTTTTCAGTTAGTGTTATTTGGATGGAAAACAAGAAAAAGTATAATGGCCATTGTGCTATTTGGTTGACATTGTATCACTTCTTCCATTTGAATTTGATTTTTCCTTTTGAAGAACCACTATTCATACCACATCGGTCCACATAATTTTGAGTGATGCTCACTCCACCTTCGAGATCCCTGAGGTGGCCTCATAACCTAGACTTTCTCAGAGCCCCCTTTTACTCTTGTTTAGCTTGCAAATTACTTTTCTTTCTCTAATGATATGTTTCCAGGACATTCTTTGGTTTTAACTGGAGAGATATTTTCTGTCCATCTGAAATGTAGATCATGATAGAACAATGGAGCTGTAGCCATATTTCTTAATGATGGCTTGTATAGAGATGCCTAGAAAATGAAGTCAACACAGAGAAGGTCATCACCAAGAGAAAGAGAAAATCTGTACCATAGTCAGTAGTTTGGGGCCCTGAGTCCATCCATGTCTGGATCTTTTCATGGATGAATGAACAAATGTCTTTCTTTTTTATTTTCTCCCTCCCTCCCTACATTCCTTCCTTCCTTCTTCCCTATTAATCTTTTCTTTCTTTTTTCAAATTAAAGCTACTTTAAGATGAAGTGTCTATCAATATCAAAGAATTCTTATTACTAAAGGAAGTGACATTTTTAAAAAATTAAAGTTTATATACTGGCAGATTACTGCTTTGCTAACATACTGAAGGCAGCTTAATAATGGCAAGTGACCATGACACTTCTGGGATCTCACTTTCAGGCACAAACCTCAGGTGATTCAGTTTCAAAAGTCTTTTGACTATAGGTATATTCACTCAAAATACAAATTACCAAAAGAGGACTTGAATAACTTAGCTTGTGACACATTAAGACTATTGCTTGGTGTAGAGGTTACCCAAATTTGGGTTTAGTCATCTCCTCCCATATGGTTTAATGTATGACAGTGCCAAAGGAAAGAAGGGCTGTACCAGAGAAGTTGGAAAATGATGTTCTGTAGGAAATAAATGCCCAGTCAAATGTATAAACATATGTACCAAATTGCCATAATAAATGAGAGAAGGATGATATTTCAAAATGAACTATTCATATTTATAATATATAACCACAGATTAATAACTGGTTTGGCAAAAGTCTATATTTTACCTGTGGAAAGATTTAAGCATGGATAATCTATTCAAATTATTCTAATTAGATATCTTCTAAAAACAGAAACTTGGCTAAAGGAATATATAAAACATATTTGGGAAAATCAGTTTCACAGCCAGAAACTACTAAGTGATTAAGAGAATGAATGGGTACATAAGATTTCAATTTCCAGCAATATCACAGATTAGAGACACTGAATAAACTTCCTATTGAAAACAACTAAAAACATAAGATAAAATATTTAAATACTTAGTATTTCAAATATAATGCCCAGCTGACAAAAAGTAGCAAATCCTTAGAGGCCAAAAATAAAGTGGAAGCTGAAAGGTGTGAAGACAGACAAATACTAAATCTGGTTCTTGATCTGACATTATGCTCTGAACCCTAATGTGCTTGGGCTTTTGCTTTAAATATTTCAGAGGACACTGGAGCTGAATTAAAGATTAAGGCTTACCCAAGGCAGCAAGTCAAAGAACATCCAAGATAAACTTGGGATGCCAAAGGGCTTTATCCACATTATAAAGATGAATGAAAAATAAACTTTAACCTCTAAGCCTGTGCTCATGAGGGTTTAGCATGGAAATATTTGAAATTTTACTGTCAAAAACCTTCAAGCAAACAGTTTATTTTAGAGGAGTGACATCTCTAAGATAGCAAAGTAGGAGACCCCAACCTCTGTGCCTCCACAGAGATCAACAATTAAATAGCTATCCACAGAAAATCAGATGGCTCGGAGAGAGCTCAGGAGTGCACTTAAGAAACTTCAGCAACACAGTGGAACAAAAATGTTGAGAATAACTACACAAAATGGAAAGGAAGAAGAGTTTCATTTTTGCCTGCATCATCCAATCCTCTAGGCCAGAATTGTTCAGTGCCAAGAGGGAACTCTCCAGCTAGAAAGAGTTCCCCTCACTGGCAAGTGGAGAGCAGGGTGAGTAACCAGCTTCCCCAACTTTTCAGGTCCGTGCACAATGGACCTACTTTAGCTTCATCCCACCCAAAGACCAGCAAAGCTGAGATGTATAGAAATGGCTAGGAACAAGAAGGAAGAGCAGGGACTACCAATATCAGCTATGGAACATGAGCGGCCGTGGTTCCCAGTCCTCTTCAGAGGACTATCTGCTTTCACCACTAAAGAACCAATGGCCATCACAGCTGCCACTAACCCCCTGCAGATTTCACTGGTTTTGCCCCACAGGTATTCATGTTGGCAGATGCCAGTCACTTGAGTTCCTCTCCATTTCCTCTGCCCCTGTCCTGCCCCCACAAGAACAGGGGATCCATACCCACATCTATCCTAGACCTCTGTGGCTGGGTGAGTACAGTACACTAGCCTAGAACACCCTGGCTGACCCCCACTGCTGGGAGTGTGATTGGGACTAACCCATCTAGCTGTGTACTTGCACACCACTAGGCTGAGTCTGTTCACTGCCCTCTACTGCTGGACAGCCATCCTGCTGCCACAGTAGTACACGCCAACAGCCAAGTCCTCAGCAGCTGCCAGTGTGCTCACAGTTGGCCCAGGCACTTGCTTCTGGCCCTGACCCCCACCACTACATATGTGTTTGCAACTGACCCCTGCCACTACACCAGTACCTGCAATTGGTCCCCGCAGCACAGTGTGTGCACATCACCTACTCTGGCCATCACGGCTACATGCCCTGGTCCCTAGCTGCTGAAACTGGGGGCACTGCTGAGGAACCCAACAGCCTTGCAGCCAGTAAGAACCTCCTGCAGTGCTTGTCAAGGTCCATGCAGTTGTCAATGTGATGAGTCTCAGTGGCCTGAGCCAATGAGACATTACATTCCCCTAGGGCCCAGAGCTGCCATACAGTCCTGCACTTGGCACACTACACAGGTAGACCTGGGGTCATAGCATGTCCCACCTGTTGGTGAAGAGGAGACTGCTTCTTTACATGTGCAGATACCTCTGTAAGGCTACAAGGATCAGGAAAAATCAAACATGACTCCATCAAAGAAACACAGTAAACTAATAGTAACTGACTCCAAAGAAATGGAGATACATGAATTGCTCAACAGAGAATTTAAAATAATTGTTGTAAACATGCTCAGACATCAAGAACACTGATAAAAATTGAAAAAAATGAGGGAAAAATACAAGAACAAAATGAGAAGTTCAACAAAGAGATAGAAAACATAATTTAACCAAGGAAGTGAAAGATCTATACACCATAAACTATAGGGTGTTGATGAAAGAAATTGAAGAAGATATAAGTAAATGGAAAGATATACTGTATTCATGGATCAGAGAGTTAATATTGCTACAATGCCCACACTACCCAAAGCCACCTATAGATTTAATGTAATCCCTATCAAAATTTCAATGGCGTTATTCACTAAATAGGAATAAAACCCTAAAATTTGTATAGAAACACAAGACTGAATAGCCAAAGCAATCGTGAGAAAGAACAAAGATAGAGGCAACACACTTCCTGATTACAAACTATATTACAAGGCTACAATAACCAAAACAGTATGGTACTGGCATAAAAACACACATGGACCAATGGAACAGAATTGAGAGTCTAGAAACAAACCAATGCATATATGGTAAACTAATATTTGACAAGGAGCCAATGGGGAAATATAGTCACATCTATAAATTATACTATAAATGATGTTCACATGCAATAAAATGAAATTGGACCCCTATCTTTCACCATTCACAAAAATTAGCTTGAAACAAAGACTTAATTGTAACACCTGAAACCATAAACATAGGGGCAGAAGCTCTTTGACATCAGTTCTGGAAATGATTTTTTGGATATGAAACCAAAGCACAAGAAACAAAAGCAAAAATCCAGAGAGGAGTACGTCAAATTAAAAAGCTTCTGAACAGCAAAATACACAATCAACAAAATTAAAAGGGAATCTACAAAATGGGAGAAAATATTTGTAAACCATATATCTAATAAGGGGTTAATATCCTAAATATATAAGGAACTCATAGGACTCATGAGCAAAAAAAAAATCTGATTAAAAAATGGGTATAGTAGGGGACTTTAACACCCCTCTTTCACCAATGGACAGATCATCCAAAATGAAAATAAATAAGGAAACACAAGCTTTAAATGATACATTACACAAGATGGACTTAATTGATATTTATAGGACATTCCATCCAAAAACAACAGAATACACATTTTTCTCAAGTGCTCATGGAACATTCTCCAGGATAGATCATATATTGGGTCACAAATCTAGCCTTGGCAAATTTAAGAAAATTGAAATCATATCAAGTATCTTTTCTGACCACAACGCTATGAGACTAGATATCAATTACAGGAAAAGATCTATAAAAAATACAAACACATGGAGGCTAAACAATACACTACTTAATAACGAAGTGATCACTGAAGAAATCAAAGAGGAAATCAAAAAATACTTAGAAACAAATGACAATGGAGACACGACGACCCAAAACCTATGGGATGCAGCAAAAGCAGTTCTAAGAGGGAAGTTTATAGCAATACAATCCTACCTTAAGAAACAGGAAACATCTCGTATAAACAACCTAACTTTGCACCTAAAGCAACTAGAGAAAGAAGAACAAAAAAACCCCAAATTTAGCAGAAGGAAAGAAATCATAAAGATCAGATCAGAAATAAATGAAAAAGAAATGAAGGAAACAATAGCAAAGATCAATAAAACTAAAAGCTGGTTCTTTGAGAAGATAAATAAAATTGATAAACCATTAGCCAGACTCATCAAGAATAAAAGGGAGAAGACTCAAATCAATAGAATTAGAAATGAAAAAGGAGACGTAACAACATTCCCAAATCCTTGTTTCCATAATACTGTGCTGCCCCCAATCTGTTGTTGGCAAAGTCTTTCTTTCCCTTTTAAAAGTAATGTAACATTTAGCTATCTGGTTTACAGCACTCCTCGTTTCTAAAATCTTTAAATCATACCGCTTTCAGCCTTCTCCGAAGTGCTCTCAACTTCCTGTGATGTAATTCACCTAGCTGAGAAGATGGGAATTCAGACAGAACACAGAAACATTGTAGGGTCTCTGCATACTTCTGGGATACCAATCCCACTTACTAGCGTTTGGTCTGCCTTCTTCATTCCTGTAATCATCCTTGATAGAGAAGACTGAAACAAAACGAGAGTTAAGGAAGTGTTCGTTTTCTTTGTCCTCCATTACCTGGTATTTTGTCGGCAATACTACATCCATTGCTTGGTGGTCTTTCTTCTAGCACTGCCAAAAACCCCTTCCTGATTTTTCTTTACATTTTCTGTCCTGCAAGGCTGAGCTCATTTTGAACTTTAGCCATACTGGGACTATTCTTGGATGCTTCACGCTTCTTTTATTCATCTTTAGTTGTATACTCTTCATTCCATCCTTCATGTAAGTTTTCTCTAGATCTGGGATATTTTTTTCAGAGTCACCTGTGTAACTTCTGACATGTCTCTCTTTTCTCTTTCTTTTTATGATCATTTAAAGGTAAAAAAAATTGTTAGAAAGTTAAAAATTCAGTTAAAATGTAAAACTTGTGCTTTTGGAGGTTTCCAAGTACTCTTGACCCATCTTACCTTCTCTTATATAATCTCAAGTCCCTTATAGAATCCCATATAGATTCCCCTATGGAATCTCATTTTCACATTTTTAAAGGAATACCTGATTATACCGGGGTTTCTCCTTTCTACCCATCTGATATTTAAGAATAAGAAGGTTGATTTCTGCTTATATTCTTGCTACTTCTATGACGACAGACAATTCCTTTCTGTTACTGTTTTGGTCTGGAATGGCACTTCTTCCAGGTAGTGCTGAAATGTCAGCATTCAAGTTAAGAACTTCTCAAATACTGTACTTTTAATCAAATAAAACTTCACATATAATTTTTGGTATCTGTTCCCATGACTACAGTCTTTCCCTGTGCTCATTTTCTGATCTATTAGGGACACATATCTGGTTGGTGGTCTCCCAAAAACTCTCAGAAATATTGTTTCTATATTTTGCCCTTATCCTCACCACATACACTTCAACTTGCTTCCATACCAGGTTCATTAGTTTCAACATAGTTGTTATAGGCAGAATCAACTGTATCTTCTGCCTACTTGACTACCTTTTCTAACCTGTCATTTCTTTGGCCTAGGACACGCTCCACTTTTTAGTCAGATCTTAAGTCTCATCCAACTAAGTCTCAATACTACTATGAGATCATATTTACCCTGCTAGTCTATCACTGTAATAAAATGTATTACCCATGTTTTTTAGGAAAAGATCTCATGATTTTAAATACTTTTTTACTAAAAACAAATGAATAGTCATATCTTAAGATATGCCAAATTTTGGGTGAAAAATATATATAAACTTTTGTTTATCTGTAATTAAGTTATAGTCTAGTGTTCTAACACACCATGCACATACATACATTCTTCTTAAGAAAAAACATTTTAGAGTCTTTACAACACTATTTCACGATAGATTTAAATTTTTCAATAATCACTTTCACACAAACTTAGCAGGTCCTTTTCACTCACTGAATTAGAAACTGTATTTTATGAATATTTTAAAAATTAATTATCAGTTTCGTGTATCAGATTATTTCTAATTTTCTTCCTTTAGGATTCACCAAAAGCCCAGCTACGCCGGACAATAGAATGTTGTCGGACCAACTTATGTAACCAGTATTTACAACCTACACTGCCCCCTGTTGTTATAGGTAGGTTAGCAGAGAAAAGTGCAATCATGATTCTCAGTGAAATATTTTCTCTGGTTTTAACAATAAGCAAGCTTTCTAGAGTTCAACACTACAAGTTATTTTTTCCTTTTAAGATGTGATCGAAAGGTAATATGTCTTTTTCATTGTTTACTTCCATTATCAGGTCCATTTTTCGATGGCAGCATTCGATGGCTGGCTTTGCTCATTTCTATGGCTGTCTGCATAATTGCTATGATCATCTTCTCCAGCTGCTTTTGTTACAAGTAAGATAATTATTTTGATGCAAAATATTTTGTTGAATATTAGATATAAACAGTTGTTCTTAAAGCCAGTAGGCAGAAACCATTGACAATGTATTTCAGGAACCATTAACTTGTATTTTCTGGTTATCTCCTTTAATTAACTATATTATAGTTTCTTAAGGGAACAGAGGACCTTACTACTAATCAATTAATTGGACACTACATTATACTTCTTGTTATGTTCATGAGTACTTAAGATATTCTTATTTATAGAATATTGAACTTTCTTATATCTAAATTTAAAAACCTGACCCCATATATGCACTACCAAATGTAAATTAGATAGCTAGTGGGAAGCTGCCGCATAGCACAGGGGGATCACCTCTGTGCTTTGTGACCATGAGAGGGGTGGGATAGGGAGGGTGGGAGGGAGGGAGACGCAAGAGGGAAGAGATATGGGAACATATGTATATGTATAACTGATTCACTTTGTTGTAAAGGAGAAACTAACACACTATTGTAAAACAGTTATATTCCAATAAAGGTGTTAAAAAAAAAAAATGGGTAGAGGACTTGACTAGATATTTCTCCAGAGAAGACATGCAAAGGTTAATAAGTACATCAAAATGTACTCAACATCAGTAAGTCCTCAAAGAAATGTAAATCAAAACCACAATGATATATCACCTCATGCCATTAAAATGGCTACCATCAAAAAGATAAAAGATAACAATTGTTGGTGAGAATGTGGAGAAAAGTGAACACTGGTGCTTTGTTGCTGGAAGTATAATTTGTAAATTTCCACTATGGAAATCAGTATGGAGTTTCCTCAAAAATTAAAAATAGAACTAGCATATAATCCAGCAGTTCACTTCTGGGTATATATCCAAAGGAAACAAAATCACTATCTCAAAGAGATAACTGTACCCCCATGTTCATTGCAGCACCATTCACAATAGCAAAGACATGGAAACAACCTAAGTGTCCATTTACATATGAATGGGTAAAGAAAATGTGATATATATTAGAATAAATATATTATATATTAGAAATATATAATAAAGTATTATTTAGCCATAAAAAAGTAGGAAGTTGTGCCATTTGCAGCACATGCATGGACTTTCAGGGCATTATACTAAGTGAAATAAGTCAGAGAGAGATGAATACCATATGATCTCACTTATATGTGGAATCTAAAACTATGGAGCTCATCTTTTTTTAAATTAATTAATTAATTTTTTAAATTACATATAGTTGATTTACAATACAACATCATGTTAGTTTCAGGTGTACAGCACAATGATTCAGATATATATATTCTTTTTCAGATTCTTTTCCCTTATAGGTTATTACAAAATATTGAATACAGTTACCTATGTTATACAGTAGGTCCTTTTTGTTATCTATTTTATATATAGTAGTGTATATATAATATATAATATAGTACATATTAATCCCATCCTCCAAAGGAAGGGACAGAAAGGAAGGAAGGGAGGGAGGGAGGAATTGGGGGAGGGAGGAAGGAAGGAAGGAAAGGGAGGAAATAGAGGAAGAGGAGAGAGGAAGAGAGGGAGGGAGGAAAGAAGGAAGCAATGCAGAAATAAGGAGATGAATCAGCAGTTTCAACAGACAGCCAGGTCATCAGATTTGGGTGTAAAATAAGTATGAAGAATTAAAAGTGGGGATGAAAATGTGTGTAAGGAAATACAAGTAGATTTGTAAAAGTACAAAAGTAAACCTCAAGAAATATTTTAATTGTTAAATTAAAACCTCTTATATTAGGTGGAAAAAATTAATATAAAGTACCCATAATACATACAAAGATAGAAAGAAATAATGACTACTGTCTGTCCTTCATATCCCTATCCAAGGGCTCAGCACTGTCAACAGAGGCCCTGGAGGGCCGACTGTCCTACACCATTTTATACAAGGGACTAGAGCATCTGTGAATTTTGTTATCCATGGGGTTCTGGAACCAATCCCCTGTGGATACTGAAGGAAAACTGTATAATGTTAAGAAACATAAACTAGAATAAGAAGTTTTAGAGTGAGAATGACTAGCCTGGATGGATGAATGCATAGATAGATAATAGACAGATATATGTAGATATATCCAGATATAACAAAGAGAATGTGACAGGCATATTCAGAAGACAGTGACTGAAAATTCACTGATGAGCACAAATAAATAATTTTAAAACAGTTCATACATACTTATAAAATTGAAAATCACTAAAAATAAATCATAAATGCTAATAGAAAAAGAAAGATTTCCTTTAAGTCAGTGATAGGGTGACAACTGACAACTCCTTAGTAAATTGGAAGCCAGATAATAATGAGAACATGAAGAATATTAAGAATTTTCTTTTGAATACTTGTAATAACAAATGACTCAATTGAAAATGATTCAACATTTTCAAATTTATTCTTTCCCTTAGCAATTTCTTTAGGCATATAGTATGGTTATTTTTAAAATTCTTAAAACTATATAAGGCTAATTTTGTGTTTTATATAATGTTATTAACTGATTTATGGAATTTAGATTACAACTAAACTTTAGTTCTTTCTAGATTCAAGAGTTTGTGAAAAGGCAAAATGGTACAGCCCTGGTTATATGTACTGCTCTCTGTATAAATAGCAAGACAAGCAAGCTATAATTTATTTCAATTATTTTATTTATATTATCAGTATTTTATTATGCCTCATAAAACTTTCTTATAATTCTATTTATAGTTGAAGTAAAATAAACAGTTACCAAGAACCTACCCCTTTCTAGGTCCTTTATAGGGAGAAGTGCTTTTTGATATCTGAAAAAAAAAATTTGATACTGGGGGAGAAAAAGAGATGTAGTCAGATAAGTATTTCAATAAAATAATAGTGTTGGATATTTTGGGTGGAAGAAATGGAAACTCTTCCTTAAAAATATTAGCTATGATTTGAAGGAATTGTACATGCAGACTTTCTAGACAGAAGTATCAAACACATACTAAGAAGGTAACTTGAAAGAGCATGGCATTTTGGGAAAGTGAATTATTTTTATATAATTAGGGTTGAGTTCCAAGTGGAAAAAGTGGCAAGAGACTAATTAAAGTTGTCTATAGTTTTCAGATCATGAAGGACACTCTCAGGTATGAAAGAGATATTGGTATTTATTCTGAGTGAAAAAGAACACTATATAATGGATTTTGAAATAAGAATGACAGGATTAAAAATTTTTTTTACATCTATTACTCCTGAAGCAATATGAAAGACAGTAGGTTCATCTGCAGTATTTTCTCCCATTCTGAGGGTTGTCTTTTCATATTATTATCTTCTTTGCTGTACAAAAGCTTTTAAGTTTAATTAGGCCCCATTTGTTTACTTTTGTTTTTATTTTCATTACTCTAAGAGGTGGGTCAAAAAAGATCTTGCTGTGGTTTATGTCAAAGAGTGTTTTTCCTATGTTTTCCTCTAAGAGCTTTATAGTGTCTGGTCTTTCATTTCAGTCTTTAATCCATTTTGAGTTAATTTTTGTGTATGGGGTTAGGGAGTGTTCTAATTTCATTTTTTTACATGTAGCTGTCCAGTTTTCCCAGCACCACTTATTGAAAAGGCTGTTTTTCTCCATTGTATGTTTTTCCCTCCTTTGTTATAAATTAGGGGACCATATGTGTGTGGGTTTATCTCTGGGCTTTCATCCTGTCCCATTGATCTATATTTCTATTTTTGTGCCAGTACCATACTGTCTTTATTACTGTAGATTTGTAGTATAGTTTGAAGTTGGGGAGCCTTATTCCTCCTGCTCCATTTTTCTTTCTCAAGATTGCTTTGGTTATTCGTGGTCTTTTGTGTTTCCATACAAATTGTAAATTTTTTTGTTCTAATTCTGTGAAGAATGCCATTGGTAATTTAATAAGGATTGCATTGAATCTGTAGATTGCTTTGGGTGGTATAGTCATTTTCACAGTATTGATTCTTCTAATCCAAGAACATGGTATATTTCTCCATCTGTTTATGTCATCTTTGATTCTTTCATCAGTGTTTTATAGTTTTCTGAGTACAGGTCTTTTGCATCCTTAGGTAGGTTCTCCAAAATATACAAACTGCTCATGGAACTCAACATCAAAAAAACAAATAACCCAATTAAAAAATGGGCAGAAGACCTAAATAGACATTTCACCAAAGAAGACATACAGATGGCCAAGAGGCACATGAAAATCTGCTCAACATCATTAATTATTAGAGAAATGCAAATCAAAACTACAATGAGGTAGCACTTCACACCAGTCAAAATGGCCATCATCAAAAAGTCTACAAACAGGGCTTCCCTGGGGCCTTTGCACCCCACGGGGAGAGGCCACAACAGTGAGAGGCCCACGTACCCCAAAAAAAAAAAAAAAAAAAAAAAAAAAAAAAAAAAATCTACAAACAATAAATGCTGGAGAGGGTGTGGAGAAAAGGGAACCCTTTTCCACTGTTGGTGGGAATGTAAATTGATACAGCCACTGTACAGAACAGTATGGAGGTTCCTTAAAAAACTAAAAATAGAACTACCATATGACCCAGCAATCCCACTGTTGGGCATGTACCCTGAGAAAACCATAATTCAAAAGGACATATGTACCCCAACATTCAATGCAGCACTATTTACAATAGCCAGGACATGGAAACAACCTAAATGTTCAATGACAGATGAATGAATAAAGATGTGGTACATATATACAATGGAATATTACTCAGCCAAAAAAAGGAATGAAAGTGGGTCCTTTGTAGGGATGTGGATGAACCTACTCTCATACAGAGTGAAGTAAGCCAGAAAAAGAAAAGCAAATATCATATATTAACATATATGTGGAATCTAGAAAGATGGTAAAGAAGAACCTATTTGCAGGGCAGGAATAGAGATGTAGACATAGAGAATGGACTTGTGGACCCTGTGGGGGAAGGGGAGAGTGGGACAAATTCAGAGATTAGGTTGGAAATATATACACTACCATGCATAAAATAGATAGCTAGTGGGAACAAACTATAAAGCACAGGAAGCTCAGCTCAGTGTTCTGTGTTGACCTAGATGGGTGGGATGGGGTTGGGGTAGGAGGGAGGTCCAAGAGGGAGGGGATATAGGTATACATATAGCTGATTCACTTCACTGTACAGCACAAACTAAGACAACATTGTAAAGCAATTATACTCCAATTAAAAAAAAAAATGAAATACAGCAGGGAAAGGATACCACTTAGTAACATGTTACAAAAATCCAGGAGGAAATTAAAGAGATATAGATTAATATACTTTCTATTTATAGGTGCCCATTTTAATCTGATAACTTTAAAATAATTTCCAGTATGCAAAGTTTTATTTCATTCATTAAAAAGACTGCTTTACAATAAGTCCCCTACATACGAATAGTTCTGTTTCAAGAGCACATTCATAAGTCCAATTTGTTCGTAAGTCCAGCAAAGTTAGGCCTATGTACCCAACTAACACAATCGGCTATATAGTACTGTACTGTAATAGGTTTATAATACTTTTCACACAAATAATACATAAAAACAAATACAAAAAATAAAACATTTTAAATCTTACAGTACAGTACCTTGAAAAGTACAGTAGTACAGTACAACAGCTGGCATACAGGGGCTGCCTTTGCGTCGACAGGCAAGAAGAGTTACTGACTGGAGGAGGGAGAGGAGGTGGGAGATGGTAGAGCTGAAGGATCATCAGCAATAGGAGACCAAAGGCGAGCTGCAATTTCACTCACTCCTGACGTTGATGGCATAGTGTTACTGACTGGAGGAGGGAGAGGAGGTGGGAGATGGTAGAGCTGAAGGATCATCAGCAATAGGAGACCAAAGGCGAGCTGCAATTTCACTCACTCCTGACGTTGATGGCATAGTTTCTGATTCCTTGCTGGATTCAGTTCTGTCTACCCTCTTGAAGAAACAATCCGGTGATGCCTGGGTAGTAGCTCTTTTTTTTTCTCATCAGAGATGACATGGTAGCACTTGGATTACATTCTGAATGGCTGCTGCAACCTTTGCATACCATTCTACATTCGGGTCCTGTGCCTCAAAAACTAACAGTGCATCCTCAAATGAAGAAAATCCCCTTGCCATTTCTTGTGCCGTGAATCTCTTCAGTTCTTCAGTTACTTCTTCCTCTTGTCTCTCTTCATCCTTTCTCTGGGCCTCCAATTCCATCCAGTCTTCACTAGTAAACTCGTGCTGCATAACAAGGAGTTCAGTGAAGTCATCCTCTTGCAGATCTACCTCCAGCTTCTCGCTGAGGGTCACTAAGTTGCTGAAGACCTCTTTGGACTCCTCATCCACCTTCTCAAATCCACGTAAATCTTGAACAAACTGCAGGCAAAGTTCTTCCAAACCCCTTTCATGGTAACGACCCTAACCTCACACCAAGCAAAGTCAATGTTTTTTATGGCCTTGTAGATGTTATAGTCCTTCCAAAATTGTTGCAAGTTTATTCCTGATTCATCACTCATCTTTACTGTCTTTACAAAAAGTGTGACATAAATAATATTTCTTGAAAGTTGCTGTAACTCCATGGTCCATAGGTTGGATGAGCAACATAGTACAGTATTCGGGGGCACATGCACTACTTTGATGTTGGGATGAAAGTGGTCCATGAATGGGGGCTGACCAGAACACTGTTGAGCAGCAAAAGAATGTTGAACTGGACATCCTTCTCCAAGCAGTATTTCTCTACCTCCAGGATAAAGTGGTGGAAAAACCAGTCCTGGAAAGTGGCCTGTGTAACACAGGCTTTGGGATTACTCTTCCACACAACAGGAAGATAGCCCTTGGCTATGTTTTTAAGGGCTCTTGGGTTCTCTGAATGATAAACTCAGAGAGGCTTCAGCTTCATATCACCAGAAGCATTGCCACCAAACAACAGAGTTAGCCTATCCTTTGCTGCTTTATAGCCTGGCATCAGCTTTTCCTCCTTACTGATGTAACTTTGCTCTGGCATCCTCTTCTAGTACAGTTGTGTCTCATCCACATTAAAAACCTTCTTGGGTAAATACATGCCTTCATCAATAATTTCTCAAAGTAGTTCAGGAAATTCCCCAGCAACTACCGTACCTGCAATCACTGACTCCCCACTTACTTTTATATTGTGAAGTTTGGCTCTAGCCTTTAATCAATGAAACCAGCCATGGCTGGCATTAAAAGATGCACCCTCTGATTCTTCGCTGTGTTTCTTCTTCAAGTCTTTATAGAGGCTTTTAGCTTTCTCTTGAATCACCATTAAGCTGAGTGGGACTCGATGCTGAGGCTGATCCTGCATCCACACACTGAGAAGTTTCTCCATCTCCTCCATCACTTTTCCACACTTCTTCAATATTATTGTCGACATCCTTGGCACAGCAGACTTCACATGTTCCATGATCTTGTCCTCTTTCTTTAGAAGTGTGCCAGTGGTTGAGTGATTCATGTTGTAAGAACAAGCGATGTCTACCATCTTTTCATCTCTCTCCACTCTCTCAATTATTTTCAGTTTTGTTTCCATCGTTATTGCTTGGTGCTTCTTAGCAGTACCAGCTACATCACCACTGCTTTTACGCTTGCTTCCAGACATCCTGGGCTTGAAGTAAATATACTGTACTACTGTACTCTATACAGTTCTGTACAGTAAAGTACACAAAAGCACAACCACTTGTAGAGGATGCATGCACTTGACAATGCACATCAGATATGTGAACTAACTGATGTGATTGACCACATGAATGCATGCTCACATCTTTGAAAGTTTGCAACTTGAAGGTTTGTATGTAGGGGACTTACTGTACATGATTTCCTCTTTAGATCCATTAACTCTTGTCCATTCTATTACTCTTTGTTTCTGTATATTCATGGTCTTTTGACCAGTTTTTGTTTGGTCCCGTTTTTAATCTCCACTTATTTATATTATCTTTGTGTTTGGTTACAATTTTATTTAATATCCTAGCTTTTCATTTGTATAACACTTTAAGAAATGCCTTTTCCCTGAGTACTCACACTCCATACATAGCTAAATCTAATAGATTACTTTGGATTACTCTATTGCACATCAGGCTCTCTGAACTCCATGGACTAAGTTCATCATTCATTCATTTGATGTTTCTGCATCAAAGAAGAAGGGTCCTACAGTGATGAAGAAATGAGAGAATTGAGGGTAATAATTGAGGCATGCCTTGTAAGGCCATAAGGATGCAGGAGTTAGGGAGAGGGAAATGCAGGTGATTCCTCATCCTCTAACTTTGGTCACTTGGATGACGTTGATTTCACACTCTGAAACAGAAAATGTCGAATACAGATGGAGGGTGTTGAAATCTGCCTTTGATCTGTTAATTTCAAGATACATAGCAGGTGATATAGAGGTCAAGATATAATTCAGATTTCAATGACAATGGTCTAGGAATACTCAAAATATAGTTAGTAGTTGAAGTCACTGAAGTGAGTGAGATTTCTTAGGATGTATATGAGTGAAAATGGAAGAAAGGCACACAAAGGGAAGGAATAGGAGAGAAGAGGACAAGAGTAAAGAAGACAGCCTGAGAAGAGAGAAAAAGAGAGAATTTTTTTAAAAGTAGAAGAGAACTGGTACTGCTGCCAAAATCTCAGCCTCTGTTCACCAGTGCCAAATAGAAACTTGGAGACAGAGGTCTGGAGGAGTAGAAAGGAGTAGCGTTATTACTTTGCCAGGCAAAGAGGGGAACAGGGGGCTAATGTTCTCAAGACTGTGCCCCCTTTCCTGGGAAGCTGGAAGGGGTCTTATAGTTTCAGGGTGGAAAATAGGGCTGTAGATAAGGAACAGGGCTGATGTAGTCTTTCATTCTTCTTTCCTTCTGGAGACATTGAGATCATTAGGCCTGGCATCAGGTGGTTCCCAAATAAGTTCTGGTGGTTCTCAAGGTTATCATTCTGTGACCTTCTTTTTGGAATGAAGAATGCTCACAAAGGAAAGGAGAGTTAGGGAGTGTTGTCTTGGAGAAGTAAACATCAGGTGCGTAGTACAACCTTAGCTAGAGGGCAATCATTTTCACAGGGAAATTAAGCAAGAAAGAGAGGGAGAAAAGAAAAAAAATCAGTAGGAGACCAGTTGCATGGGAGGAAAGAATAAGGGCTGAATAAGGGCTAACATAATGGGGGGTGCCTCAACTAGTTTCTGCTACAGCAGTACCATGAACAGAATCCTGAAGTTAACAGCTTTTAAGAGGATAGAGAAACCTATGAACTTTATATACGTATTTGAAACAAAATTCATCTCTATTCACAAGCATTTACCACTGCAGAAAAAAAAATAAAACACAACAGAGCAGGGTGGGTGGGGGTGGCAGGAGAGCCAGTGGGTTAAAAAGATTGGTGACAGAGAAGGAAAGAAAAAATTTCAAAAAGAAGCATCATGTACACTGCTCTAGAAACATCAGATCAGAAAGTACTGAAAGTCATTTACTGCATTCCACAACCAGGATATCATAGTGTTCTTGACCAAAAAAAAAAAAAAAGTTATTTTTTTTTAATAACAGAGGTAAATAGATTTCAGTTCGTTGAGAATAGAGACAGTGAATATCTTGAATATGAACACTTCTCTCAAGGAGGTAAAAATATAAGGGGATGGAATGAGAAATAGCAGAATTAAAGAAGGGCTTATATCCGAGAAGTTTTTGTTTGGCTATTTGTGCTTTTTAAAAAAATGTTTAGAAGGAAGACAATGGAACAATTTTACAAGATGAATAATATCAATCTGTAGAGATATTTGATGGAATATTTTCACTTGTCTTAAGTATGTGCTTTAAATACACTTTCTTGGAACATTAAAGGAAATTAAAATTCAGCATTTTTGTTTGTGTAAACTACGTAATTAGTTCCCCACTTACTCCATCCTCCATGGGTTAACGGGAATTAAAGTAGATAAAAACTTTAGATTATTTGAAGTTTAAGTAAATAATTACAACTTTGCTATGAATGCGCTGTTACAAATTAGAACACAGATACTGCTAAATTTAAGAAGCTATTCCCTCTCCAGGTAGCAGGTCATAGGCTTCTACACAGAATTTTCAGTCTTAGATCCTGCTGCCTTATATTGACAGCATAGAAGCCCAGTGGTGGGAAAAGAGGAGGGTTCTTGTGTTAAGAAATCATTTAAGACACGCAAGTTAACTGGCTTTTGATTTGAGGCATGGAGACTAATATGGTGCTCATAAAGACACAAATAGCTAAATACAATAATAAATACTAAAGATAGCACTTTATTAATTCAAAAGTACATGTACATTTAATAGAAAAGGGCCTGGAATATACACGGGATTCAATATTATTTAATGAAATAATTTTAGAATCATGAAGATAAACTTTGAGTTTCTCTTTCTATTCAATGTAAAATAATGATTTAATGTCTCAATGTAAATCAGAGTAATTGGAGTATAGATTTAGTTGATTGGATGACATAGTCTATGCCAGCCTCAGCTTATATTGTTTCTTTTTTGTCTGATATTGTTTTTTGCTTTTTTTAAAAAAAATTAAGGCTTTTTTTGTGGGGGGGGCGGGGAGCAGTTTAAGGTTCACAGCAATATTAGGAGACAGTACAGAGATTTCCTATATCTGGGAGGAAGAAATTTTCTTTTACCCATATAGGTTTTTCTGGCTGGTCAAAGAATTACATTGACATGAGACAGATTAACAGGAGAAAATCAAACAAAAATTTAATAACATACATACATGGGAGAGACCCAGGAAAACTGAGTAAACAAGATGGCCAAAGCCTTCACCTTAAACATCATCTTCAGCTAAAGACAAAAAAGAATGTTGGGGGTAATGGTTTGGGACTTCAAAGGGGAGGAAAAAATTCACATGGAGATGGAAAAGCAAATGTTTGGTAAACAAATGTCTGCTGGACCTTTCAAAGACAATCAGACACAGAGTAAACTCTGATCTCTAGGTACGGCCTAGTCTCTCCCACCACATCTAGCCCATATTCTTTGCAGATATCTCTGGTGATAGCCCTTTATCTAAATTCTTTAAGGAGCTAAGAGCGGGATAACAAGAAAGAATTCTTGAGCCTTCTGTTTCTTAATAAAAATCAACCTGAAATAATCCTCATACCAGTGAGACATTTTGGGGTGGCAAGTTTTGCTTCCTTACACCTACATACCTCCTGCCCCACAGATGCCTAGCTTCCCACATTATCAAAGTCCCTCGCCAGAGTAGTACATTTGTTACAGTTGATGAACCTACATGGACACATCGTAATTACCCAAAGTCCATTGTTTATACTAGAGTTTACTCTTGGTGTTGTGTAGTCTGTGGGTTTGGACAAATGAATAATGATTTGTGTCCATTATGGTGGTATCATACTGAGTATTTTCGCTGCTCTAAAAACACTCTGTGCTCTGCTATTCATTCCCTGCCACCCCACCACCACACAGATCAAACACAAACCTCTGGCAGTCGCTGGATGTTTTTATTATCTCTATTATTTTGCTTTTTTTCCTGATATTTTTATTCCAGAGCATATAGCATCATCCCTGTAAAATGAATATTTAATGGTTTTGTGGACTAATATAGTTCAGATCCAAGGTTCAAAATCCAAGATTCTTTCCCTTGGAGTGTTAAAAGTAAGTAGACCTATTGGTAATATAGAATTGACCCCCATTCCTTAATAAAAGAAAAATACAGTCTAATAAATAAAATTCTATGCCAATAGAAGGAGTCTAAGCTTGGGCCTATAGGAATGAATGCAATTCTCTTCTAAATACAAATTTCCAGCATTGCTTGAATCAACCATGTTGTTGATCCTGAATTCCTCCACAGTTGCATTTCCTCCATAGTTACACAGCTTTGTTGTACTTAACTGAATAATTGTGGCAACAATTATGAGGATGATGATATTTTTAGGGAAAAAGATCAGTAAAATACGAACTTCAGAGTGTGGCAACTTGTCATTTATAAAGAAGAAACCTATTCTAGCATGGGAAAAGATAGTTATCACATAATGGAGTTTTTCAAGTAAATATGCAAAATGCCATTCACTGTCACCATTGGGGTTTGGTTTTCAAATATGAAAATAAACATATGCATAAATATTGAAGGATTACATACTTTGTGCAATATACTTAGTGAGGTATTTTAATGAGAGAATATTTTGCATAAAATATATAGGAGTAAATGGTTCCTCAATGACTTAAATGTTTTATTTATTTTGGAGGGGTAGGACAGGTAATTTATAAACTTGAATAGTTAAATAGAATCAGAGACAGAAAGAATTAAAATAATACTGAAGTCCATAATCACTACAGGCATCCAGAGAAGGGAATGATTACTTAAAGAAATAGGTTTTCAAAGTATGTGTCATGTATTCCCTATAATATTGAGCCATTATCACATGAACATTCAAAGTGTACCTACTGCCATAGGAATATACAAATGGTGATATATACTTTATAAAAAATTAAGTACAAAATGTTTAGTACAATATTCTATACATTAAAAATATAGAAACTTAAAACTATGCAGTTAGAATATTTTATGAAATTAAAACTTAAAGCAAACAAAATTGAGGCAGTTCAACAAGCAACATTTCTATCGGAAATGATTGAAATATTCATTACTGGGCAATATAAAAAGGCTAGCTTCTGAGAGTAAAATTCTTTGATTTCAGATTTTATTCTTGGTATCATTTAACTAATTAGCTAAATGCCTTGCAGTTGAAAAGCAACTGTTATAAGCCAGATAGAGACCACTGTAGTTTCAGTAGTTCTTTTGAGTTTCTGAAAATTTCTTCCTCCTAAAGGTCATCATTGATACATAGTTCTAAATTGATACTTTCTGCTGGTCAAACACAGAAATATGACTTCACAGTCAAATGTAACAGACTTTATTTGCTTTATTTGTTTATCTAAATAGTCATTGCATACTGACATGTCTTGGTTTAAAAAAAAAAATTTAAGTCATTAAATGAGCTGAATGGGACAACTAGAAACAAAGTATTTGACCCAGTTTAATTTTATTTTAATATACATGTTTCAACAAGATTTTTCAACAGAATGTTACAGATTCAGTTTTTCTATCACCAGCAGGTGCTGTGCTCAAAAGCTTAAACAGTTATGGTAGTTTAAGTGGCAATAACTGAATTAATTCAAGTAAAATGAAGGATAATTTCAGTTTCTAGCTGTTAACCTCCTATTTCTAGCAAAAACAATATGGTCCCTCCTTTTAAAAATTTTAGTGGAAATTCAGATAACCCTTATTAAATATGTATTATTGCCACTTACCTAAACACATTTATTAAAAAAAGAAGATGCTAAAATAGGACTCACTTTTTGTAAAGCAGGGGTATGAAGATAAGAAACTATGTGGTGGTAATAAAAATAATGCAGTATTTACTTAAAATTTGAAATATGAACTTTTAGGTGTAAGACACTGAAGGAGACTCACTTGTTTTTTTTCTCAAATGGGCTGAATTGCATTTGAGGTCCGTCAGTATGTAGCTTTCTGAATATCACACAACTCTGATTTTCAAGGGAGTTTTGTCTCTAAAAATAGAAAGATAATATAAACTGTAGCCTATAATTGTTAGGTAACAAGTGTGAGAGTGAACTAAAGTTCACATGACTGAAAATACAGAATAAGCAAAAACATTAGTAAACTAAAGCAACGACCATTTTAATATGGATTTTAACATTTAATCTTTGGAACTACATTTGAATGGCAAAATCAATGCATGTTATTCTACATTTATTGATATTAAGCATTAGTTTTGATTAGTAAAGCTAGATTTACTTTAGTCAAGAAAATGAGTGTGCCAGGCAGTAGAGGGATCAAATTTTATTTCCAGTCGTTACAGATTGGAGGACTTAGTGAAAATAATAAAGTGTTTCCTGTTTTACCTTCTTGGTATAAAGATACTCTTAGAACAGTAAACCAAATAGTGTAAGCCTTTGGTTTCCCTCGACAGTTTGGTTTTAAGTTAGAATCATTTTCTGAAAAGTCAGTGTCATGAAAGACGGGTGAGGTCAAAATATTGTGTTAAATTTCTCTCTGGGTAAATTTCCCTCTGCTGCTATTACATTATTCGATATCTTAAAAAATCATATTCTCTGATATTTAATTATTGCAACTCTTTTCTCCGTTATGAAGTAATATTCATACATTATTAAAGAAAATCTTCCGTACTCATTGACTTTCTGATATTTATGCGATATTACTGCTAATAAATAACACGTCATAACCAATGGTTGCATGTGTGTCAAATGACTCTTAGAGTGTGACCTTTCTGCTCAGAATACACTGACTATAATGTTAAAAATACTTTTATTCAAATGTTGTTGTCCCCAAATCTGTGTCTTAGGGAGTAATTGTTAAAGGTTGCAGTGATGACTTTGTCCACAAATGTAACAATAAAAAGGGTTTTGATAAAGAAATATATTTAAGAAAAATAATCAGTCAAGTGGCATTTTAGGGGGAGTGCAGTACAGTATTGTTTAGAATCTATAATATTTTGAGCTCAAAAGTATGCATTATGACATAATGTTTTATAAATCAACACTAAATTATAATTCCTTTGAGAATGTCCTTCTAAAATGGGCCTTGTCATTTGTATTCTTGACATGAAGAAGGAAAAACTTCATAAAACTTCTACAAGTCAAAGCTTTCTCCAAGGCTACGTAGCTACTTTAATGTGTTTTTCTCCTAAATTTTTATCTTGAACAAGTTAGGATTACCTAAACTTCCAAAATAAAGTCCCACATTTCTTTTATATTAGTGTATATGTGTTAATGTAGGCACTCTACATAAAGTATTATATAATCAACATAAAAACTGAGCTGGATTTCTGTACTTAGTGAAATTACTTTTCCTATTAACAAAAGTTTTCATTACAAAGATACAGTCTATGCTGCATCTACATATGTAGCATTATTAGCAAAATAGCTATTCTCATTTTCTCTGATTCCTGGAAGGACTGCAACTAGTATGTACTGTAATCTTTTACTCTAATGAATGACTCTGATATCCCCAAAGAGTATTTATTAATGCCTTTCTTATTAACCAATTAATCATTCATTCTTCCATCCATCTTCCTAACATTTTTAAAGCATCACCTGTGTTCCAGGCATTGTGATATATACTTGTGGAACAGAAATAAATAGAGTTGAGATGAATTTCTTGTAATTAATTTACTATGGTTGAAAAGCTGAGTTAAGAAGGGTACCTACTAGGGAGAGAGTTTGTTTACTTGGAGTAAAAACTCACATAAAAGTTTAATTTTGTTAAGTAACTCCTTTTGTTTAGGGAAATATTTTTTGTCTCATCAATAGAAGCTGAGGGTTCATGAACCTGAGCTGTGAGGAGATAGTAAAATGTTTAGCTAAGTTGTCTGCTAAAAAATGAACAGGCATCTAGGGATGTAATAGATCAAAAATGAGAAAAGACAGTGATACGTGGGAAGAGGAGAGAAGGCAGAACAATAGGGTCAGAGACTGGTAGCTGGGTCGTTGGATGGGGCTGAAGACTTTAAGAGTTGGAAATTTGGGGGCCATCTGAAAACTATCTTCCATAGCATGCTGTCATATAGCATCTCCCATAGTTAGTTACACTTAAATCTTCAGCCAATAATTTATTTTCTGTAGTATTATTTGTGGCATAGGGTAGAGGAAACAAAGAGATTTCATGCTTCGAAATTGGATCAGCATTAGACCACTGCAAATAGATGGAGTATGAGAATTCATCAAAAGTTGAAAATCACAACCAGGTGTAAATAGAAAATAGCAATCAAAAGAAAGTTCTTGACAGATAATGAGAAAGCCCTTAGTTTCACAGAGGATTTATGGCAGGATTGAACCTGTCTTATCTGGAAATTAAGGGGCACCTGCCAGTCGGGCTGCACTAAGCATATTAGTATGCCTGTTTTACTCCCACTTTCAAGTCTACAGTTAGCATTTTATAAAGTCACAAGGCAAATACCTAGCTCTATCATTCTTCCTCTAGAAATACTAATTTTATCTCCTAACTCTTCCCATTTTCTTTCACTTATGTCTTTTCAAGTGTTCTAACTTATTTGAACTCTCTTATTGATTGAAAAATAATGGTTTTTCAGAATCAAGTTGAATATGTCTACTGTAAAATGCTGAGCTTCCATTTCCTTAGAGTAAATTTTACTGATACTGAGTGAAACTTTTATTGGCACCCAGGTGTCCACACTGTGGACCAAAAGCCCAGTCAGAGAAGGCATCAATCTGTCCAGGAGATAACCCTTACACTGGGCTTATGCCATCCCTCCACTTGGGTCACCTCCTTTTGATTCTCCTAGCTATAGAGTCCACTCATGTCACAGTGGTTGTCTGATAACTGTTTCTTTTAAACAATATTTTAGTAAACTCTGCAGGAATTACTTTATAAAGTAATACCTGAGAAACAACTCTGTAAATGTGACACTATAAAGATTGGAAACGTTCTACATGTGTGAGATTTTTTACACATGAGATTCGTTTGATTTTAATTTCTTTCAGGTGAATGTTTAGCTAAGGCCATCTCTCAATTTTGAATAATTGTATATTAAGAAATAGGATCTCATTTGCAAGCTAAACAGCACCATGAACATTATAAATTTCAGAAGATATATCTGGGATTTTTTCATGTTAAAATATTTTTTAATCCTAAGGATGCTACCAGAAAACTACTAGAGCTAATCAATGAATTTGGTAAAGTAGCAGGATACAAAATTAATGCACAGAAATCTCTGGCATTCTTATACACTAATGATGAAAAATCTGAGAGTGAAATTAAGAAAACACTCCCATTTACCATTGCAACAAAAAGAATAAAATATCTAGGAATAAACCTACCTAAGGAGACAAAAAACTTGTATGCAGAAAACTATAAGACCCGCCTGAGCATCCCTCCCTCCTCGGAGCCCCTCCCCCTCGGCATCCGGGTGCAGTGGGTGAACCTTCCCCGTGGCCCAGGGCTGCGCTCGTTCCTCGCCACCTGTCCTCTGCCTCCACTCCTGGGGTCCTTGAGGATGGAGATGACACCCCCACGGGAGCGGTTCTGAACTAATCACTTGAGTTCATCAGGATTGGCTGGGACAAGCACGCAGCTCTCTGCTCACCTCCACGCTTTATCCGTCTTGTTCCACATCTTCAACGCCTTCCCTCTCTCTCTGTTCTCTCCAGCTGCTCCAATACTAACCATCCGCTAAGAACAAGCTCAATTCCCACCTCCTCCGTAAAGCCCTCCAGGACTACCCTCTGTTGATTCTTTTCCCTCTGAGATCCTAGAGCACGCTATACCAACCAGTTTTCAGGGGGAAATTCTTTGCCTCTCCTCCTGTGTGTTCATCTTTTCTCTCCAACTCGACTATAGCGTTCTTGAACGGAAATCAGTATTACCGAGTGACTGAATATACTTTTCACGAGTAAGAAAATCAACTTAGGATTTTTTAACTTTACAGTAATGCGAAAGCAATACGCATTCAGTAGAAACTACTTCGACTTTTGAATTTTGAGCTTTCCTCGGGCCCACCGTATGGGGAAAGACACTTCCTCCTGATGCTGGGTGGCAAAGCCCCAGCTCCCCACCAGCCACGCGACCACACCAGGAGACAGCGGATAGATGCAACCACCACGGACCCAGACAAGCACTCTGCTTGTCAGTACAGTAGTCAATAAATTACACGAGATGGTCAGCACTTTATTAAAAAATAGTCCTTGCATTAGATGATTTTGCCCAACTATAGGCTAACCTAGGTGTTCTGAGTGCACTGAATGTAGGTGAAGCTAAGCAGTGATGTTTGACACGTCAGGTGTATTAAATGCATTTTCAATTTATGATATTTTCAACTTACCATGGGTTTACTGGGACGTAACCCCATGGTAAGTTGAGGAAGATCTGTACAACAGAAGCAGCAGCCAAGGAACCAGTAGGAGAAATAATGGTTTTTATTTAAAGACAGTCACGGCATGGAAGCAACCTAAGTGTCCATCAACAGATGAATGGATAAAGAAGATGTGGCACATATATACAATGGAATATTACTCAGCCATAAAAAGAAATGAAACTGAGTTATTTGTAATGAGGTGGATAGACCTGGAGTCTGTCATACAGAGTGAAGTAAGTCAGAAGGAGAAAAACAAATACCGTATGCTAACACATATATATGGAATCTAAGAAAAAAAATGTCATGAAGAGATTAGTGGTAGGATGGGAATAAAACACAGACCTACTAGAGCATGGACTTGAGGACGTGGGGAGGGGGAAGGGTAAGCTGTGACGAAGTGAGAGAGTGGCAGGGACATATATGCACTACCAAATGTAAATTAGATAGCTAGTGGGAAGCTGCCGCATAGCACAGGGAGATCACCTCTGTGCTAGGGGTGGGATAGGGAGGGTGGGAGGGAGGGAGACGCAAGAGGGAAGAGATATGGGAACATATGTATATGTATAACTGATTCACTTTGTTGTAAAGGAGAAACTAACACACTATTGTAAAACAGTTATACTCCAATAAAGATGTTAAAAAAAAAAAAGAATAAATAAATTAATTAATTAATTAACAGTGTAAAGAATAGTGCCTGGCACATACTAAGTACTTAATGAATAAATGGCTGTGATTGTTAGTTTAAAAAAAAAAAAACTTTATCAAAATAACTATTGGGATGGACCTATGTATAGTGTCATATATATTCATGAAATTTACAATGATTAACTAGGTAAAGCATAAACCACATTTTTATTATAAAAACATCTTCATTTATATTCTAGGAAATACAGTAGGCACAATTTCCCCATTGTTACATATTCAGAGAGGCAGTTTTAAAGATAGGGTTTATATAATGTTTTACTCTCTCATTTTTATACAAACACTGAAAAGGTAAAGTTTACTTTTCAGGGTTATTGATCATATGATATACATTAATTTTTATTTGTCGTGACACAGCAATTTTTAAAATGCTAACAATTAGAGCAGGAGTTTTGGAGCAGTTAATATGAGTACTCGTAAATTTTTTTCAATGATGCTTGTTACTAATTACTGCAGAACTATATAGGTAAAAGCAGTTGTTCAATAGTATATACTCAGGAACTGTTCAACATAATACAGCTGTTCAACAAGTGAGAATATTATGGTATGGGATTTCAGTTTAGAAAATGTGCAGTATCAAAAATTTAAAATGAAATAATAAAACTAAATCAAATCTAAAATATTAAATCTAGGTAAAATTTAGATTAAAATTAAATCATGTTCAATGTCAAGAAGAGTGAGCAAGGTAAACAGACTTATTCATTTGAGTAGATAATTATAATTAGATATACATTAGATAATAGAAGAATTGCAGTACTACATAGGTAAAATACCTAACTTGTATATAAGAATGAAATAAAGCTTTCTGAGGAAAATGATAGTTAAGGTGAGACTTGAAGGAAAGTTAGGGATTAACCTGACAAGGGTTGAGAGTATATGGGGAGGAGGATGCAGAATCATTCAAGTACAGAACCAGTATGTATGAATAGCAAATCAAAGAGGAATGAGAGAAGGGAAGAAGGTCAGTAATGACTGAAATATATGAGACATAAGGCCAGAGAGTTAGACATGGAACAGACCTTGCAGCACTCTGTAAATGTTAAGTAGTTTGAAACACATTTAAGGGTAATGAGAGTCTTTGAGTCTTTGACTCCATTAAGTAAGAAACTGATATAAGATTTGTCTTTTATTAAGGTCACTCTGACTGTAGAGTGAGGAATGGATTGGAGATAATTCAACCAAGGAAAGAGACAGTATTGATCTGAGACAGGGGGATGGAGAAATAGAGTTGGAAATAAGATAGCATAAGATAAAATCAGCCAGTCTTGCTGACAAATTTAATGGGGAAAGGCAGAGAAAAAAATTGAAGAAATAACAATAATGTTCAGGTCTGTGGCATGAACTACTAGGAAATTGTCAGTACCATTTTAATAAGATGAAAAACAAAAGGAAAGGGATAGGTCTGAGGCCAAGAGAAGGATTTAATTATTGTTGGACATGCTGAGTTTGAAACATATTTCAGGCCTTGTGGTGGAGATATCCAATAGGGGAACTATGGGGGTTTCAAGCTCAGAAGTGGATGGACTAGAGATATGGATTTGTTGATCTTTGCAATGCTACATATACATGGCAATTAAAGCCCTGAGAATACTTTGTGGAATTGCATAGTTAAAATCATAGGATAATTTTAAAGTGATTAAAAATTTAATAATTGTGCCTTGAGTTGGTTATATCTGCTGGGCTTTAGCAAAGTGAGAGCAAAGCAGAATGTCCCAAATTTAGTTTCCCTGAGAGAATTCAACTAGGAAGAACCTAGTCATATTAGGACTCTGCTCCTGGAAATAGGTGGCAGACAATTAACAATCATTGAATATTCATGATCACTTCCACAGTTCTCAGCCAACTTGCAGTTGGGGCCATATGATTGGGTTTCTGGCAGGAGCCCAGCTATACAATCATGAAAACACTTTCCATATGAGAGGAGTCTTTGAAAAGGTTGTAAAGAAATAAAGATTAAGACCTGTAAATGAATATTCTATATTATAATAAGCATTCTTGTCTTTCATCAACATTCTCAGGCAGTGGCCAATTCTGACGGGGCTATGGGAATGGGAGTTAATGGGGAATGTATATTGTAAGAAGGAGGTAGACCTGTTGGTCTTGTAGGATCCATTAAAACTGAGTATTAATATCTTTCACATATTGGGGATGGGAATCCTCTGGTGTTTTGTCTTTAGTTAATCATAAACCATGATATTCCCATGAACATTAAGATCCCACACATATATGGCCAGGAAAACATCAACCTACCATATAAAAGCCTATGTTTAGTTCACACTGAGATCAATATATCAGTGGTTCTCCACTCCTCAAATATTTTACAGATCACTTTACAGAGAAATTTACCAAAACAAATTACTGATTGTACGAAAGAAAAACAGAAGGATGACTATTCCAAGTATGGCATGTGGGCACAACATATTAGAAATCACCAATATTGTTGGCATCTGTCCTCATTTTTCAATGAGGGGACTTTGCTTCAGGCTCAGTAATGTATAGTATTAGAGTGAGCAATCTAGGTGTTTTTATACCCTCTATTTATTCCTTCCCATTGATGGATTGAGTTATCTTATTGGTGAGATCTGGAGATCTGGACAGACTAGAATCAAATCCTTAAAGTCAAGCTAACCACTGGCTGGGGTCACTGTATTAAAAATAGATATATATTTGTCCACTGATTTATCATAATTCTCTTTACTGCATTATCCTATTGGCTTGTAAAACAGGCCTCACTAATCTTTCATGTGGCTGCCTGGCAAAGTGCTATTTAGCACACCCAAACGTCCACACAGTATTTCCAATTATCCTCAATTTGGGGTCTCGTTTTTGCAAGTGTTTCTTTTTCTCCTTCAGTGGTATAGCTTTTTTCCTGTCCCCTACTCTTTCCCTGACTGCAACGTACACAGTCTATTTCCTTCAAGCTGTGTCTCTTGTTGACAATGCTTTTTCACCCTTTAGGTGAAACAGGAAGGCTGGAGAGTGCTGGAATGGGGAGAAATTCTCTCCCCCAGCCAGAGTTTGTTTCCAGAATTGAGCTCTGGCAAAGTCCTTTCACCTGGAGACTAGGCTTGTCTTATGGAAAATGCTTTGGCCACACTTCATAATAGTTACTCTCCTCCTCCCCGTCCAGAACCAGCAGTGGGCTTTCTCTAGTTGCAGTGAGCCGGGGGCTACTCTTCATTGCAGTGTGCGGGCTTCTCATTGCGGTGGCTTTTCTTGTTGTGGAGCATGGGATCTAGGCATGCAGGCTTCAGTAGTTGCAGCACACAGGCTCAGTAGTTGTGGTGCACAGGCTTAGTTGCTCCACAGCATGTGGCATCTTCCCGGGCCAAGGATCGAACCCATGTTCCCTGCATTAGCAGGCAGATTCTTAACCACTGTGCCGCCAGGGAAGCCCCCCAGAGGATTTTCCTGAACCCTAAAATAGAGAACCTGGTCAGGTTCCTAGAGGGGAAGTTCATGAAAGTTTAAGGAAGCCCTAAGAATGTTCCCCTCAGAAGTTTCTCACTCTCTATTCCATACTCTGCCTCCAGCAACTCACCAAAATCACCATTTAAGTGTTTCTACCAGTATATTGATCTTGTAGTTTCTACTTCAGGTAATCAGACCCACCTTGCTCTATCGCTCTGGATGCACTTGTCTTTCCAGGTTTTATGGCAATTGTGTGCCCTGCAACCTTAGTGTCCAAGAAAAACTATTGATTCTTAGTTTGCCTAGCTTTATCTTGTTCTAAGAACAGGAGTGGTGAGATCAAGCACTTTGCACATTAGAGCTGAAACTGAACCTGTGTAATTCAGTACTTTCTTCCACATCTATACCTATGCCACTTTGTGGTAGTTTGGCTGCCCACAGATGAGAGTAAATAAAACCCCAGAATAAGTCATTATAGGTTTTGAAAAGAAATGGTCATCACCTAGAGATTGTGGACTTTGAGATTGACAGTGTTTAAAAATTATGGATCTGTATCATCAGGGGAGCTTTTACAATATGGCAGTATCTGTGTTCTACCCTAAGAGATTCTAATTTAATAGGTTTGGGATGGGTCCCAGACATCAATGCTTTTTGATATCTCTCCAGGTTACAGTAACATGTTAACCAGGTTGAGAGCCACTGCCACAAAAGAACTTAAAAGACCATCTCTAGAAAAAATTTAGGATATGGCTTGGAGGTGTTCCAAGTGAGGGAAGGAAAGAGAGTTTTTCATATTGCCCATTTGAAAGTTTGAACATTTTAGCTGAAAAACATTTGAAACTATATAGAGAGAGAAAACATTGTTGGGGCATGGCATTCAAGAATAATGGTACTAATTGTGTCACTCAGGGTAACTATGCTGCTTATACTATCTTCTAAGGATTGTTACCTCACTCACAACCCAAACTGTACTCCTTTTGGTAACAGAGAGAGCTAGTAAGAGTTCAAGAGGTTTAAAACTGACCCAAGGGCACAGATTCCATATTTATATGTGAATTTACTTTTTAATAGGACTTGAACTAATTGTTCTCTCTCAAAAGTTGTAAAAGAACCAGGTAAAAAAAAGTGTTAGCCAAACATAATAGTGTATACGTGCAATATATAATGTTTTAGGGACCATGAGGAATGATTTGTAAATTGAAGTTATACAGGAACAGATGCTAGGAGTGGCCATGTGAAGCTCGCTGATCTATCTGTGGCAGAACAGTAGAGCAAAGCGATAAGAACCACTGACTAGGTCCCTAGAGTTACTTTGAATTCAGCATTAAGTTCCAGCTTCAATTGCTAGAATCATATTTCCACTTCAGTTTTCACGTAGTTAATCTGACGTTTCTGTGAGATTTTATGTTTATCCTAAAAATGTAACCCCTTATTTGATGTAGTTTGAGGAGTCTGTTTCTTGCACTCAAATATGGCTGATTAAGTTATTCAAGGAGCCATATAATTTAGTCCAGTGGAGCACAGGGTCATTTTAACCTATGTTTAAATCTCAGGCTCAGCCATGTCTAAGTATCCCATTTAATTAACAAATACAGGCATGGGGACTCCCCTGGCAGTCCAGTGGTAAAACTTCACCTTCCAGTGCAGGGGGTGCGGGTTCAATCCCTGGTCAAGGAGCTAAAATCCCACATGCCTCATGGCCAAAAAACCAAAACATTAAACAGAAGCAATATTGTAACAAATTCAATAAAGACTTTAAAAATGGTCCACATTAAAAAAAAAAAAAACTTAAAATAAAAAATACAGGCATGGCTCGTTTTATTGCACTTCACTTTATTGCACTTCACAGATATTCTATTTGTGGCGACCTGGGTCAAGCAAGTCTATTGGCACCATATTTGTTATGGTACCTGTGATCAGTAATCTTTGATGTTACAATTCCAAAACAATTACGATTCTCTGGAGGTTCAGATGATGGTTAGCATTTTCAGCAATAAAATATTTTTAAATTAAGGTATGTACATTTCTTTAAACATAATGATATCACACACTTAGACTACAATATAGTGTAAACATAACTTTTATATACACTGGGAAACCAAAAAATGTGTGTGATTCACTTTACTGCGATATTTGCTTTATTGCAGTGGTCAGGAACTAAACTGGCAATATCTCTGAGGTGTGCTTGTATTGTGGTGCTAGTGGGGATAATTGCTGAATCCATACCCTTTTTTGGAGAACTGTTGCTCGATCTCTTAAACCTGGAGCCACATTCTGGGAACCTTCATCATGTTTGTAATATGAGTAAAGATAAAAATAAAGAGAAAAGATTGTAACCAGGAAGAAACTAATTCCTGAAATAAATTTCATCGGGTAAGCCTAGAAAGGATCACATTCTTTCCTAGGAATTTTAAGGTGGGATCCGAGAAGACTGAATCATTTTAATAAGGGGGTTTTTGCTGGAAGAGTATCTATAATTGACCGTAACAAGGTGGTATCAGGGAGAATTAACCAGAAAGAACTTCATTGGAGAAGTTCTGGTTTTATTTATATGAGATAGTAAGAATGGTATTTTGGGCGTGGTCACAGTAACTAGGAGAATAAAAACCTTACTTCTAACCCAAGAACTTGTTCCCCATAAAATGGCTACAGAAGCACAGAAGAGAACCAAGTTTCAGTCAAATATAAGCACTAAAAGGAGCTTGATTACCATGGAATGGGAATTATAAATACTATAGAAGAAGTCTGGGAAAGATGTTCCCAGCAAATTTCCTAATAAATGTTTCACTGGGCTCCAAGTTGAGTCCATATATTGCACAGAAGTCTTGCCTAAGTGAGAGGTCTGTGTAAATTCTTCAGATTATAAACATATGAAACAGTTTGGTTTCCATAAGGAGTTATCCTATTTGAGGCATTTTGCCTCACCCCTTATTCTGATTTGTGTGTGTGATTTGATTCACATACCATAGTACTCACTTTTAAAGTGTAAATTATAGTGCTTTTTAGTATATTCACAAAGGTGTACAACCATCACCAATGTCTAATTACTGAGTATTTTCATTACCCCCCAAATAAATCTCATACCATTAACAAGTAATTCCCCATTCCCCCTCTCTTCCACCTCCTGGCAACCACGAATCTATTGTTTGTCCCTATAGATTTGTCTCTTCTAGGTATTTCATATAGGTGGAATCATTTAATATTTGTTCTTTTGTGTCTGGCTTATTCTACTTATTATAAGTCTCATTTATGTTTTTAAGGTAATTATCAATATATATGTTCCTATTACCATTTTCTTAATTGTTTTGGGTTTGTTTTTGTAGGTCATTTTCTTCTCTTGTGTTTCCCGCTTAGAGAAGTTCCTTTAGCATTTGTTGTAGAGCTGGTTTGGTGGTGCTGAATTCTCTTAGCTTTTGCTTGTCTGTAAAGGTTTTGATTTCTCCATTGAATCTGAATGAGATCCTCGTCAGATAGAGTAATCTTGGTCGTAGGTTCTTCCCTTTCATCACTTTAAATATGTCATGCCGCTCCCTTCTGGCTTGTAGAGTTTCTGCTGAGAAATCAGCTGTTAATCTTATGGGAGTTCCCTTGTATGTTATTTGTCATTTTTCCCTTGCTGCTTTCAATAATTTTTCTTTGTCTTTAATTTTTGCCAATTTGATTACTATGTGTCTCGGCATGTTTCTCCTTGGGTTTATCCTGTATG
>NC_041224.1:125256793-125261645 GCF_002837175.3 Physeter macrocephalus | reverse complement strand
ATTTTTCCTTTCAGTTATTGTATTGTTCATCTCTGTTTGTTTGTTCTTTAATTCTTATAGGTCTTTGTTAAACGTTTCTTGCATCTTCTCAATTGTTGCCTCCATTCTTTTTCTGAGGTCCTGGATCATCTTCACTATCATTATTCTGAATTCTTTTTCTGGAAGGTTGTCTATCTCCACATCATTTAGTTGTTCTTCTGGGGTTTTATCTTGTTCCTTCATCTGGTACATAGCCCTCTGCCTTTTCGTCTTGTCTATCTTTCTGTGAATGTGGTTTTTGTTCCACAGGCTGCAGGATTGTAGTTCTTCCTGCTCCTGCTGTCTGGCCTCTGGTGGATGAGGCTATCTAAGAGGCTTGTGCAAGTTTCCTGATGGGAGGGACTGGTGGTGGGTAGAGTTGGATATTTCTCTGGTGGGCAGAGCTCAGTAAAACTTTAATCTGCTTGTCTGCTGTTGGGTGGGGCTGGGTTCCCTCCCTGTTGGTAGGAGACCCTCCAACACTAACAGGGAGGTCTGGTTCAGTCTCCCCTGGGGTCACTGCTCCTTCCCCTGGGTCCCGATGTGCACACTACTTTGTGTGTGCCCTCTAAGAGTGGAGTCGCTGTTTCCCCCAGTCCTATTGAAGTCCTGAAATCAAATCCCGCTAGCCTTCAAAGTCTTATTCTCTAGGAATTCCTCCTTGCATTGCAGGACCCCCAGGTTGGGAAGCCTGACATAGGGCTCAGAACCTTCACTCCAGTGGGTGGGCTTCTGTGGTATAAGTGTTCTCCAGTTTGTGAGTCACCCACCCAGCAGTTATGGGATTTGATTTTATTGTGATTGTGCCCCTCCTACTGTCTCATTGTGGCTTTTCCTTTGTCTTTGGATGTGGGGTATCTTTTTTGTTGAGTTCCAGTGTTTTCCTGTCAATGATTGTTCAGCAGTTAGTTCTACTCCTCTACTTTAAAGAGAAGCAATTCTTATATGTTGAAAATAAATCTGTAGTTTTATTCTTTATAGATATCAAGTTTTCAATTTAGTCCTTACCTTGGTATTTATGTTAACTGTCTTTTCTGAGAAAATCTTTACTCAATCTTAAGACTCAGAAAGAAAAACCTTTATTTCTGTGCATCACAGCTAAAATCTACTGTTCAGTCTTACTCCTTTCAAATAAGGAATATAATGAGAACACCAGTACCAAATCTACTCCCATATACTGCATAGGTTTAGTCAATATGCCTGTGGTGATGTTATCCTTATCTGTATCAATTTCCTTGTATTACCATGGTTTCCAGGGGCTTCTAGGAGACCAAAAATGTTTCTCCTGTCTGCACATTATTTTCAATAAGAAATCTGTGTTTTACTTAAAGCATCTCTTCAATCTCCAACCCTTCAATGCTTAAATAATTCAAGCTTGTAGTATTTGTCTGTTTGATGAGAACTAGTTACTTTGGTTTCTTTAAACAGATAAAATTCTAAAATATTTCAAATTTTAATGCAGCAGGAATCCAATCTTAAGCCTAAATTTAGTTCACACCAATATTTTAAAATATCTGGAGTTTGGAGGAGATACTTAAAGATATGCATTTATTTGAGGTATACTACTGTACTTGGCTTGCAAAAAATAAGCCCACAAACTAAACAACAACAACCAAAAACCCTTACCTATCATAACTGAATACTTATATAGAGAGAGACATACACCATAGCCAAAAATTACTAAACAGATTTAAACATTTGTATTAATCAGAGTTCTCCAGAGAAACAGAACCATATATATATATATGAAGAGATTTATCTTAGAGAATCGACTCATGTAGTTATGGAGTCTGAGAAGTCCCACATTCTGCACTCTGTGAGCTAGAAACCTAGGGAAGCTGATAGTGTAGATTCCAGTCTAGATCTGAAGACCTGAGAACTAGGAGCTCAGAGGGCGAGAGAAGATCCATGTTCCAGCTCAAGCAATCAGGCTAGGTGAAAAAAGGGGTTAATTCCTCTTCCTCTGTCTTTTGTTCTCTACAAGAACTCACTGGATTAGTTGATATCCACTCACATTGTGGAGGACAATCTACTTTACGGAGTCCACCAATTCAAAAGCTAATCTCATTTGGAAACACCTTCACAGACACATCCAGAAATAATGTTTAATCTGGACACCTGGTGGTCAGCCAGGTTGACCTAAAATTAATCATTCCAACATTGCTGTATAAAAAATTATGTATATGTAGTTCTATAAAATAGGTATTTTATTACATCTGATGCATTTATTAAGGTATCCATTCTACATTTGTAAAAATGATAAAATTAAAAATTCAGTTTTACGAAGCAGTAAACAAAGATAGAAAAGTAGAAAAATAAAAAATACTGACTAAGGAACAAGATCTTGGGTATTGAATTTACATTGCTCATGACAACTCACTTTCCTTTAAAGACAAGTTGGTCTAGATCACTCTTAAAAAAACTTCTTAGTTCTCTCTCTCTCTGTCATTCTCTATGATTGAAACATACTAATTTCAGTCCAATAATAAAGTATTTTATTATACACTTAAAAACTTTAAGAAAAAAAAAAAAAAAAAAAAAAAAAAAAAAAAAAAACTTTAAGAAAAATCTTTCATTTCATTTTTTTGGTATTTGTTAAAATCTGTTTTCTTTTTTCCTCCTCACATTTATAGAAAAGAAAGTTCCCTTTTGTAATAACCATTTAAATCATATTTAATTCTTAAAAGCGTCTATTAAATTAACATCATTTAAAAATAAAGTGAAAGCTCAAAGATAAATTACTACTTCTTACAAAGTTCAACAGATATAAAATATCAGGTATAAAGCTATGATATGGGCATTTTTGTTTTAAATTCAATTAAAAACCTGAAAAGCCTTTCTTTGGACATTTTTATTAAGTTATTTATCCAACTAGCACAATAAATGTGATTGTCATTTTAACTCCTATTATTGAAATGTTTTTCTTATTCTTTTATACTTATCAGTCTTAATTTGTATTCTATGTTAGCATCATAGCAAAATGTACACAGATACAATATGTCCTTGATTTTTATAAAAGCAAGGATTAGTGCCTATTATATTGTTGTGTTTTGCCTCATTCTTTCATATGAGAGCTTCGCTCCATTTGATGGTAGTTTTTGAATCCAAATAAGATCCTTTCATTTGATTTAGCACTTTAGCATCTAAAGTCACTTTGCTTAATGGGTCTGGTTTTGACTTTTTAGTCATTTTATTCATAAATGTACCACAATGTTCATCATCATATAAGGCTTATGATGAATCCAACCACAGATCACTGAAAATAAGGCACAGAGTCAGATAGCAGGACACCTTATTAGCACTTTTTTCCAGACCAATAATCATGTTATTAATTGAATTTAGCAAATTGCTGTCATACCATCCACTTCTGCCCCTTTTTTAAATGACCCTGTCAGATTATTTTGCTGCTGGGTTGAGGCCAACCATGATAATGCAGCTAAATGTGAAATTTGGAGGTACACAGCTCTTGCTCCAGACCATTGGAAAGGAAACAGCATTTCACCACCACAGTGCAATAGAGTACATCTATATTTCTTAATTTCAATTTTTATTTGAAGATAGGTATCTCTTAGTTGCTCACCTCCTTTAGGTAGCAGTCAAGCCTAAATCATACTGGCAGGTATAGCATTTTTTTTTAAGTTTATAAAGTCATTTTAAAAATTTTCACTCATATCTCTGACCCCAAGTGAATGTGTATCTATGTATAAAATTTAATTGTGCTAAAAAACTTAAAAAGAGATGTTACTGTGCATATATGTGTGTATATGTGTGTGTGTATATATGTGTATATATATATATATATATATATATATATACATAGTATGTTAAGGGATATAATCTGCTCTAAAGATGAAGTTACTTTCCCTGTATATTTGAAGATTATTAAAAGGTGAGAGAATTGAGATGCTAATTTTTAAAATTAATTAATTAATTTATTTATTTTTGGCTGTGTTGGATCTTTGTTGCTGCATGCGGGCTTTCTCTAGTTGTGGTGAGAGGGCTTCTCATTGCAGTGGCTTCTCTCATTGAGGAGCACGGGCTCTAGGCGTACAGGCTTCAGTAGATGTGGCACGAGGGCTCAGTAGTTGTGGCTCGCGTGCTCTAGAGCGCAGGCTCAGTAGTTGTGGCACATGGGCTTAGTTGCTCTGCAGCATGTGGGATCTTCCTGGAGCAGGGCTTGAACCCATGTCCCCTGCATTGGCAGACAGATTCTTAACCATTGCGCCACCAGGGAAGTCCCAAGATGCTAATTCTTATATTCCAAAATAAACTTTGGATTCTCTTGAGTTCTCAGTAGTATAGATGGCAAATTTATATAGAGAAATACAATTATTTTACATAAAAATCAGATCAATTATCTATTTACTAAGTTTCTCTACATCAATACAGATTATCTACAAAATGGATCAATCTCTAAATTTCTAAAATTTTCACTCTTAAGGGAAGTTTTTAATTTTTAAAATTTCTCTATTGATATGGAGCACACATCAATATACTTAACACCTAGAGCATTTGTGTAATCTATAAAATACAGTTTAAATATTTACCAATTTTTTAATATGTGCTTAGCATTGTTTTAAGAGTTTTAAATGCATTATTTCTATTATTGTGTATAGAAATCATATGAAGTAAATATTGTCATTTTAAAAATAGTAATAATAGCTGGGTTTGAGTCCTTGCTTTGTGTCAGGAACATCAAACATTATCTCTTTTTTTTTTTTTTTTTTTTTTTTGCGGTACGCTGGCCTCTCACTGCTGTGGCCTCTCCTGTTGCAGAGCACAGGCTCCGGGCGCACAGGCCCAGCGGCCATGGCTTACGGGCCAATCCGCTCTG
>NC_041224.1:125216738-125256783 GCF_002837175.3 Physeter macrocephalus | reverse complement strand
GCCTCTCACTGCTGTGGCCTCTCCTGTTGCAGAGCACAGGCTCCGGACGCACAGGCCCAGCGGCCATGGCTTACGGGCCCAGCCGCTCTGCGGCATGTGGGATCCTCCCGGACCGGGGCACGAACCCACGTCCCCCGCATCGGCAGGCAGACTCTCAACCACTGCACCACCAGGGAAGCCCCAAACATTATCTTTTAAAATCATCACCTATGATTGTTAAAATAGGGATCAGACTAAAATAGGTAGATGTTAACTTAGTTTTGATAAATTCAGATTCAACCTTAAACTCACTCCTCAGATCCTGCTCAAAATGCTTCCTCTTGGTAAATGCTTTAGAAAATTTATGACTGGTTCATATTAAAACTGAAAAAAAATATCAGACACTTCTTCTAATTGATAAGAAACATAGAGGAAATTTTTTGAATGTTTTTATTCCCTGAGCACATTGTTTGAATATTTGACAGATTATAGACTACATTTTCTTATTTTGTCTCATAAAATTTACATTTTCTTATCTACTCTCAAAAAATTTACAATGACAAAGTACACTTGACTCTGCCAATATAAACATTTTTTTCCTCAGAATGAAGCAACTGAGGAATTATTTTCCTTAGATGGAACAGTGGTATTCAGCTACTTTAAGTTTTAAGAAACAGAGACACGTTCAGTCATCTAACTTACAGTGCACTCTCTCCAAGATTACTTAGAGAAGTAAGACAGATAGAAATAAACACCCGGCCATGTCTCTTCCAAGGAGAAGCTTGTTCAGGTCACAGAAGTAATTCTAAAAGTCCATCAGCAATTCTAGGTGATCAACTGGACCTTAAGTAATTGGTCTTTCAGAAACAGTAAAATGATATTCCTGAATAATATTTTAGCTTCTGTCTCTATATCTATAGCTCCCAACTAACTGATTTTTTTCTTTTCATGTCTTTAAGAGTAAAAAGTCCCTGAAAGAGAATCTGATTGGTTTCCTCAATTATAGCTGCTTGTCTAAACCAGTCATGGCTCACACAGCATCTTCTAGATATATTTAGTTAGACATCCATTCTTCTTCAACTAAGTGAAGGCACAGTGGGAGGGTCTTAAGTTGACTTAATGCCTAGTCAGTAAGAAATGTGGCCATGGCAATAATAAAGCAGTTTCCTTGGTAGTAATGGAGTTACTTGTAGATACTTCACTTCATTCCAACTCTGATTTTTGCTGCTTTGATAGATAAGAAATGTTTGATTTGGAGAAACAGTCACCCCTATTCATTGCTGGTAGGAATAAAAAACTGTACTTTTGGAAAGGAATTTGGCAATAGTAATGTGCAAAAATTATATATGATATGCTACTTTTGTGTAAGAAAGAGGAAGAAGTAGGAAATATATAGTATTTGTGTCTTTTTAACATTTTTGGAAAGGAAGGGAGAGAGAGGAATGGTGGGGGGGAGGAGGAAAGGAAAAAAGGAAAAAAGGGAGGCAGGGAGGAAGGAAAAGGGAAAGAAAAGGGAAGAAAGAAAAAGGGAAGGAAGGAAAGCCAGAGAGAGAAGGAGAGAGAGAGAAGGAAATGAGGGAAGGATAAACCAAGAACTAATACTAATAATATTGTTAATCTGCAGAGAGTAGGTAGAAATGATCCCGGCTCTTCAGAAGTGGCAGTTGGGGTTTTTTGGTCTTTCTGTATCTTTTGTCCAGAATTTTCCCCAACTGCACATGCACACAGTTATTTTTAGTCTCATACAGTTTCTTTGTATTTTGTTGCTTGAGGAGACATGTGTCCAGGGGCAAGCATTGCAGCAAAGGGTCCCAGGTCCCAGCCTGTCTCATCCTCACATGGTCTTTTCTATGTGTGTGCACATCCCTGGTGTCTCTCTGTGTGTCCAAATCTCTGCTTCTTGTAAGGACACTAGTCAGGTTAATTAGGGCCCACCCTAACAGTGTCATTTTAACTAATCACTTCTTTAAAGACCCTACTTCCAAATAATTGAGGCAATAGGAATCAGGGCTTTAACGTATGAAGGGTGATACCATTTGGAGGGGACACAATTCAACCCATAATAGGACCCACATGCAATATAAACAGTAACAAATGAATCACATAGTCACAGTGACTGGGGTGGGGAAGAAAAGCACTACCAATCTGGGAAAAAGTAACATGGGAAAAGCAGTATTTTGGTTATATACTCTAAGGCTAAAGACAGTAGAAAGTACTGTACACAAATATTGAACTCTAGTTTGTAGTTTGTGTTCCATAGAAGTATGTGTTAGAAATTCCAAAATTATTTTATAAATCTTCAGGATTATAAATTTTCCAAAAATAAGTAGATATATTGAGGTAATGAGAGCCAAGTCTCTCACTTTCAGAGAAAGGAGTTACAAACAGAGAGGGTTAGAATAAATTCTGCAGAATTTGATTGTAATTTGAAGTATCAGTTTAACTTGTGGAGTGAGAGAGAGTGATATAGAAATAGAAATAAATGTGTTTGTATGTATAAATGCATATTTTAAAAAATTCGAACTAGCATCAAGCTACCCATATGTCTTGAAGGTAAAAAGAATTCCATGTTTTTGGAAGTGGAGGAAATGTATTCACCGTCAAAGAAAAAGTAGGAGCCAAAACTGAGGTAGAAATTGGTTAGTTAGCCTCTAAGTGGAATGAAGAGTGTAGGGTTATAATGAGTATGTACCTAGAAATTTACCTTGAAACAGATCTTTGAAGCCATAAGTATCAATCCATTATGTTTGAAATCTCTGTGGTAGATATCCAGAAAAAATAATACTTTTTAAATAAAAAATAATAAATGAAAAGTCTTATATCTGAAAATGGATTTTTATTGATGATTAACATCAATGATCCAGTATAATTTTCAAAAGCAAGAAAAATATAGTGATTATAAAGTGATGTCTGCTAATTGTTATCAATTTAGAGGGAATATAAATCTCAGTTTGAAAGTGTAAGTATGCCAGTGATGAAACTTCAGTTCGTAAGCCTTTCAAAGTCCCTCATTTGACAAAATTAAATACATTTGAAAACTTAATTCAACAAAATTTTAAATCTCACTCCTATTTTTCTTTAGGTGACATCTATGTTCTAAGGAGGTTATGCAGTGCCAAGTTTTCTAAGATGCGGGGTAGGGTTGGGCATCTTGTCTTCAGTTCTTGGTGCACCAAAGTTAATTCACTATTGTTCCTTATGCATGTTACACTTCAGAAAGACCCAAATAAGTTCCCACCCATACTCCAGTTATTAAAAGCACAAAGCCCAAAATACAGATTGGAACACATAGTGTTAGAACCCTCTGGACCAAAATCAGGCCACTGATCACAGAAAATCTATTTCAGCAGCAATCAAATAGGCCACAGCTCTAAAAACTCTCAGAATTTTCTACCCCTTTCCTAATTTCCTATTAAATATTGTACTTGTTTGAATTACTAACCATTTTTGAGGGACTGGATTGGTGTGGTTGTTTACCCATGAAGAGGATAGAATAGGTGGTGTTGCAAGATTAGTAGCTGAATCAGGGAGATGTCACTTTGATTAAAAAAAACCCAAACTTCAGGGAAGGGGGTTAGGATAAGTAGATCTTTGAAGGACTAAAATAAATACTGAATTATAAGTAGAGCAAGTGGTTCTTTTCTGGGAGAATGAGAAGGAGAATTATCTGGATGGAAAGAAAATGAGGTGTTTCAAAGAAGTATTTTGAGGTAACTTTACAGCCTGACAGGAATGTATTGGATTGATACCTTTCATCATTTTTATCCCAGTTGACACTTCTATGGTGATACCACATCCTCTGCATATGTTTTTCCTTTTTATCGTAACCCTTTTATATAAAGGCTGATGTGTTTATATTATTGTTATGGAAATTCAGATTAGAGACATTTTTCATTTCACTTTGTTAACATGCATGAATTTGAAAATAGCTGTTGTTTAACTGATGATGATAATGTGAACTGATATTAATCAGTAGAGGTTATGGCACTTATGTCTGGGTGCTAAGCAGCCTGACACTTGTGAGTTATCTGGCGTGAAACAATTATTTTCTTAGAGGATCTTACCATTGCTGAACATGTACATGCTCTGCCCAAGGTAAACATACCATAGTGCTATTTATTTATTCCAGCTGATGTTCTGGCTGTTAACATAATAAGAAAAAACATAACTATATACAGTCATTTACAGCTTTGTTACAGATTTTTTTTCACTTTTTGGAAAAAATTTTTAATCATTTTTAGTTTCCTTAAATACTTACTAATAGACATTTCATTTCTCCACATGAGCTGCAAAACCCAGCATGCGTTCACCTCTCACTGAAGAATACCTAACAAACTCCAGTATCTGCAAAAGTGATTTGCCAAGTTGCCTCCTTATTTTTCTCCAGTTGGCACTTTGCTTAGCTTCTGCATTATTCTGGTTTGTGGAAATGTATCTGATACCTAAACTTTATGATACATGTACCAAAAAGACTTTGTTTCTCTAATTCATTCTTTTATTTTTTATTTAATTTTTATTTTATATTGGGGTATAGTTTCTTTACAATGTTGTGTTAGTTTCAGGTGTACAGCAAACTGGTTAATTATACATATACCCATTCTTTTTTGGATTCTTTTCCCATATAGGTTATTATAGAATACTGAGTAGTGTTTCCTGTGCTACACAATAGGTCTTTGTTGATTATCTATTTTATATATATTCAATAGTCGTGTGTATATGTTAATACAAACCTCCTAATTTATCCCTGTCTCCCACATTTCCCCGTTGGTAACCATAAGTTTGTTTTTGAAGTCTGTTTCTGTTTTGTAAATAAGTGCATTTGTATCATCTTTTTAGATTCTACATATAAGTGATATCATATGATATTTGTCCTTCTCTGACTGACTGACTTCACTTAGTATGATAATCTCTAGGCCATCCATGTTGCTGCAAATGGCATTATTTTGTTCTTTTTTATGGCTGAGTAAAATCCCCTTGTATATATGTACCAAATTTTCTTTATCCATTCCTCTGTTGATGGACATTTAGGTTGCTTTCATGTCTTGGCTATTGTAAGTAGTGCTGCAATGAACATTACAGTGCATGTATCTTTTTGAATTATGGTTTTCTTTGGATATGATATATGCCAGGAGTGGGATTGCTGGTAGTAATTTTATATGGTAGTTTTATTTTTAATTTTTTAAGGAACCTCCATACTGTTCTCCATAGTGGTTGTATCAATTTACATTCCCACGAACAGCGTAGGAGAGAGTCCTTTTCTCCACACCCTCTCCAGCATTTATCGTTTGTAGATTTTTTGATGATGTCCATTCTGACTGGTGTGAGGTAATACCTCGTTGTAGTTTTGATTTGTATTTCTCTAATAATTAGTGAGGTTGAGCATCTTTTCATCTGCTTTTTGGCCATCTGTATGTCTTCTTTGGAGAAATGTCTATTACAGTCTTACAGTTAGGTCTTTAATCCATTTTGAGCTTATTTTTGTGTATGGTGTTAGACAGTGTTCTAATTTCATTCTTTTACATGTAGCTGTCCAGTTTTCCTGTTGATGGACATTTAGGTTGCTTTCATGTCTTGGCTATTGTAAGTAGTGCTGCAATGAACATTACAGTGCATGTATCTTTTTGAATTATGGTTTTCTTTGGATATGATATATGCCAGGAGTGGGATTGCTGGTAGTAATTTTATATGGTAGTTTTATTTTTAATTTTTTAAGGAACCTCCATACTGTTCTCCATAGTGGTTGTATCAATTTACATTCCCACGAACAGCGTAGGAGAGAGTCCTTTTCTCCACACCCTCTCCAGCATTTATCGTTTGTAGATTTTTTGATGATGTCCATTCTGACTGGTGTGAGGTAATACCTCGTTGTAGTTTTGATTTGTATTTCTCTAATAATTAGTGAGGTTGAGCATCTTTTCATCTGCTTTTTGGCCATCTGTATGTCTTCTTTGGAGAAATGTCTATTTAGGTTTTCTGCCCATTTTTTGATTGGGTTGTTTGTATTTTGGATATTGAGCTGCATGGCCTGTTTGTAAGTTTTGGAGATAAATCCTTTGTTGGTCACATTGTTTGCAAATATTTTCTCCCATTCTGTAGATGGTCTTTTTGTTTTGTTTATGGTTTCCTTTGCTGTGCAAAAGCTTTTAAGTTTAATTAGGGTCCATTTGTTTATTTTTGTTTTTATTTTTGTTACTCTAGGAGGTGGATCAAAAAAGATATTGCTGTGATTTATGTCAGAGAGTGTTCTGCCTATATTTTCCTCTAAGAGTTTTATAGTATACAGTCTTACAGTTAGGTCTTTAATCCATTTTGAGCTTATTTTTGTGTATGGTGTTAGACAGTGTTCTAATTTCATTCTTTTACATGTAGCTGTCCAGTTTTCCCAGCACCATTTATTGAAGAGACTCTCTTTTCTCCATTGTATATTCTTAACTCCTTTGTCGTAGATTAACTGACCATAGGTGCCTGGGTTTATTTCTGGGCTTTCTATCCTGTTCCATTGATCTATACTTCTGTATTTGTTCCAGTACCATACTGTTTTGATTACTGTAGCTTTGTAGTATAGTTTGAAACCAGGGGAAGCTGATTCTTCCAGCTTCGTTTTCCTTTCCCAGGATTGGTTTGGCTATTCGGGGTCTTTTGTGTTTCCATACAAATTTAAAAATTTTTTATTCTAGTTCTTTGAAAAATGCCATTGGTAATTTGATAGAGATTGTATTGAATCTGTATATTTGCTTGGGTAGTATAGTCATTTTTACAATATTGATTCTTCCAATCCTAGTACATGATATATCTTTCCATCTGTTTGTGTCATCTTCGTTTTCTTTCATCAGCATCTTATAGCTTTCAGAGTAAAGGTCTTTTGCCTCCTTAGGTAGATTTATTCCTAAGTATTTTATTCTTTTTGATGTGATAGTAAATGAGATTGTTTCCTTATTAATTAATGGGTTAATTTCCTTATAATTTCTCTTTCTGATCTTTCTTTTTTAGTGTATAGAAATGCAAGAGATTTCTGTGTACTAATTTTGTATTCTGCAACTTTACTGAATTCATTGATGAGCTCTAGTAGGTTTCTGTTAGCATCTTTAGGATTTTCTATGTATAGTATCACATCACTGCAAACAGTGACAGTTTTACTTCTTCTTTTGTAATTTGGGTGCCTTTTATTTCTTTTTTTTCTCTGATTGCCACGGCTAGAACTTCCAAAACTATGTTGAATAAAAGTGGTGAGAGTGGACATCCTTCCCTTGTTCCTGATTCTAGAGGAAATGCTTTCAGCTTTCCACCATTGAGTATGATGTTAGCTGTAGTTTTGTCATATATGGCCTTTATTGTGTTGAGGTAAGTTCCTTCTATGCCCACTTTCTGGAGAGTTTTTATCATAAATGGGTGTTGAATTTCGTCAAAAGCTTTCTCTGCTTCTATGAGATGATTATATAGATTTTATTCTTCAATTGGTTAATGTGGTGTCCCGCACTGATTGATTTGCAGATATTGAAAAATCCTTGCATCCCTGGGATAAATTCCACTTGATCATGATGTATCATCCTTTTAATATACTGTTGGATTTGGTTTGCTAGTATTTCATTGAGGATTTTTGTGTTTATATTCATCAGTGATATTGGCCTGTATATTTCTTTTTCGTGCTATCTTTGTCTCATTTTGATATCAGGGTGATAATGGCCTCATACAATGAGTTTGGGAGTGTTCCTCCCTCTGCAATTTTTTAGAAGAGTTTCAGAAGTATAGGTGTTAACTCTTCTCTAAATATTTGATAGAATTCACCTGTGAAGCCATCTGGTCCTGGATTTTTGTTTGTTGGAAGATTTTTAAACAGTTTCCATTTCATGTGATTGGTCTGTTCATATTTTCTATTTCTTCCTTGTTCAGTCTTGGAAGGTTGTACATTTCTAGGAATTTGTTCACTTCTTCTAGGTTGTCCATTATATTGGTATATCATTGTTTATAGTAGTCTATTATGATCCTTTGCATTTCTGTGGTGTCAGTTGTAACTTCTCCTTTTTCATTTCTAATTTTATTGATTTGAGTCTTTTACCTTTTTTTTTGATGAGTCTGGCTAAAGGTTTATTAATTTTGTTTATCTTTTCAGAGAACCAGATTTTAGTTTCATTGATCTTTTCTACTGTTTTCTTTGTCCTTATTTCATTTACTTCTTCTCTGATCTTTATGATTTCTTTCCTTCTTTGGGTTTTGTTTGTTCTTATTTCTCTGGTTGCTTTAGATGTAAGGTTAGGTTGTTTACTTAAGATTTTTCTCTCATGCTTTTAAAAATATATGTTATTAAGTAAACTGATGATTCAACTAAAACAGTGAGTCAGAGTTTTCTGTGCATTAGCATCTCAAAATGAGCCATCAGCAGTTTTTTGAAAGTTGAAACATTCACAATTTTTGATGTGTGATTTGATGAGACATATTGATGAGTTAAAAGTTAATGCAGCTTCCTATGGTGCCAAATTTATGCCAAGGGAGTATCTAATGCACAAGGAGAATCTGACTCAATAATCTCATATTTAAGGTCAGTAGATTAAGCTTTACTGGAATTTTAGGAAGAAAGCAAACAAGAAAAATCACATAGGTTGGCAAAGTCATGCTTCCTGATCCCTAAGTGTTTAAATTGGGAACCAGTGACAAAAGTGCACTGTAGGTGGAGAAGTGCTGACGGAGAGACAATCTTTCATCATTAAAACAAAGGTTAAATAAAGATTAAGCTCAGAGCAGAAACAAGAGCCCTGGAGACTTTGGGTAGGCAAGATGCCCAGATGTTCTTCCTATCATTTCAGCCTGGCATGTGAGCAAAGGTGTAGAAGGTCAAGTGGGTAGGTGGCTGATTGTTAGAAGATGATGGCAGGGTCATCAGTTATTCTTGTAGTGTCTGAGAATAGAACTGCACCGCTAGCTAGTTAATTAATGATTTCCTCCACATACTTAAAAGTCTTTTGAAATTTTATTCTTAGACTCATCTGATCCCAATAATGATCCTTTAGTTGTCCTAACCTTATACAGTAATTTTAGCTACCTTCAAAGCAAAACAGTGTGGTTTTCACAAAGAATTACATGAAAAGCTAATTTCATGATTTCATGTGTATATGTAATTTGGCAATATGGCTACTATTACATTGTATTTGTACAATGGTCTAAGAATATAATGAATGGGAAATATCCTGAATGGTCTTCTTGTGATCAGTGAAGCAAGGATTCTAATACATTTCCTTATGAGCAATTCTTACTGTCCCACATATAAGATTACCAAAGCATAAAGATCCAGACATGTCTACCTTCTGGCTTTGTTTCATTCCCTGATGATTTTAGGTTTCCAACTTATCAGAAGAGTCATGGTAGAGTAGGAAATAATATGGGTTCTTAAACGTATGTAATATTTTGTAGTTTGTATTTTTCCCTGGTTAAGTTACCCTCAGGAACAATCATAAACTTGGTTGATAACCAAATGAGTAATTAGCACTACTTCATTTTCATTTTGGGGTCTCCAAATTCATAAGTTACTTCAGAATATCATGTCAACTCAGAATCTCCAGAAAAAAGAAGTGTCGAAATCCAACATTTCTGGAATCTCACACAAAAATTTTTAATTCAAAATTATCATGGGCTATAGTAAAGATAATAGCTACTGCCTCCTCAAGCATACATTTTTATAAATGATGCTTCCCCACCTATGGTTGCTCCTAAGGGGTGGACCTGGGTAACAATTTAAACAGCTGACCTTGCCTCCTTGCATACATATGATATAACCAGTGGCATACACCAAACTCAAGTTGATTTAGTCAAATGCTCTTTTGTGAGAACTTCAAATTGGGACATTTAAAAAATGTGTCAGCTGCAACGGAAGCCCAGTCACAATTCATGTATCATTGGGGTGATAAATGGAGCCATGACAATTCAAAACTATCCTCAAGCTGAGGTTAGACAGTAGTGGAAACTAAAACCTGGTCCACATGTTACAGAAGAGCAAATCTGCAGAGATGCTGATAATAGAGATTGTGGACAGAGGAAACACACAAACACCCCCCACAAACCCACAAAGTGAATAAGAGTGGAAGGGAGGGAAGATAGGAGGAAGGGAGAGAGAGAGAAAGAGAAAGAAGGAAGAAAGGGAGAACCTAAAGAATCATAGAAGGATGAGTGACAAAGAGAGTCAGAAATTGAGAATGTAGTTTTAAAGGCAGAGAGAATCCGGAATGTGAGAGAACAGAGGGAAGTAAAAAGAGAGAAAGGGAAAAAACACATGATGAGTGATATTCCCATTTCACTGAAAAACAGTGGCTTCAATTGTATTCCATGGTATTCCTTGTACTCCTCCTTGTAAGTATCAACCTCTGTTTTAACTTAAGGTTTAACCTCCTGGCAAAATGCCCCAAACTTCCAGACTTCTGAGACCCCTCTTTCCCTCGTTATCAAAACATACAACCCCAATGAGTGCAATAATGTCAAGAACTTCTATCCCATGTGCCAAGGGGAACCCGGTGAAAATTCCAGTGATTTCAAGATCTTGGAGAGATTTCATTTTTCTCATGAGCTTTTGCTCCATTTCTGCCAAATTCTTGATTTCACCTAACCTCTGGCTTCTTCAACCTTTTTTTCAACACATGTTACTACAAGCATGAAATATGGCTTCTTTTTTTGTTTTTTCAATTTAGCCAAAATAATCTCACAAAAGGTAGTACTGTTTAGCATCAGTCGTTGACAATTCATAGGAAATAATTAGAGATTATGGCATAAACCAGTGTAGGCTACATTGTACAAGTGAAAGAGCCTGGTCCTACAACAAACAGATTATTCCCTACAGTAATAGGGGATGGCTATTTTCCCTACAGTAATTTTCACTGCTTAGATTTCCTCTTTAACAGCCACACCTGCCAATTTGTCACCATAATTATGAGTTTTCTTTTTCCACTAAGACTACAGGACCCTTCTCCCTCATTTCCCCTAGTCTATGGTTTTTCATTATCTGGGCTATTTCCAGAAAACTTCAATTTTTCCCATTTTATTTTGCAGAACAAGAAATTTGAATAACTGGTACTAAGTGCAACTGAAATTTTCCTTTACTAACATGTCTGTAAGGGCAATTTTTTCAGCACCCATTATTTTTCTCTGACCCTTAATTCCTGCATAGTTTTAATCTCTTTGTTCTGAGTGCTGTCAATCCCAAAGCCCTCTTCAAAGATTTTCCCAGAAAGACTAGAGGCACAATATAATTATAATTTCAGTTAGTCAGTGTTGAGACCTCAGAATTCCTAAGGAAGGGATATAACTTGCTAGAGTCACAAAAATAATAATTTGGGGGAATACGTCTATCTGTTTGTCTATCTATCTATCTATCTAGATGGATAGCAGCACAATAATAGAAATATACATATATTTTCCATTATAGATATTTAGAAAAAATAAAATTGGCTTATTGAGGATATTTACATGAATAGCTGTATAGTTAGTCAAGAGACAGTGGTTCTTATTTTGGTCCTGCATATTGTTACCAATGAGAATGAGCATTGACAGAAAAGTGTCCTTAGTGTTTTACTTGATCTCTCCCTGACTTAGTTATGCTTATAAATTCATTACAGCAGCTTGGCCTACATTATTTTATTTGTATCCAAAATGAACAAATCTTTTAATTGCAACCATAAGTAGACTTTATATAGTTATGTCATAATTACTTTATAATTGTATATGTTAGAAATTCTAGGAAAATTATGCTCAAAATTATCAGAACACTTAAGAAAGCACTTATCTTAAAATTGCTTGCTTTACGCAAAAATAGGAGGTGTCTGATCTGTCAGAGTAAATTGGTGTACAGAGGTGGGGCATCGAGTTGAAATCCTTTGAGTCATCTCTCTGTGATGTCAAGAACCTTGTTCATGGCATCTTGAGTCAGGAGATAGTTCCTTTTTTTTATTTTTATTTTTTCTCTAGCTTGCACTTAGTAATATTTGATACATAAAGCTGCAAGCAAGAATGTTCGACTTGGCAGAATATGCCATTTGAAAAAAATTTATGTAAACTCAAACGAAAAACTGGTATCAAAATTAACACTAACTGCTGACAGTAGTGCCACGTTTTCATTTTCAGACCAACACTTTGTTCTTTGTACTTTGAGGTGCACATATATTTTATAGTTTCAATTAATGATTTTTATTTTGCTCACAGCTTCTCAGAATAAACACTTAAATTATCATAGTAAGTGTTCTGCATGGATCCCTTTGATACAGAGATGATTTCAAATCAAAATCTAAATGTTAAGGTTTTGCTTTCACATAAAAATGTTATATAAGATATTTTTATGACCTCACTATCCATTATTAACTTTTATGCTATTTAGCTGACCGTTGTATTGACCTTGGCAGGCTGGCTGGCTTGTTATCTGTCATCTATCTATCTTGCTTTTCCTCAACTACTTCTCATGATTCTGTTAATCTAACCCCCCAATTCTGAGCATTCCACAGATTGTTTTACTCTTTCTCTGTACCCCTCAACCCACTGAACTCACTTGGTTAAAGGTCTTTTTATCAGGATATGTTTGACTCCATGAACATTTCCAAAAACCACAAATACTCCACATCACATATTTATATTTCCCCCCATTAAACAATAAAACACATCTTACACTTAATGAGACTGTAAATAAAAATTAAGATAAAACTTTCAGAGGCTGAAAGATTCTAAATGTACTCAACAGTGGGCATTGTAGAATGACTATAGTAATATTGACTGTAGTTAATATTAATATTAAATGTTGTTTCTAGAAATCTGAAAATTAGATAAAAAATATAGAACAATCAGTGGTTTGAGTGAGTGTCATAATAAAACTTACCAGCCATAGAACACAGGTGATTTCACCCAGGTGGCATTGTCTTCCTTCACTTGACTTTCTGGCTCGTCAGACGTACCTGTAAGGGATGATTTATGCATATCATAGGTTCTTTCTTAAGGCACAATGACTGGTAGTTGTCTTTTACAAATATAATAGTCTCTACAAAATTACCATGTAGAGATCCAAGGCCAATATTATTCCATGCATGTTCCATTTAATTAGTAGATTGTAACTTATGAAAATGTCATTTGCCAAATTAAATTATGACATTCCCTCCCCTCCTTGTATTAATATATGTTCAAGGAACTATTATATTCCATAAGGCTATTTTCATTGATTTGAACATTTATTCCAGCCAATAATCCTTTTCACCTATGGGCATGCTTAGATCTGTTGGAAATAATTTTGTGACACATAGTCAGTTAATGCCATTTCCCTTATATTTTAGTTTATTGGAAGAAATATCTTTTGTAACATATTCAAATCAACATTTACTCAAAGTAATGTTCACTTCAGTGGCCTCATCTCTGCCTGAAACTTCATGAAGGTATCTAAGATTTGTATTTTTTCCCAAAGTCAGTCATATTGATTCAAATTTTCATGTGTGCATATACTCTTACATGATTAATGCTTTTTCAGCCTTTACTAAACTCTCATCTGTTACTCAGTGAGTAATTTTTACACTTGGTAGGTCACTTTATAATTTTCATTATTTTAAAATAATAGCATATTCTCTACTTATCAAGTCATCATTGTAGAATAACTTTAGATACACTAAGGACATTCCACCTTCAATGCATATAAAACCATTATCTGGCTAAGAACCAATATTTTCTTAGCAATATTTCCTACTTTTATATCCTGATCAGTGATTTTTTTTGTTATTATTTTTTACATTATCTCTTGGACTGTCTGCCAGAGAGAAATACCATTTTTATCCATTCACAAGAGGCTCTGTTTAGTAATAACAGGGTAAAGAATAACAAAACTATGTTGAGATATGAATTCTGTGAACTAGAATAGTTTTATTTACAAGGAGAGTATTGTGGTTCACTTCCTAATCATGCATTCTTGCTGTAGGAATTATTGGCCTTGCAACTAAACATAATTTCAAAAATTATGTCATATATCTATGCTTTTTTTATTGAATAGTTAACATGAATGCAAAAACATGCCCTATTTCTAGCATTTATCTAGCATTTAATTTCTAACTCTATATTGGAACACACACACACACACACACCACACACACACACACACACAAACACAGAAAGTCACCACTTAAGGAACAGTTTACTTATTGCTAATTTATCACAACAATATGAACTTCTCAATCTCATTCTATAAATATGGGCTACCTCTGAGAATCATAATTTTTATTAGAAGTCTCACTGATATCTCAGTCATTTATGCTTCAGGATATTAAGTGTTCATTTTCTTTTTTTTTAATTTTTAAATAAATTTATTTATTTGGGGCTTCCCTGGTGGAGCAGTGGTTGCGCGTCCGCCTGCCGATGCAGGGGAACCGGGTTCGCGCCCCGGTCTGGGAGGATCCCACATGCCGCGGAGCGGCTGGGCCCGTGAGCCATGGCCACTGGGCCTGCACGTCCGGAGCCTGTGCTCCGCAACGGGAGAGGCCACAGCAGAGGGAGACCCGCATACCACAAAAAAAAAAAAAAAAAAAAATATTTATTTTATTTATTTATTTTTGGTTGCATTGGGTCTTGGTTGCTGCACGTGGGCTTTCTCTAGTTGTGGCGAGCAGGGGCTACTCTTCGTTGAGGTACGCGGGCTTCTCATTGCGGTGGCTTGTCTTGTTGCATAGCACAGGCTCTAGGGCACACAAGCTTCAGTAGTTGTGACTCGCGGGCTCAGTAGTTGTGGCTCGTGGGCTCTAGAGCACAGGCTCAGTAGTTGTGGTGCACAGGCTTAGTTGCTCCACGGCATGTGGGATCTTCGTGGGCCAGGGCTCAAACCCATGTCCCCTGCATTGGCAGGTGGATTCTTAACCACTGCACCACCAGGGAAGCCCCTGATTTTCTTTTAAACATTATGATTCATTAGTCACTAATTTCTGTTGATTTTTATTTTAAAATAATTCTAAAATCATCTCTATTTTCAATGTGATCTCTATAACCCTGTTTGTTATTAAGTTTATCCAGTTTGATTTTTGGAAATCTGTGTTTTGTGTGATTCATATTATACCAAAATTAAATTTTCAAAGAAATTTTTTTTTTTTTTTTGCGGTACGCGGGCCTCTCACTGCCGTGGCCTCTCCCGTTGCGGGGCACAGGCTCCGGACGCGCAGGCTCAGCGGCCATGGCTCACGGGCCCAGCTGCTCTGCGGCATGTGGGATCCTCCCGGACCGGGGCACGAACCCCCGTCCCCTGCATCGGCAGGCGGACTCTCAACCACTGCGCCACCAAGGAAGCCCCAAAGAAATTTTTAATATATACTTTGCAATACATTAACAAAGATTTAAGTATTTTCTCTGCACATAATATTAATGAAACTTCTTTTAAGCGATATACATCAATAATAAATTATATTTTAAGGTATTTGTATTGTTGTTTCCTAATTTAAAAAGGAGAGATCTGAACTAATATTGTGTTATAAAACAGCTTGGAATAAAAGTCTGTTAAAAAATTCAGACACAGTTTTCTCAAGGCTCCCCGCTGCTGGTAGAATGAACTCCTTGTAATTGGGCAAATGTCAATGAGGTAGGAAAGTGAAACAAACTTTAAATCTGCACAATAGTTATGATTTCACATGCATATCAAACTGTAGCATTGATTTGATTCTCAAGGGCTGTTGCAGAACCACATATGTTATATTTCTCAGTAATCTAAGCAGGCCTAATTGGCTAAAGAACTTGTCCTACAGAGAGAAAAGGGGAGAACTGAAACAAATCAATGTGAAAGCCACAAATCAACGTGAAAGCCTTTTTTTTCCCCCCATAAGGAAACTAAGCACTCCTTAGAATGCAAGAAACTCAATAAATCAAGTTGAAGGTAAAAGAAAATATTGGACTACCTAATGAGATAACTTCTCAGAATGCTCCAATACTGATTAAATTAAAAAAAAAAAAAGAAAGAAAGAAAGAAAGAAAAAAAGAGTACCCTGAAGGTCCAAAGTCTTTTTTCTCTTTTGTTGTAAAGCAGGCTCCACAGTCTGCTCTCGACAGCAAACCTTCCATCAAGAAGAGGTCTCCAGACTTTTTATTAACTCTTACTGTAAAATATTTTTTAGATCTTCAACATAGCCTATGAATAATCTAGATCTTTTCCACAAAATACTGTAGAAAGTTTTAAATACTGGTACCTCTGTTCCATTCTGTATCTATTCCTATTATCATGAGCTTCTCTTTTCTCCAATATTACTCTTCTGTTCAATTTTTGGGAAGTTTGATATTTCCCTTTAGAAGATTAGTATCTGTTATGTGAAAATACTAATAATGTAATAAGAATTAGAGTAATAATGTATAGTTGAACAACTTCCATAACAAGGAAGAGTCAGAGTTGAAGGTTTAAAATATTTAAGTAAATATTAAATTCTTTATATGTTGTCTATCACTAAAATAAAATGATGCAAAAATAAGACTGAATTTAACATAATATTTGCTATATATGTTGTAATTAATTATAATTATAGAGGTAATTTACCATTAGTCACCTTGAGATGACTCTGTAGGTTAAAAGGTGCTTTGGTTCTCTAACATGTGGGAATGACAAATCATGTCTATATTCCTTTTCTGAAAGAACTATACCTTCCCTTTAAAACCAACATGTAATATGATCTACTATCATTAATATTTTTGATATATATTTATACCAAATCATTCAAGACTTATTTGAAGTCTCTATTCAGACTTTGTTTATATATCTTTTAAGAGTGTAATCCTTAAGGCAAAAATTATATTAGTTACTCCCATTATAAGACTCAGCAATCCACTCCTAGGTTTTTAGCCAAAAGAAATAAAAACATGTCCACATAAAGACATGTATACAAATATTAGCAGCTATATATTTTTATAATAGTCCAATACTGGAATCAACTGAAATCTTCATCAAATGATGAAAGTTTTACCACAAATCAAATCTGTAGAAATCCATGGGTTGCACATTAGCATTATCACCTGTCTTATTTTCTTCATAGCACTTATCACTCTCTGAAATTAACTTATTTTGTAATTTTCTGAGTTTCCTGGGAGATTGTTGGCTCCTTAGAATTTATACCTCGTTGCATTTTTATTTATCAAGTGCCTAGAACAGTACTTGGCACATAGTAGTTTCGCAAAAATTATTTTTTGAGTGTATGTACAAATGCTTCATAGCTATAATTTTGTTTGATGATTATTTTTTTGTTTTTCTTGTAATGGAATAGAATTGTGATCTAAGCAGCTACATTTCCTGGAAAGGATATTTTTTCAATTATTTTCAGGTGAATTAATCTCAAGATAGATTCAATGCCTTAACAAAGCTTCATTATGAGATTTGCTAAAAGTTGACTCTTCTAAGCATTACCTTCATTAATATTCTCTTCTCATTTTTCCACCCATTATTATATGAGTAACTGCCCAAAGCTAAGGTTTTTAAGAAAACAATGTTCTGTTCAAGGCTGAATATATAAGGAAAAAAGTATAATAAATGTAGCAAATTATATGACAAGAAATCTGTTTCTTGACAGGAATTAGCTATAGCTTAAATACATGTTTTTGAGCACTATATGTATTAAAATCACAGCATTTGTAAATATAATGATATTTACAAATGGGGGCTATAAAAATGAACTATGCATTTTGTGGCTAACTTCATCTATATGCAATTTGGAAATTATAATTATTTTTTTATCTTAAAATGTCAATTGACAAAATTTTGAGTTCAAAAAAATATAAAAGGTGTTCTAGTGTAAATTTAAATAACATACTGGGTATAAGTTAATTAGCAGGTCGATTTCATAATTTTCGTGATATAATACCTCATTATGTATACCCACAGTGGTGTATGGAATTTTATTTTGAAATTTCCTTTTAATCTTCTGTCAACAATACCCGTAAACATGTAAACTTTATGATAGAGGCTAATACATGCTTTAAAAGTACTTTAAGAAATAAATATACCTAACAGCCTGTATGCTAATATGTTTTTCCTGTTGTCTTTATCCTTCTTCATGGGTAATTCAGAAAAGGATGCAATTTTGACAACTATAGTGCTACCTTAGACAAATACTTTCTATTTAACATGAATTTAAATAATATATTTTTGTAATTCTCTCATACTTTCTATAAAAGTACCCAGGTTTTCACAAGATAAAATAAAAGAATTGAATGATAGTACAGTTTTATATTTTGTCTTGCAATCTCTTTTAATTTCTATACATTCCTCTTTTAGAATTAGAATGATTACATCATTGTTATTGTTTGCTTAGAGTTAAGTCCAACAGATTCTTGGAAAACTGTTCCATTTCTAATATACTGCTTTTCTATTTCCTAGTGGAGTGAATGATCTCATTTTTTCATAAAACAATGCAATGGTCTCATATAATAACTAGTCAGTGAGAAAACATAACAATGTGTTACTTATCCTCACAATATTTTACTGAAGATTGTTTAAGAAATTCTCACCACTATAAAATTCTAGCTTTAAAAATCCATTTATTATGTATAGTTATTAATAAGTTATAAAAAATATTATCAATTCAATATGTCCTTTCAAAATCCAAGTCTTATAGCACAATTGATTTTTAACATATATCATTATTTATAGTCATATAAATAATATATCATTATTTATATTATTTACAGCTAAAACCCCCCTTTGTTGTACAATTCTTCTGTTATCTACCAAAGGTATTTTCCTCTATTAAATTAGTTCCTCTTTCCTATAATTCTATTCTAGGTCCAGACATTCTTTTCACAACTCTGTATGAACTGAATTCCCTAATGTATGTTTAAATTTAAGCTTTTCAAAATATATTTTAGGAATTCATGTATAGCTTTGTTTCTCAAATGTGATTTAGAGCGACCTCAGGGACATTTGAAAAACACTGATTCTGAGGCACTTTCCCAGTTCAGTTAAATCACAGTCGGGTAGTGTGTCCCAGGCATTAGTAGTTTATAAACTCCTCAGGTAGTTTTAATGTGATCCCAGTCCTGATAATCACTAACATCAAACCGTATTAACCAATATTAACATGCATTGGGAAAACATAGATGCCTTGATAAAAATGCAGATTTTGATTCAGTAGGTCTAGGGTTGGGTGTGAGATTTTGTATTTTCTAATCAGTTCCCGTGTGATGATGTTGCTGCTGGTCCAGGAACCATACTTCATGTAGCAAGGAAACAGGATAGAGATGGTTGCTGAGAAAGAGGGTAGCTCCTAATCTCTATGTAATCAGGAAAAAAAAGGAAGAAGGAAAAAGCAAGGAAAAGGAAGCAGGAGCCAGCAGAGACAGGAACAATCTTTAAAGAAAATTGATCAGTGTTAGTATTTGAATTTACCAACTTTATTTAATGAATGTCTACAGGCTATGGAGATTAATTGTTACCCTAATTAGCCTTCACTATATTTTTAAATGTGTACAATAAAGCTCTTGAAAAATAGATTCTGTTTTAAAGGACTTTTGCTCACATCTATTACACACATTGGTTTCTTTCTAGAAAAGCGTAAAAAATAAACAAAGAGCAAAGAAGACTTTGTTTACCTTTACACTGATTTACCTAGTTGTTCGTACTCACTGCTTTCTCAGCTCAGCTTTTCTCTAGTGTCACAGCAGAGCCTTCTCCATCAGGGCAGCTGGTGGGTACTGCTTGTATAGCTCCCAAGAGAATGAAGCAGGTGAGGAGGCTGAATAGTGAACGATTAGCTGGCAAGAGGGGCAGGCAGTTCTTGGCTCAGATTCAGAAATTATTTTAACGTAGGCACTTCTTCCGTCAACATGCTTTGGTGGAAATGGTTACCACCTGTCCCTATTCCCAAGGGCTAATTTTCCTGCTGCCTAGTCAGCTTATAGTTCAAGAGGCTGTAAATGTTTGCAAAACTAAGAATCAGGAGGCATGCCCTTGCTGCCCAGATGGTGGCTTCTGTACATCAGGTACAGTACATTTAGATGGGCAGAGTCCCGTACTTAGCATTCACTGCTCCATATACTTTTGCTGCTGATAATGTTTGGTGATAGCTACCTGGACATAATGTGATCAGTGCACCCATAAACACCTGAACAGGTTTGTACATAGAAATGTCAAGTTGGATTTAGTTTCAAATAGAATAGCGCATTACTCTTCAGGAAAAACAACCACCATTTCCTATGATAAAAAGTGGAATTGATAAAGTGTGTGAAAATAAAATATCAAAATTATAATAAAAGGTTACACAATCTTTTCCTTACTTCATATTATTGTTTTATATATACGTCCCTATACTTATATAGTTACATGGATGTATTATATAATTCTGTTATATACATAAAGTTATATTTATACTTGTGAATTTATATTTATATATTTATAACAAATGTACTATGCTATATCATTATTTTACAATATCTACATTGTCTAACTGGCACAAATTTTTCTGTTATAGTTTTACCAATATTCATTGTATTGAACTTATGAATAAATAATTCACCTGCTTTACCTATGTTTAAGACAAATTCTTTACAACTGTTGAAGAGGAGGTATTTAGGACAAGAAGACAGATTAGTTAGTGCAAATGTATACAAGAGAAGATTAGGGCCTTAACAAGCATCTTAGCTCTGAGATAAAGAAGAAGAATCAACTATAGATATTTCAAAGAAAAACATTGAAATATATAAGTATTAAAGGTCTCAAGAAAGAGACTTTGTCCCACAAAATTCTGGTCGTTATTACCCAGAGCCCTAACTCACCCTCTGGCCCCAGTGTATTCTTCTGAATCTGATAAAGTATTTCTAAAGTAGTAGGAAACAAAATTAATGTTTCTAGTAGGACTCAGATATGTAAGATTTTCCATTATGAGTTACCTGCTTTTTGGCACTCACTTTATTCATGTGTACACAAAGGGCAAGGTCCTGCCATTAGCTGTTCTGAACTTGAGACAGAGTAGAGAAAACAATTATTGAGGATCTGGAGACTTTGCCAGAAACTGATGGCACCAACAATGTGCTTAACAGTTGGAAAACACAAAACAATTCTCTTAGTGTTGCCCAAAAATATCCATTGCAATAATAGAAACAGAGTAAGGTCAAACTCACCTTGGATCATGTGATTTTTAACAGTAGTAAAACGTGTTCACTATAGCTTCCTCCATGTCTTTTCAGCTGTTCCTAGCTAAGGAGAGCTAAACAAATAGTCAAATAAGATAACACAATTATATGATTCAACAGATTTTCTTATCCTGGTCTTAAGGCAGAACTTTAGGATTATGAATGGAAATTTAAAAGGAGGACGATAGGAAAAGAGAAGGAGAAATAAAACAAAGAGACACAACAGAATGTAAGTAAAAGTGAATATAGAGGGAAAATGCTGAGAAAGGAGAAGTTTTTTCTTAATTTATTTCCAAAATGCTTCATGAGGTTAAGAAATATTGTATAACTTGAGTTACACTTAAATTTATACTTTTGGAAACTTGCAGGTGTTCTGGTTTGATAAGTTTTCTCATCGGTGATTAGACTGTAAGAAAATTCATAGGAAATCCAATTTTAGATCAGATATGTGAGAAGGTATGAAAATTTGTGAGCTTGGTGCTTAGTTCCAGAGTAAAATCTTGGCATATCCCAATAATAACAAAACCTGAGTTACATTCATAAATTCACCATCAACCTAAACATTGAACTTTACTTTCTAAAAGAGAACTGGTTAGAAACATAAAAGGTATATATTTGACATGGACAGAGGGAATATTTTACCAAATATTTATAGCATGATTTGGTGGTTTTGTTGTTCAAAAACATATTATCATTATATAGAAAACATGTGAGATGTTAGTATAAAAATAATCTTCCGTTAAGAACTACATTGTATACTTTGTATCATACTAGAGATTTTAAAGCACTTGAAATTTTAACTATCTTTTATATTAAGGTCTCCACTGTGACTTTTCATTGATATTTAACATTTATAGCAGATTGAGTAAGGAATAGAAAATCATCTAAATTCTTACAGCAATTACTTAAATTGTAAAACAACATAATAATTATTTTGAGGCAATATTGCTAAAAGTATTTTGATATGATTAATTTACATGTTAATATAGTCATCCATTTTAAATTTACATGTTTTTCAGGTGAATGGAGGTTAATCTTTTCTAGAATCAAAATTAATCGCTCTGTATAGCACACAGAGCAAACAAATATATGGTCTATTTTAAAATCAGCCACTGTGAAATTCTGGTGGAGCCACATTTTATATGAAAACTTGAAACCAATGTGCTACTGAAAATACCATTCTACTTGGAAAGGTATAGTTTTAGAGTTAGAGAAGCTATGGAAATGGCTTTGGTGGAGTGTTCAGACAAGATCGGAACGATAAGGAAGTGTTGGATAATTAAACAGAAATGTGTTAAAAATAGTCAGTTGAAAAATTACTACTTAACAGACACATTAAACAACAGCTATATTTATTTAGCTCTCCACAGATCCCCCAAAGAGATCGTTTTATGATGATCAAGTTAAGTTTTATGGCAATAAAGAATTTCATCTCTTTCTCAAGGATTTCCATTATTTTAACTCTAGCTCTTAACTCCCCTTGCATTCTGTAAAGGCTCTGCTTATATTATCTTCATCTATGCCTGAATATAGTTACATGTAAATCTGAAACTTATAACACTTCTGTTTTCTAGAATATTTATATCTACTTCGCCATGAAGCTTTCTTTTTCTAAGATTTCTAGATATCATTCAATTCTAAAACAAGATGCATTCGGTCATTGTAAAATGGAAACCTCTGATGGTCAACAAGACTACAATTTTTTTTTTAAGTTTTATTGGGTATAGTTGACTTACAATGTTGTTAGTTTCAGGTATATGGCAAACGAATCAGTTATATATATATATATATATATATACATTTTATATATAGATATGTATATATACCTCCATTCTTTTTAGATTCTTTTCCCATATAGAATATTACAGAATATTGAGTAGAGTTCCCTGTACTATAAAGTAGGTCCTTTTAGTTATTTATTTTATATATAGTAGTGTGTATATGTTAATCCCAGTCTCCTAATTTGTCACTTCCCTCCACGTTTCCCCATTGGTAACCATAAGTTTGACATTGAGATCTGTGAGTCAGTTTCTGTTTTGTAAGTAAGTTCATATGTATCATTTTTTATTAGATTCCACATGTAAGTGAGATGATATGACATTTGTCTTTGTCTGACTTACTTCACTTAGTATGATAATTTCTAGGTCCACCCATGTTGCTGCAAACGGCATTATTTCATTCTTTTTTATGGCTGAGTAAAATTCCATTGTATATATGTACCACATCATTATCCATTCTTCTGTCGATGGACATTTAAGTTGCTTCCATGTCTTGGCTTTTGTAAATAGTTCTGCAATGAACACTGGGGTGCATCTATCTTTTCGAATTATGCTTTTCTCTGGATGTATGCCAGGAGTGGGATTGCCGGATCATATGGTAGTTCTATTTTTAGTTTTTTAAGGAACCTCCATACTGTGCTTCATAGTGGCTGTATCAATTTACATTCCCACCAACAGTGCAATAGGGTTACCTTTTCTCCACACCCTCTCCAGCATTTATTGTTTGTATATTTTTTGATGATGGCCATTCTGACTGGTGTGAAGTGATACCTCATTGTAGTTTTGACTTGCATTAGTGATGTTGAGCATATTTTCATGTACTTTTTGACCATCTGTATGTCTTCTTTGGAGAAATGTCTATTTAGATCTTCCACCCATTTTGATAGGGTTGTTTGTTTTTTGGATATTGATCTGCATTAGCTGTTTGTATATTTTGGAGATTAATCCCTTGTCAGTTGCATTGTTTGAGAATATTTTCTCCCATTCTGTGGGTTGTCTTTTTGTTTTGTTTATGGTTTCCTTTGTTGTGTAAAAGCTTTTAAGTTTAATTAGGTCCCATTTGTTTATTTTTGTTTTCATTACTCTAGGAGGTGGATCCAAAAAAATAGTTCTGTGATTTATGTCAGAGTGTTCTGCCTATATTTACCACTAACAGTTTTAAAGTATCCGTCCTTACATTTAGGTCTTTAATTCATTTTGAGGTTTTTTTGTGTATGGTGTTAGAGAATGTTCTAATTTTATTCTTTTACATGTAGCCATCCAGTTTTCCCAGCACCATTTATTGAAGAGACTGTCCATTGTATATTCTTGTCTCCTTTGTCATAGATTAATTGACCATAGATGTGTGGATTTATCTCTGGCCTTTCTATCTTGTTCCATGATCTATATTTCTGTTTTGGTTCCTGTGCCATACTGTTTTGATGACTGTAGCTTTGTAGTATAGTCTGAAGTCAGGAAATCTGCTTCCTCCAACTCCATTTTTCTTTTTCAAGATTGCTTTGGCTATTTGGGGTTCTTTTTGTTTCTATACAAATTGTAAAATTTTTTGTTCTTGCTCTGTGAAAAATGCCATTGGTAATTTGATAGGGGTTGCATTGAATCTGTAGATTGCTTTGCATAGCATAGTCATTTTCACCATATTGGTGCTTCCGATCCAAGAACATGGTATATCTCTCCATCTGCTTGTGTTGTCTTTGATTTCTTTCATCAGCATCTTATAGTTTTCTAAGTACAGGTCTTTGGCCTCCTTCGGTAGATTTATTCCTAGGTATTTTTCTTTTTGTTGGCAGTGGTAAATGGGACTGTTTCCTTAATTTCTCGCTCTGATCTTTCATTATTAGTGTATAGGAATGCAAGAGATTTCTGTGTATTAATTTTGTATCCGCAACTTTACCAACTTCATTGATGAGCTCTAGCAGTTTTCTGGTAGCATCTTTAGGATTTTCTATGTATAGTATCATGTTATCTGCAAACAGTGACAGTTTTACTTCTTTTTTTCCAATTTGGATTCCTTTTATTTCTTTTTCCACTCTCACCACTTTTTTCAACATAGTTTTGGAAGTCCTAGCCATGGCAGTCAGAGAAGAAAAAGAAATAAAAGCAATTCAAATTGGAAAAGAAGACGTAAGACAACTCGTGGTTTAACTTTTCCCCTTTATCTATGAGATCTCTTCTAATGCTACATTCGTTTGGTGAAATTGTAACCAGAGCATGTTGTAGTGCAGAATATGCTTGATAGATACAACTTGCTGTAAACAAGTTATGTAGAGGAATTAATCCTATCACTAGCTTTATCTAATTTCAGTTAAACATCATATTTGGCTATAAATATTCTTGGTTTTTTTAATGTCCTTGCTGCTTCAAAGATCACTATAGGGAATGTATATGCTATAATTTGATAGAATATTTAAAATATAATTTCATTTTATATGTGAGATCAATGACTACTCAGATAAAAATAAATAATAGTAACTGGAAGCTCTTCTGCTAATAGCTTATTTAAATTTCTCTGAATTTATATCCCACTTTTATCATTCTTACATTTTTATAAAACCTTTTTGCAAGGTAAAGAATTAATCAAAAAAATATAGAATTTCTTTCTAAGGAGGTTAAAATTTTGCTTTTTTAAAAACATTTTGCATCTTTTCTAATGATTATAACATTAATACACCAAAATTTTTAATAAACTTACCCAGAATCCTGAAAGAACATCTGAAACCTCACATGGTTTATGGCTTGATGCCCAGAAAATATAACTATTCTTCCAGAAGGAACTCACAAATACTCTAAACCACTAATTTTATTTATAAGGAAGGTTGATTTACTCATGGATATTAAGATGATCAGATAACCACACCAGAAGAAAAGAAATAGATACAATGTTGCAATTGTGAGGATTTTTTTAGAGCTATATCAAAAGTAGTTTCATTCACGGACTTCCCTGGCAGTTCAGCGGTTAAGATGCTGTGCTTCCATTGCAGGGGCATGGGTTTGATCCCTGGTAGGGGAACTAAGAGCACACATTCTGTGTGGTATGGCCAAAATAAAAAAAAAAAGAAAAGAAAAGAAATAGTTTCATTCAAATCAAGCTAAAATAATTAAGTAGTCAATAATCTTTATATCTTAGTGTATAATTTTAATAGTAGTAAGAATGACTCCAATTCCATTTCCATAAGTTATGAAACTTCCAATTCCTTTCTGAATAATTATCTAAGATACTGGGGTGTGGGGCTTGTGCTCTCATGATTATCTTGGATTCTGTGCTCTTACTTCCATGTGTTTAGTTTATGGATCATCTCATCATCCTGCTAATGCTATTCATTTTTTGCCTACCACTTTTGCCAAAAAGTGATACTCAGACTGTTTAGTAAATTTCAACTGATAAGAAGCAAACAAACAAATAACAAAATATACACCAAGTCTTTGTGTTCTATATCACATGTTTTGCTGTCATGAACAGTGATCCTTCAACTTCTGTGGTTTATAAAACTAAAGTTATTTCTAATTCATGCTGAATGCACATCTCAGGTTAGTTGCAGCTCTATTCCACACCCTCTTTTTTTCCCAGACACAAGCTGCCAGAATACCTCCTACCAAGAACATTCCAAAAGGCAGAAGAAAAAGAGCTGAGTGAAGCACATCTTGGTTTGTGTAACTTCTAGTCAGAAATGATCCAGTATTTTGCTCATATTGCATTGTCAAAAGTAAGCCCTGTCACATGTCCATACCTGAGTTCAACAGTGTTGGAAAATATGATCCTCCTTATGGAAGGGCACAGAATAATTGAGAACAAGTAATCCACACTTCACCTAAGATAGGGAGCTAGGGAGAGTCTATCTCAGCATGCAAATAATTTAACTGTGTATATGCTATTCCACATTATTTTTTAAAAAAATATGTTATTTGGGGATAATGTTAGATTTCTACAGAAGCTGCAAGGATAGTACAGAGAGTTCCCATAATATCATCACTTATCTTCCCTAATGTTAACATCTTACCTCACCACAGTACATTTGTCACAATTAAAAAACCAATATTAGTACATCATTATTATTAACTAAAGTCAATGCTCTGTTAAGATTGCCTTCATTTTTACCGAATGTCCTTTTTCTGTCCAGGGATCTCATTTGATTGGGATTGGTTTCATTTTGATTTAATTTTTAAAAATTTTATTATATGTTGGAGTATAGTTGATTTACCACATTATCAGACTCTCCTCCTCTTATTGGATTCTTTCTCTTTCTCTTTCCATCCAAATGCTCTTTTCATTCTATCCCTCCTAGATTTCTCTCAAGATAATTTAGTGTTTTCTCTCTCAGCTATTCAATAAAATATGTTGTGACCTATTAAGTGTGAGTAGTTCTATGCTCAAATGAGCACATGGACATTTCCTGCTTACTGTTAGAAAATTACATATATAGGAAAAAATATAAAATACAGGTGTAAAGGAATTTTATTATAGTCCAAAGAAAGAAATGCAAAATATATTTGAACATCTCTATATCTATGTTTTAATTCCAATAAAATTGATATTTTAAAAATGATTATAAAAAGTATATATATAGTAATTCCAAGTTGTGTTAGCCATTTTTAAATATTTAAGATGTTCCTGACATCAACATCACATAAATGTAAAATCTGAAAAGATAATTTTTCATGTAAATTGGTTTATTTTCACTATTTAATAATTGCATGATGATTGGTTGATTTGATTGGTCTTAGCACTTACATTTTCCACAGCTAGGTAAATAAAGTGCAATATGACATGTATTATTTGACATGGGCTGATTAGAAAACTCTAGTACTAATAAAAGAACAGTTTTAACACCTTCAGAGTCATAGATCAATAGTAACCTTTTCCAGTTTAAGCTTTACATATGTCTTATTGTTTACAGAAAATGAAAAGATAGAATTCAAAAATCAGTCCCAGAAATTTGTTCTTTCCTGGATTATCTGATGAGTTATGTTAACATCAATCATTGATGTGAGTCCATAATCAAATATCCTCTAACAAGAGGGCAAGAATCTATATCAATATCTCTCTATCTCTACTATCTCTACCTCCACAATTATGTCTATATCTGTCTATATGTACAAATTTATATCTATCTATATCTATCTGTACCTGTATCTGAGTCCATATCTGTTTAAATTGGAAAAAAGGAAACCAAAGTCAGAACTGCAGTTGTGGCAAATATGCAGTCAAAATTAATGGGCAAAATATTTTTATACTTCAGCCCATGTCAAATCAGGGGACAAATGCATCTGCAATTAATTGGTTGATAGTTTCTGTTTAAAATTTATTACAAGGCCAGCTTTTTCTGTTGACTTGTTTCTGAATGCTGGGGTTTATTTATGCTGCACAGCACTCTATGCTGAATGCAAAAGTGGAATGCCTGGGAAAAATCAATTGTCAAACTGAATTCAGACATTACAGTTTTTGTGATGTCAAAAAAGTAAGTACTGGCACATCCAAACACTTGTAAGGTTGAGAAACATGTTTTTGCTGTTTTTTTCTTCTTAGGTTTTAACAGTTTTCAAATGCTGAGTACGTAGTACCCTCTCAGTCTTAATAGTTTTGTGTGGGGTGGCGCTGGGGGTGAGGGAAGTGGTTAAGGCCATTGGGTTTTGTGTGCTGTATGTTTACTTGTATCTATGGAAAAGTAATGGAAGAAAATCGCAAAGAACAAAGATTTTATATTGCTCTCAAAAATTATCCTGCTGAGCATTTCTCTTTCCCAGTATAAAGCACAGAAGGGTGAAGTCTTAGGTTTCCCAGAAACATTTTGCAGATTTACTGTTGCTTTAAACAATATTTTAAGAAGTAAGTGCTTAAAGTTCTGGAAGATATCTAGATGAAAAAATAAGCAAAATATGCACAAAGAAAATTAAATACAATAAAAGGTCTAATCATTTTAAAATCTAACTTTTATCCATCAGTTTTGACAGAATGGTTTTTCTGCTTTCTATTTGTTTTCAATGTGGTTGCTTTGTGAAGAGGCAACTAAATGCACATCTTATAATATCAGATTTTATATATTTATATACTCATATACATAAGCATCTTAGATTATATATATGTATATATGTGTGTAATATATGTGTGTATATGTTATGTATTCCATTAAATCTCTCCTCTAAGTGACCTGGTAAGGACTCTTAACATAAGTCAATTATTGTAACTTAAAATGGATTTCTTCACCTGTAAATAGGCATTTTGTCAGGAGAGCATAGCTCAGTTTGCCCAAATGGTGTCTGTGCAAAAAAGATGGACTAATAAACAGCCTTTTAACCATAAATCCTGTAAAATAAACTTTGCAACAATATTGTTACCCATAGGAGTTGTATATTTGTGGTATGGTTTTAAGAGGTGTGAGCCAAGGTGACTTTAAAACTATGAATTAAGAACACTGTCATAATTTAGGCTGTATAATTGTCAGGTTTCTAGTTTCTGCTGTCTACTTTCTACTAACACACCTATATTCCTTCTTTTCTTTGTATTCAGAGGTATATCTTCTGTCTCATCCAACCATCCACTCATCCATCCATCCGTCCATCCGTCCATCTGTTACAATTGTTTGGTGCAGCAGTGTTTTATTGGACATTCTCTGCTAACTGCTGGGCAATCCCTCTCCTCTCATTCCAGGAATTTATAGATGTGTATGAATGACACACAGGCACCAAGAGATGTAAAATAAAGCTATTGCTCACAGTAAATAGCAAAAGGATTCCCCGGGGAGAAGGGCTCAGATTCAGTCAGGAGTGAAACAAGGTGAGGAGTGCAGAGTGAGCAGGGTGGTAGAGTCATAAGGAGGCAAGTGGTTTTGCATTTTTAATTGTGTTTAAGGGTAGAGCATGGTTTGGGGTGACCTCCTGTAACCTGGGTCTCATGTGATTTGAAATTTCAAGGAATGCCGAGCGGAGGGAGAAAAATAGGCTTTCTTTCAGATTGCACAGACATGGGGCAAAGAACAAGGGGAAATTTGAGGACTTGAAAACTCTCAGAGGCCAAACATCAGTAATGGAGTCTCTCTTTATTACAAGTGACATTTTGATTGCTGTCCCACGATGCTAAGATTGATCTCACCGCTACATCCAATCGGAGTAATCTCATTCCTCTTTTTAGATCCCTTTCAGATATAGGAAAGTAAGTCGGTCCAAAGTCAGTCAGCTTATTGATCTGGTTGTAGTCTGACTGAGCAGTAATTATGGGAAAAGTAAACTGTTTACTTTTCAATCCATTTTGAGAATTCTGATTGACCCAGAAAGACACTGATTAAGGTGGCAATTATAGCAGTTCTAATGGAATTTGGCTCAAGAAAAAAAATAAAATATGTGTCATAATCTTCCACTGACACTTCCCACACCTCATCCCCATCATGCCCAATAAAATTTTGATAGATGTTATAGAATAAAAGTGTAATAGTAAGAGGAAAGAAAAATAGTATTTCTCTTTTAAAGCTGGGTCAATGCCAGTGCTAGAACAAATGACTGCCTATGCCTGATTGTAAATCTCACCAATTTTCAGCCACCTGCATGACATAAGAAATCAAATAATGGCCAGCATGTTAATGAAGACTTTTATGGTAAAATATACATTTATTTTAAATATGTTCCTTATGTGTTTATTTCAAATATGTTTAAATTTTAATTTATCCACAAGACTAGTTGTTGCAATATAAGGGACTTTCCTTAATTGTTCTTATTATTGGTTTTCTTCCTGCACATTTTAGGGGTTGCCACTCACTGATTTTTTAATTCATATCCCCTTATGGGGTTTATTCAAAATTTTCATTCAATGTATCTTTCTTCTCCTTTAGTTCTAGTTCCTGTACCCCTCCATGACCTAAAATGAACGGGAAAATACTCCTCTTTCCTATCCAAATCTTTAAAATCAGTTAAGTATAGGTTAATATGAAGACAAGAGGTATATTCATCTCATTGCTACCTCTGTTTACATACGGACATAGTGTAGAAAAGTATTTCAGATGTTACTGGATTAAAAAGAGAGATGTGAGATCAAAACAACTAGCCTCAAAACTGGAATATTTCTACAAAAGAAATTGTTCCCAACTTTGACTTCTATCTTGGAGTCATTCTTAATTTTCCATTTATATAGCAAACCTTGCAATTTTACCACAAAACATTCGTTTTCCTTTAAGATGTTATCATAGCTCTATTCTTTTTTTTTAAAATAGATTTATTTATTTTTTTATATTTGGCTGCATTGGGTCTTTGTTTCTGCATGGGCTTTCTCTAGTTGCGGTGAGTAGGGGCTACTCATTGCGGTGCGCGGGCTTCTCATTGTGGTGGCTTCTCTCGTTGAGGAGCACGGGCTCTAGGCACGCAGGCTTCAGTAGCTGTGGCACATGGGCTCAGTAGTTGTGGCTTGTGAGCTCTAGAGTGCCGGCTCAGTAGCTGTGGCGCACAGGCTTAGTTGTTCCACGGCATGTGGGATCTTCCCGGACCAGGGCTTGAACCTGTGTCCCCTGCACTGGCAGGCGGATTCTTAACTACTGTGTCACCAGAGAAGTCCCATAGCTCTATTCTTAGAGCTAGAATATTTTAGGAACATTATTTTCTCATTTTCCTGTTTAATTCTTGCTTTAGGAATTAAATGTTCATTAAGACTTTTACTTTCCATATTTTTCAGAGAAAATGATATAGGTCTATATACAAGAAAGCTAATTTTCCTTCAGCTATTTATTAAAATACCCACTGCAATTGAATACACTGAAACCAAAACATGACTAAGGATTATTTCCATCATGCTTCACTACATGACCAAGAATGCATTTCACAATGAGATAAATAAAAATTCAATTTTCTTCCAAGTGCTATGTTCTGTCCATATGTTGTGAGATAATATGATATGGCTGTTAGTGAAATTTTTAATCATATGTAGTAAAGGAACACAGGGGTGTATCTTGCCCTGACTACAACAAAACTTTCTGCACATTGGCATATTCATTGCCAATTTTAATCCTAACTAGCTTGTCATACAATACAATGTGGAATAAAGAAAAAAGTGCATTTCTTAGGCTCTCCAGAAGAGCAAGCATATGTGTAGGTTCTGCCAATAGTGGCACCACAAGAGAACCTGAGGAAAAAAATGTGAAACATTTCATAGTAGTTGTTTTCTACCCAAAACAAAAACACCCTGGCCAATTATTTTTCTAAGAGATCTTTACACACAAGGAATAAGAACTAAAGGAAAACCAAGTGCTACAATGACAGATACACCAGTGCTCAGTATTGAGTTGGGCCAAACACCTTGGGCTCACAGTCTAAGTGAGACCATACACTCCCTGTTGCCAGATTTAATTCATGCCATCAGCTAGAATAGAAACTTTAAACATTGATGAGCAACTCATAAGTGGGTAGATAGGGAGGATGAGGGGGAGCCAAAGGGAGACAGGATAAGGAACCTCTTAAATGAAGAGACAACAGAGACAAAAATATGTGAACTTTTAACATGTACTGGCCCACTACATGTTTAAGGGGGCATGATATTAGGATTATCTCCTCTGTTCAGGAGAGCTAGGAGGGAGGGGGAAAGAAAGAAACAGACCTCCTCTTTTTGCAATAACTGGTTAAGCTGTAATGTCCTTCTTGGGGATCTCAAGTTTTAAAAGAGAACTTGTAAAGAATAAAGAGACTCATTAAAAATGTCTTTAAAAATGAAAAGAAGTGCCAGAAGAGAGAGTTCCCAGCCCAAAGAGTGCACATAAATTTTATCATACCACTGAAAAGTTGGAAAGTTCTGATATACTAATCAGTTCAAGGTGCATATATTTTTTTAAAACTTGTATAGTTTCCATTTTAAGTTTTTTAGTGCAGTAATTATCATCAATTATAAAAATTATTTTTTTCAAAAGATCACACTTTAATAACTAAAGTGTGCAATCTAGCATAATTTAGAGGAATTTAAACAAGGCCACTTGTGAGAGGCCTTTAATTATGTAAACATTTAGAAGCATTATGTTAGTGACAGTATCTAGGGAATGCCTAAAAATGAAATAAAATAAGACTGATACTTCTTATAAATCTGAATTATTTTTGATAAGAAACAATTGGTTTAAATTAGTAAACATCAAGAATATGAAAAAAATCACAATATTTTAAAAGTTTCTTACTTAGCTTGTCACACTTGATATTTTAAAATAGCAGTAACATTCAAGATATACATGTACCTTTCCATGATGGATGTTCCAGAGAACCAGTCATTTAGTCAGGTGTTATTTACACACTTAGATTTCCTTTTTAAGCATTTTTGTGTAGGATATCCTGAATAGCCTTATCAGGCCTCATGTGGGTGGATTGTATTACCATTTAGATTATACATCTATATGCTTACATGGCTGTGGACACAAGTTTAAAGAAAGAGAGATGCATAAATTCAGATGTAAATATGAATACTCACATATTATATTCAGAGGCAAAATCCTTTCATTAAATTTTTATAGTGAAGTTTTTCAGATAAAGAGAAAAGCATGCTCAATCCCCTAAAGGTCCCTTATTCAACTTTAACAGTTATCAATACTTTTTGCATCATTCTAATGGATTAATCTCTAGATAGCATTTATACATTATCAAACTATCTCAGTAGATTAAATATTAATAGTCTAGATATGATTTTTTAATTTTGAATTTCTAATGAATATCTTGAACTTGAATAAACTGATCTGGAAAATATTGTAAAGATTAAAAGATACATCACTTTTGTTGGCAGTATCTAACAACATTCTTATTTTTCTTTTTTCCAAAGAATGTAGGAAAAAATAATTTGCAAACATTTCTTGATAAGAATCTGTTTGATTCTTTCCACAAGAACTGGAGAAGGAGAGGTTGAAGTAACTCTAGACCCTCATCTCTGGCTCTTCCCAACTTTAAAATGGCAAAACTAACAGATGTGGGAAAAGTGGAAACATCTCTTCTATCCTATCAGGACTACAATTACCAGATCATACGTGAGAAAGGGAGAGTTCAGACTTCTAGTACACATATGGAAAATACCATATTGGATTTCAATGTCTACTACTTTTGATCTTCCGGAAAGATTCTAGCTGCATTGTTCTTGTAAGTATCACACTGACAACAATGGCTTCAAGTCAGCTTGTTGCAGTCAGGCAAAGAAGCATCCTAAATTATTAGCTACCCACCTTATTCTTAGCTCTTGCCAAACAATTATGTAATTTAACAGAATTTATTTAATATTATTTACTTTTTATCTTTGTGTATAGTAAATGACTTTAAAACATACCTAATATTTTTTGCAAGGACAAAATGAGATGAGGGAATATCAAGAGACATTTAACAATGCATGTCTCACACATGAGTGACCTCCCCAGTGAATATTATTTGCCCTTCCTCCTGTTATGTTACACATAGGATAGAGACTCGTAGAATTTAGTCAGGTAAAAATTCTTCCATAATAACTTCTAAATTCTTTACAGCTTTCCTCTCAAATTAAATCTTTGATATCCCTGAAATTGATATGATTTTGTTTTTTTAACCGTGGATCACTACTTGTCCCAATATCATTTATCAAAAACCCTAACCTTACCCATTGTCCAGTGACACCTCTTTCATGCATGGTGTTTATTTACGAGTCTGTTTCTGGGCTTTCTATCATGTAGAAATGTTTTATCTGTCTATTCTTGCATCATTTTCAAACTGTCTCAATTACTATAACTCTGTAATGGTCCTTGAAACCATATAAAGCTCTCAGAGAACAATTAGTCCTTTTCCCCTAATCACATTTCTGTCCCAGCCCCTACAATAGTTATTTCTAATCATTACTATATATTCTCAGAGCCCTTGCCTGGCCACTTTCCCCACTACATTCAGCAGAATACCTTGAATCCTACTTAATCGAGAACATAATGGCTTCCAGGTCTTCCACCTCCAAAGTTATCAGCATCATCAATCATCCTTATAACCTTTCTTCCAGTTTTAGTAGAGGAGATGTTACTGCCATTTATAGCAACAACTACAAGTGTCATCTGAGTCCCATCTTCTCCCATTTTTTCAGACACTTTATACCATTAATTTAATTTTTTCATTTATTATCTTCTACTCAATATATTCTGCCTCACTTTTTGGTAATAAGGTTGGTGATTTTTTCCCTATTTTTAAAAGTAATATATTTTAAGAATAAAATAGCGGAAAGGAAAACGTGTTTGTTATATGTGAGTATAACATCTTACAAAGTTCATATCGTACTCTAAATAATGTTGTATACACAGGTTTTATCAGTATAGAGTATGAATTTAGGTCATAAATATCCTTTTAATACATGAGCACTTCTATAGAGAATTACAGTTTATGGATGCCTATATATCCCTTTTCATTTTATAACATTTTGAAAATAATGCAAGTGCTTTTATTTTTGCTTTAGATAGACACAAGTATAATGAAAAGTGACTGTTCTTCCCATTCTACAGAGTTAAGTATCTTGTGAATACATATGTGTATGAGTTGATATAATCCCCTTCTTATCAACACAAATAGAGAAATATATGCCCTGTGATGAACATTACTGTTTTCAATTAAATGATTTCTCTTGATAATTTTACGTTACATGTTTTACATGTACAAAGTGATTAATATTTCCTAACATCTGTATAATATTCCCAAACTATATTAACTACTTGCCTATTTTTCACTTCCCATCTTCTACTATGCCCATTATTTCTTTTCCTCATTCTCTTACTTCTACTAATGTTTCTTAAAATTATAATTTTGATGTCTATTCTAAATGGGTATACAATTTCTGCAGTACAAATCAGTGATTACTCACAAATCTCCATAGACAATTCAATCCACTTTTTACATTCAAATTTTTTTTTTTTTTTGCCATACGCGGGCCTCTCACTGCTGTGGCCTCTCCCCTTTTGGAGCACAGGCTCCGGACGCGCAGGCTCAGTGGCCATGGCTCACGGGCCCAGCTGCTTCGCTGCATGTGGGATCTTCCCGGACTGGGTCAAAAACCCGTGTCCCCTGCATTGGCAGGCGGACTCTCAACCACTGCACCACCAGGGAAGCCCTACATTCAAATTTTATGATAACTGATTAGAAATTGTCTAATCCCACGGGCATAGGAAAATCAACATTTCTAAATGAGAGTGAATCCGTTTTCTCTAAACCTGTATCTAACATTTCCTTCTTACTCAATTCTGTTCTTCTTCAGTTAAATATTCATGCTTTGGTAAAGGTTACGTTATTGATCTAGTTACCTAAGCCAAAAGGGAAAGTCATCCTTGAATCTCTTCTCTTATAGTCAATCAGGAACAAAGTACAGCAGATTTTACTTCCTACGGGCCATCCAAATCTATCCCCTCTGAAATCTCCTTGCTCTTATTGTTTTATTTTCCTGTTCACTTAGCTCTAAACTTAATTGCGAAGTGAGCATTTTAATTGGTCTCTCTGAAGCCATCCAGTCTTCTCCACTCTAATATTTCAAGCTGTACACAGTGATCTTTCTAAAATGTGACATTGATTCTGTTACTTCTGTGCACAGAGTCATTTCTTAGAATTATTTTCTTCAAGATAAAGCTGAGGGGCTTCCCTGGTGGCGCAGTGGTTGCGAGTCCGCCTGCCGATGCAGGGGAACCGGGTTCGTGCCCCGGTCTGGGAAGATCCCACATGCCGCGGAGCGGCTGGGCCCGTGACCCATGGCCGCTGAGCCTGCGCGTCCGGAGCCTATGCTCCGCAACGGGAGAGGCCACAACAGAGGGAGGCCCGCATACTACAAAAAAAAAAAAAAAAAAAAAAAAAAGATAAAGCTGATGTTTTTAATTTAACATGAAAAAATAGCCTTCTGTGGCAGTCAGAATTATAAAGCTGTTCCTCCAAGATTATCCTCTGGCTATTCAATCAAACACTAATCTAGGTACTGTTGTAAAGGGAGTAGGTTACCTTTCAGTTGACCTTAAAATAGGCAGATTACCCTGGATTATAATGGTGGGCTCAGTCTAATCACATGAGCTTTTAAAGAAAGAGGAAGGCAGGAGGGAGATACAGATAGAATCAGTCATAGAGAAAGGGTATGAGAAATGGAATATTGTCCGTCATATCAGTAAACAAAGGATGTCACAGTCATCAGCAGTTGCAGCCACCAGGATGGTGAGCTGGTGAGCCCTAAGGGAACTCAGGAAGGGAAAGAATACCTGCCATTTAGCAGCCATCAGACTGCAGCCACTCTCTACAGTGAGCACAGAGGTAACTCAGGATGTAAAAACACAGGATAATGGCCCCAGATAGCTGAGGTACATATCAAAGGAATGATTGCAGTGAGCCCAGACTCTTGCATCTTCTCACACATAGAAAAGCGCTAAATTCCTTAACTTGGGATTTCTGGTTTTCTTTAATTTACAATAATCTTTTGATGTTCCAACTACCTGCCCTTTGTTGCAAAACTTCTGTATAACCTGGCTCCCCACCTCGCCTCCTCAGAGCAGTTTTCTCAGGGTTACTTGAGATGCTGCCTCCCGATCTTGAAGTCCTAAAAGTTCCCATCGAATAAAACAACTCTCAACTTTTAGGTTGTGAATATTTTTTTAAGTCGACAGTTAGAAGGGGAAGTCAGAGAGATTCAAATCTTGAGAGGAGCTGAACCCTCCATTGCTGAAGGGGGTGATATGGAAAACATGAAAAGGAATGCGGGCAGTATATAGGAACAAAGCGTGACAGACAGCAAAGAAATGGGACTTCAGTCCTATAACCATGAAAAACTGGATTCTGCCAACCAGAATGAACTTAGAAGATCCTTTCCAGATCTTCTTATCTTTCTTGTCTTTCCTTGATAAGAGCCCAGAAGGCTAACACCTTGGTATGGACCTTGTAAAAACTCAGAGCAGAGAAACCAATCAAGCCGACCATAACTTCTGACCTATAGAACTATGAAATAATAAATTTGTGTTGTTTATGTTGCTAAATTTGTGATGTTATTACAGCAGAAATAGAAAATTAGTACACGTTCATAATCTTGACTTCACTCTCTCAAACTTTATCCCTTATCACTGCCTTTTCCTCACTTTACCTTGAAGTATTCTGAAATATTTTGTTCCCATATTACCAGGCTCTTTACTGTCTCAATGTACATACATCCATGATGGCTCTTTTTCTAGCCTTTCTTATTTTACCTGGCTAATTTCTACTAACTCTTCACAGCTCACCATAGCTAACATCTGTTCTAGAAACCTGACTGAATTACTAAGTCTCTGTTGAGTGCTCCACTTATTTCCTCCCCATACACTGATTTATTTCCGTCAGAACACTTAAGGCATCCTCTGGTAATTATCAACTTGTCTGTCTCCCCATCTTTGAATATAAGCTTTTTGAAGACAAAGACTATAAATCAAATCTGTGACTTGCTTAGGCCCAGCGCAAAACACAGCACAGCATTTATGCACATCAAATATTTATTGAATGCATGCCAGAATGATGGGTGTGTAGTTTGCAATGAATTCTTGGGAATAATTTATTGACTAACCAGTACATCCTTTCTGTAAAATTATTTTGTCAATAAAGATTAATCTAAAGGGGTTTTTACTATATTCTAGCAAGTTATCCTTTTTTTCAGATAGCTCATTTTAAGCTAATTGTCTATAGTTGACAATGATGATAATTTTTCCTATTTAATTAAAAAACATTATTTCCTTGAAACTGTGAACTTTTTAAAAGATAAATCTTGTCACTCCCATATCTGCATGTGCTTTTTCCTACTAGATGGATATTTATGTCTAATTTTTTTCACAGATGGATGATTAATTGTACTCCCCCTTAGGGAGCAATATTGAAAGATTATTACCTGCCTTAATTTTTCTCCACATCCACAACATGCTCCACCCCAAATTGGAGAAATATTGATAACTGTAGTGAGCCTGAATTCCATTGACCTCTTAGGTTCAGACTTTTCCTCCATTTCATTCACTAGGACCTGCCTTCTTAAAACAATATTTGTTGTTATTTACTATCACTGTCAATGATACTGGCTTCTCCAGACTACTAGAAAAGCTTGCATTTTCCCAACTTCTCTATTTGTGACAGTTGTAGCACTAGAAGTTCATTTACCAAAGGGTAAGGAGTAGTAGAAAGCCCATGCTGGCCTTAAGGCAAAGCAGAACAGTCACATATTTTTGTGCTATTTTGCCCTGCACAAAGGTATCTATCATAGGGGCCACTAAAGGCTGAAATACAGCCCAAACTTGACTTTCCAAAACCTATGGCCTGCAGGACAAAGGCCAGAGGGATGCCTTATATTCATTCACAAGAAGATACATCATGTGCGTTCCTGTATCAAATCTACCATTCTGGATTCCTTTGTCTATTTGCATTTGGTTCAAAACCAATGGTTAAAAGGTGTCATTAATTAGTTAATTTAAAATCACACACCAGGCAGTAAAGCTAAGGGAATCTTAATTTTCAGTATCATATCATTATCTGAGATAATTTTTTTAATCTAAAATAATTGTGTCACAGTTTGTAAATATCTTTTCTCATGTTTAATCTTAGACATGCAAATTTGGCTATACTACTTAGTGATGAAAAAGTTTATAGGATCTCTATGCTAGTCGTATGCATATGCTAAACATATCTATGTTTATGTATACAATCACGTGTTCTATTTTTAATGTTATACAGTCCTAGAAGGAAGACTGTTCTATTGTTTTATAAATAACTTGCCTCTTCTTAGAAAAGTAATAGTGTCAGATTAATGATGCATTGCTCTATTTGAAACATATTTATGTTTTTGCATAAGGAAGGGCAAAATGTTGCAAATTAATCTGATTAAAAATGATGATAACCTAAAACTTATAGTAAAATTGTATTATAATGAAATGCTCATGTTTTTGGATGCTATTTTTACTCATCAAGCTTTTAAAGTACTCAGTTCCCTCTGCAGAATGTTGTTTGGATAAGGGAAAACAGTAAAGTGAGGTTGAATGCCAGCTGTTTAATTAACACCACTCATCTAGCCTACTTCAAATATCATAATACTCTCATAGAGGAAGGAATTTTCTGTCAGTATTTCATTTAAAATATACAGTAAATACTTCTGGGCTTCCCTGGTGGCGCAGTGGTTGCGCGTCCGCCTGCCGATGCAGGGGAACCGGGTTCGCGCCCCGGTCTGGGAGGATCCCACATGCCGCGGAGCGGCTGGGCCCGTGAGCCATGGCCGCTGAGCCTGCGCGTCC
>NC_041224.1:125200742-125216634 GCF_002837175.3 Physeter macrocephalus | reverse complement strand
CGGAGCCTGTGCTCCGCAACGGGAGAGGCCACGACAGAGGGAGGCCCGCATACCACCAAAAAAAAAAAAAAAAATACTTCTAAATGATTTAATGTCTCTGCATTGCAAATCAGTTAATACATAAAATGAACAGAGAATATGCTTATTTCCTAGTTGGTTTTACAAAAATAGTGATAGGTCAAGAAAACAAGCTTGGGATATTGTAGGATAAATAAACACAATGTAAACAGGACCACATTCATATATTTGTCTACAAATCTGGTTATTTTGTTTTCTTTCTATATACAAGATCAGAATGTAATGTACTTGTCAATATAAAGCAAACCCATAAATTTTTTCCAATTAAACTCTTCTTTACTGCCTTTGTCTGAGTTGCAGCTCCTCAACTTGTTAGCCATGGCAGTTTGGAAAATTAATTCTCAGTTTCCTAATGTTTAAAGTCTGTGTAATACTAGAGATTTATCTTCCCAGGGTGTTGGGGGCATTAACTGATATTAGCCATGTAAAATGTTTTGCTTAGAGTTAGATACATTGAAAATGACCAGTAAGTGTTAACTATCATTATCATGATTATTTTTGAAAGCACTAGACATTTCTAATCACCTTATTTTATAAACTCCTATTTTTTGCTAAAAATTGAAATGTGTAAGAAATACCAAAATGATGGTCCAAATTGCCTTCTATCCTTGTTAGTGATAGTGGATACATTTGTAAGAGAGTACACTTATACAATTATTTTTAAAAATCAAATAAATTTTCCTTCTCTACTTGGACTACTCTTTAAGAGATGATTCAAAGCTTCTTGAATGTCTGTATTAACATTATATTTAATTAAGCCTTAAAAATAAGGCAGATTATATTACTTTTCTTTTAGGCTTGCTATATGTTATTTAAGATGTTGATATGTAGTATGGGAATATTTTTGTGGCAAATTTTTCATTTCCACAGATCATTTAGCCCACATTAAGCTTTAGGACCAAAACCAAGAAAAGATATTAAGATTCTTAAATATTTTCAATATATTTAAATATCTATTTTGATTTAAATAGGTATAAACACAAACAATACCAAAGATTACAGGCAGGCATTAGACATATACTTCCCTGTTCATCCAATGTCCAAGCAAAAACAGCTGCAAAGGGCAACAATGACATACAATACAAAAGTTTAAACCAAAGAATGGCCTAGAGAAACCAAAATATCTGAATAAATAGTAAACCAGTTAAGTGCACTATTTTGCCCACAAAACCAATAAACTCCATATTTCATTCATTAAAAAAAAAATTAATTAATATGTTTAGTGTTTTTTCTACTATATGTTAGGAGATAAAGGAAGTTAAAAAAGCTATTGGTTACTTACAATGTGTCATGTATTATATTCAGCACTAGACACTAAATCATTGATTTCTCACATCAGTGTTAGATATTACGCATGTATCTTATGTAATACTCTCAACAAATGTGTGAGTTGCATTCTTAATTCTATAAAGAAAAATCAGAATCCTTCCCTTTAAAAACATACCCAAAGTGGCAAAAGTAGAAAGTATCTAGGAAAAAGCCTAGATAAAAACTCATGACTCTCAGATGCTAAAGCTTGGAGGCCTCCTTTTAATAAAACTCTTCTCCAATTGAAGTTCAGTGCTCAGAGATTAATAATCTACTTTATTAGATATGAACAAATATTCAAATGCCCTATGACATATACTGAATGTATCTCCTTTTATTTAGTGACTCTATTATTGTGCAGTCATGCCATGAGGTTAGTCAAAAGGTGCCAGGGTCTTGGGAAGTGAAGAGGCTTAGTTATGACTGAGACATATGTGTAATGGGCAAAATGGGAAGAGGAAGATTAGACGGTGAATTCAGGAATAACTATCAATAATCTCCCTCATTTCTCCTGATCATATCGTAATGAATAGGAATGTAATAGTTTGTACTCACTTAACCATCTGATCTTTATAATTTTCATGCAGAAAGTTGTGATTTTTGCATATGTACATAGTTCTAGATACCATTCCCCATGCATAAAATATTGCTTGTCTTTCTAGTTCCACTGCAATATTATTTGTGTCCCTTATGTCTTTATATCTAAAAAGAGAGGATACATATTTTTCAGGTTTATAATTTAATCATGTTGTAATTTTGCTTTAATGGAATTATGTGTGCATCCTGATTATTTTATACATGCATCCAGCCACTACTGTGAGCAGATCAAGGGCAGAGAATGCCTATCATAGTGTTGGTCACATAGTAGGAATGGTAAAAATAGATCTGATGAAAGGAAGAAAAAAATTAAGGGAAAGAAAATGAAGAAAACTGAAATAAAATGTAAACATTTAAGGTTTGATGGTTAAAAGGAATTCTAAATGAAAAATAGCAGTATTTCCAAACAAAATAATTGCTTTCCTAGATTGTTAATAACTTTCAAAGATATTTATTTTTATGAACTATAGAACATTTAGAATATGTGTAATTATAACAAATAATTGAGGTAGTGTGTGACAAATAGTTTCAGAAAGAATACAGAATACACACATTGTCAGTTTTGGCATCTCTAATACTGGAAACTAAAGTATGAAAAGGAAAACCATAAATTAGAATTTTTGTGGAATTCCTTTTTTAAACTACACTACAACATAATTATGTTAAGGATTTTATTTATAAAGTAATTAAGTTTATAAGACCATTATTTGAGAATTTATGATAATTAACAAATGAAAGACACTTCTGCAAAACTGTCTTAAAGCCTCACACCTGCCACCAGATGCATGGTTTTAATCCAAAGTTGAAAATGTAATTAATGAAATGACAATGAGGTTTGTAAACTTGATGACAATTTTAATTTCACACAAAAACACTGAATGTAAGAAACTATCAATGCTATCTAAAGAGCATTTAATACTTTCCAAGTATCTTAAAGGCAGCAATATATTTCCATTTTTGTCATGTGTCAGATATCAGAGAAAAAATAATTTAGTCTTCAGTACTCCTTATCTTCCCACTAAGAAAAATAAGGAAAAATAGTTCAAGTTACATTCATTGTAAGGTTTTCACTATGATATTCTAGGAATTTAAACAATGTTATTCAAATATAAGTGTGCAGAATCATATATATATGGAATTATTATATATTTATATCTAAGGAATTTTGATGGGGGAAACATTTTGAAAATCATTACATTATAAATGAATATAGTTCAGGGTAAAATCTCATAATTAATTGTACACTATAAAATTAGGTTTTATCAATATTGGCATATTTCTCAAGGAGGTATACCTTGGAAATATTGCAGGTTCGTTTCCAGACCACCATGATAAAGCAACTATTGCAATAAAGAGAATCGTGAAGTTTTTGGTTTCCTAGTGAATATAAAATTATGTTTACATTATACTCTAGTGTATTAAGTGTGCAGTAGCATTATGTCTAAAAATGTGCATAACTTAATTTAAAAACTTTGTTGCAAAAAAAAAATGCTAACCATCATCTGAGCCTTCAGTGAGTAATGGTAGTAACATCAAAGATCACTGATCCTGGTGGCGCAGTGGTTGAGAGTCTGCCTGCTAATGCAGGAGACGTGGGTTCGTTCCCCGATCCGGGAAGATCCCACATGCCGCAGAGCGGCTGGGCCCGTGAGCCATGGCCGCTGAGCCTGCGCGGCCGGAACCTGTGCTCCGCAACGGGAGAGGCCACAACAGTGAAAGGCCCGCGCACCGCAAAAAAAAAAAAAAAAGATCACTGATCACAGATCACCATAACAAATATAATAATAATGCAAAAATCTGAAATATTGCGAGAATTTCCAAAATGTGACACTGAGTCAGGAAGTGAGCAAATGCTGTTAGAAAAATGACGCTGATAGACTTGCTTAACACAGGGTTGCCACACATCTTTAATTTGTAAAAAAACACAATATTTGTGAAGCACAATAAAGTGAAGCATGATAAAATGAAATATGCCTGTAATTATTTTCTAGTTGAAGAGAGGGAACCGGTGATGGGAAGAGAGCCAGTATAAAAGATGGGTGCAGTTCCAATCCTGAAGGTATACTCTGTCATATCAGATTTAATAATCCTGCAATTTTAGGAGTTCTACTCCCCAGAAACAGGTTTCTACAAAAAGCAAGACACATATCTAATCAAAATATCAGTTGACCTTAGGGTTTATATCTTAGCTAATTTTTATCTATCTATAATTAGAATTACTCTTGTAATATCAATTCATACTACTTACAAAAGCATCTAGGATAGAAATATAGCTTTGCAGATAGCACTTTTCTGAATTGGAAATCTAATATTTTTATATTAATTGACATTTTCCAATTGCTCTAATTTGCTAAATTAATGGAATTTTAATATAGGTTTTGTGGTTTTTTTTTTTTTTTTTTTTTTTTGCGGTACGCAGGCCTCTCACTGTCGTGGCCTCTCCCGTTGCGGAGCACAGGATCCGGACGCGCAGGCTCAGCGGCCATGGCTCACGGGTGCAGCCACTCTGCGGCATGTGGGATCTTCCCGGAACGGGGCACGAACCCGCGTCCCCTGCATTGGCAGGCGGACTCTCAACCACTGTGCCACCAGGGAAGCCCTTAATATAGTTTTATATAGCTTTCAATTTATTTGAACTAAACTTTTAAGAATAACTAACATATTCAGAAATTAGAAGCATAAAGTTCAGTTGAATTATTCATTTGTGTAGTTTTAATGTTTTTCCCCTAAAGCCCAACTTTCTCTACACTACCAAACAACACGCAATTTGTTTGTAATTATTTAAAATGAGATGTCCTCTATCTTAATATATTGCCTACATCCCAATGTTGTCACAGTAGTTTCAGTATAGAGCTTTGATTTCATGTCATATCGGCACTTGAGATAGCAAACAACTATGCTCCACTAGAACAGAGGCATGAACATGACAGTTAGTCTCATGCACAGCACACAATTAAAGTGAAAAATATATAGCAATAACTGTACTTCACAGAATAGAGTGGTATTGTTAGTCCACTATTTTATCATTTGAAGTGAGATTTTTACATTTGTTCCATTAAAATATTTGAAATTCAATCCTACCTTGTATTTCTATAGACTGTAAGAACATGTAAGCAAATGTAGAAAATAATCCATAATAGTTCTTTTCAGATTTCTCAGAATTTCAGAATAAAAATAATATCCATATTTTCTCAATTTATTTATTTCCTGTCATAGATTATGTTTTAATTGAACCCTGGCTAATCATAAATTCCTGTGAATATTTTCTATATGCCATGCACTTCTGTCCTAAGTGCTCTATATAATCCTTGCAACAGCTTGACACGGTAAATTTTGTTATTATCCTGAGTTTGCAGATAAGGGAATTCAGGTACAGAGAGGTTAGATCACTTGTCAGTAACACACAGCCAATAAATGACAGAAACAAGTTTCAAACCCAGGCAGTCTAGGCCATGTTGTTATGCTTTACCACACACTGTTTCTTTAGTTCCCATTTTTCCACATACAAGTATAGAAAGGAGTGAATCCAGATTTTGCGGAGGCCTGAAAAATGATACAATTTTGGTGGGTCAACCTTAAGAAAAGGAATACAAAATTGTAAATATTATATTAGTTATGAAAATAAATATATAGTTAAAATGACAAAAGAAATTGCAGCAAAGCTGAAAATGCCAAAAACATCACAAAATTCAGAATAACAAAACAATCTGTTTACTAATTATCTGCCTAATAGCCACCTAAGATGTATAACTTCACTATTTTTGATCACCTCTTTATAGGATAAAGATTTCATAATATCTTTTCTATATAGATACTAGGAAGGTATTTCAGTACTACCACTAGCATTTTTTTTTAACATCTTTATTGGAGTATAATTGTTTTACAATGGTGTGTTAGTTTCTGCTTTATACCAAAGTGAATCAGTTATACATATACATATATCCTCATATCTCTTGCGTCTCCCTTCCTCCCACCCTCCCTATCCCACCCCTCTAGGAGGTCACAGAGCATCAAGCTGTTCTCCCTGTGCTATGCAGCTGCTTCCTCTTTTTATGGCTGAGTAATATTCCATTGTATATATGTGCCACATCTTTTTTATTCATTCATCTTTTTTTTCTTTCTTTTTTTTTTTTTTTCAGTACGTGGGCCTCTCAGTGTTATGGCCTCTCCCGTTGTGGAGCACAGGCTCTGGACACTCAGGCTCAGCGGCCATGGCTCACAGGCCTAGCCGCTCTGCAGCATGTGGGATCTTCCCGGACCGGGGCACAAACCTGTATCCCCTGCATTGGCAGGCGGACTCTCAACCACTGCACCACCAGGGAAGCCCCATTCATCTGTTGATGGACACTTAGGTTGCTTCCATGTCCTGGCTATTGTAAATAGAGCTGCAATGAACATTTTGGTACATGACTCTTTTTGAATTATGGTTCTCTCAGGGTATATGCCCAGTAGTGGGATTGCTGGGTCTTATGATAGTTCTATTTTTAGTTTTTTAAGGAACCTCCATACTGTTCTCCGTAGTGGCTGTATCAATTTACATTCTCACCAACAGTGCAAGAGGGTTCCCCTTCTCCACACCCTCTCCAGAATTTATTGTTTGTAGATTTTTTGATGATGGCCATTCTGACTGGGGTACCACTAGCATTCTTGATTCAACAAAATATTGTCACTAGTTTGTATCCATAAACATCCTACTTCACAGATACACACATTTTGTAGTACTACTGCAGAATTTTACCTTATAAAGCAAAGAAATATGGTAAATATAATGTTGTGATATTCTTTCCTCACTTTCTCCCGTGCAGTTAAAAACAACCAACCAACCCCATTATACTCTTTATTTTGACAAATAGTCTAAGTGATCAAATATTGGTGAGTCAGGCCTTGCCTTATACTGATACTCAATTACAGGTATCAAAGTTTGATTATTTTAGTAATTCTTTGCTGCATTATGCCATGAAATATTAGTCTTATTTATTATTGGAAAGAGAGTAATTAGTGCCTTTAAATTTAATCAGATTAGGTTCCAGAAAACCCAGATTTGATTTAGAAAACTCCCGCTTAATATTCTGTTCCTATAGAACCAATTCTAGTACTAAAATCTTTATGAGAAGGTTCAATCAGAGAAACAGAACCAGTAGGATATATCTATACCTATATCAATTTTATATTGATATCTAATCTATATATGTACATATATGTGAATGTATATGTACACATCTATCTCCTTCTCTATTATCTATCATATTATCTACCTATATGGGACATTTATTAGAATGAATTGGTTTACACAGTTGTGAAGATTGGCTCAGCAAGTCTGAAATCTGTACAGAAAGCTGTAAGGAATGGAAGATCAGGACAAGCTGAAACCCGACAGACATGGGATGAACTTATAATTTTCAGGCTGCAATTTCTTCTCACCTTAAGTGAATCTTAAACATTATGGAGTCAAGTATTGGTGATCTTCAAACTATATACTCTAATGAATACCTAGGATAAATTATTGAGAGTTAGAAGAATGCCACTTATTGAACTGTGTCAGATTATCTTTACTGAATTATGTATCTTTTATAATTGAAGTGCTTCTGTCACAGTGCCTAATTCCTTATCATTTACTTGTTTTATTTTGGCCCTCCATTCCCACTGAATGGCTATATGTAGAGAAAACAAAACAAAGCAAAAACAAACAAAAATCTGTAGTGAAATGATTACGTGAAATCAACTAAAAAATTACTACTACTGGCTTGAATGATCAAATAATATTTTCAGTGGTAGATATATTCATGATATACAATATATGGGAGAACCAAACGTGGATAAATGTTGATTTATATATATATATTTATTCATATATTGCAATACAAAATTTTGTTTGACTCAATGTCCTCCTTCAGAATTCTACTTTTATCTAATATAATCCCAATGTAAAAGTATAATTTTTAACATGTTGAAATATAATTGCTTTACACTGAGTACAGGTTAAAAAAAATTAACTCTGTGAGGAAATCAACATGATGGCAAAACTAGTCCAAAGGAAGATATGAGAAATTCATGTATTTTCAATAAAAAAAGAATGCTGGAATATGATTGTTAAATGAGAGAAAAAACTTAATGTTCTAAAGGATAATAAAGACATAATTGTTGGGTTATCAGTTCCACTTGAAAAAATCATTGAAACCTCATTCAACAAAAATTATTTGTATCTTGTCAGTTTTCAACAATTTAACGTCTAACTTTAAAGAGTGGACCTGAATCAGTAGTAAATAATAAATTAGACAATGTTATACTCCCTTGGAGAAAAAGATAACTCTTTGGCAAACTTGTTACAAAATGCTCTAATAAAACCATAAAGACATGTATTTGCCTTATTTTTAAAATGTTATTTCTTAATATTAGACCATCGACAACCAGAGCCATTATATATATTTTTTCTGCATGGAGAGGACATACCTCCAAGATAATATCTATCTTAGCAGTGTCCATAACATTTTCTCTGTACATCTTATGTTATCAAATTTTAACAATAGATGCTATCAGTTACTGGAGATTTTATACTTGTGTAGCCAAAAGAAAAAAAAAAGAATAGAATAAAAAGACTAGAACAAAATTATATGCTGATACACAGAGACTGAGTGTTATATGTATAAGTATACAATAAAATCTCATGAAAGAATTTATTGGCATAATGCAAGGAGATCCAGGTTCTGGGACACCCAGGATTTCAGATAAAAGAGAAAAGGCTTTATTTATAATCCATATTATTACATGACAGTCATAAATTCTGTCCAAGGATTGATTATATTTAAAAAAACAAACAAAGAGAAATAAACTGCAGGGTCCTATTTCTTGATATTAAGCTTTTAATTGTAATTCCTGCTTATCTTTGGGGATGCGGCACTTTTAAAAATGCAAATTGTGTCTTGACCTTGATACCTGGCATGTTCCATGTCAGAGAGAGCTAGGCTAAACTAAGTTTTAAAATATCAGTTTGAATTTTTCAAGTGTTATCTCAATATGGTCTCTTGGAAACAAATGAATCTCCAAAAATGTGTCTTCAATATCAGGCACAGTTGCACACTATTGGAGAATCTATTTGGGGCAGTGTTGTTTATAGAGTTGTCTATAATAATTTTTATAAAAGTGAGTGTGGCTTACCTTTTTCTTTTCTTTTTTGTTTACTTTTTATATACTCACATGATAGTTGCCTCTTCTGCTTATACTTAAGGATACTTTTTTTAAAAAGGAAATAATGTAATCAGGAACAATAGTAAATTCTAAGCTATTACTCAAATGGAAAAAATGCTACAGGTAAAATAAAGGTGCATTGATGATTATTGAATTCAGCAGGAAACATCATTCTATTACCAAAATTTCTTTGAGATTTGTGAAACTGGTTTATCTGACCAAAGTATGTTGCCAACATCTTGGCTCTTTGTGTACCGATGCGGAGACAAAGTTATGGAGGAGAGAGAAAGAGTGGCTTTATTTCTTTGCGAGGCAAAGAGGGAACACAGTTGGCTAGTGCCTCAAGAACTGTGCCTCCTCCCTGGGGGATAGGGAGAGGTTATATAGTTAGAGGTTATATAGTCAGGACTTTTGGTCAGAGGTATGTGATAAGGATCAAGGCAGTAACAGTCTTGCATTCTTCTTTCTTCTGCAACGTTTCAAAAGGGTGGAGTTGCTTACAAGATTAGGGTGTGTGCAGGGTTTCAGGTTTCAGGTTGTTGGTCTCCTAATCTTGATGAGCTTCTCTGGTCCCTTTAATCTTGCCTCAGGTGGTTTCATGGCTGCTCCTCCCTTGATTAGCAACTGTTTGAATCTGCCCTTTGTAACTCAGGGAAGGTCATGGAGGCTGGAGTCTTGCCTAAAGAAATAGGCAACAAAAAGGCCTCTGTGCCCGGGAGCCCCACAGGGCCCTGCTTGGCATCAAGTATGCTTGAAGGTTAACAGTTTTTAGCAAAAGATCACATTTGAGTGGGACTATTTCAGATTTGGAAAGTATTTTCAATATTTGAATAATGACTGTGAACATTAAATTGGAGAACAAGCCAGTGTTTGATTAATACAATTTGAGTGGGCTTGATGCTATACCTATGTACTAATGCAACTATGCAGGGATTTGCCTAATGGTGAAAAGGACTATTTCAGGCAACATAGAGCAGGTTGCCAGCCAAGTTTGCTATTCCCCTTGGGTGTCTCCCTCTCTCTTTCTCTCCTTCTCTTTCTCTCTCTTTTTCTCTCTCATTTTCTCCCTCTCATTTTCTCTCTCTATTTCTGTCTCTGACTCTGTTTCTGTCTCTACAAATGATTTTTATAATGAGAGTCAAAGTATAAACTACATAACTAGCAAAGATCAGCAGGTTCCCAGACCAGGGCTTGAAAGCATGTCCCCTGCATTGGCAGGCAGATTTTTAACCATCTTTCATCAGTATCTTATAGTTTTCTGAGTATAGGTTTTTTGCCTCCTTAGGTAGGTTATTCCTAGGTATTTTATTCTTTTTGTTGGTAATGGTAATAAATGAGATTGTTTCCTTAATTTCTCCTCTGATCTTTCATTGTTGGTGTATAGGAATGCAAGAGATTTCTGTGTATTAATTTTGTATCCTACAACTTTACCAAATTCATCATGAGCACTAGTAGTTTTCTGGTAGCATCTTTAGGTTTTTCTATGTATAGTGTCATGCCATATGTAAAAAGTGACAGTTTTCTTTCTCCTTTTCCAATTTGGATTCCTTTGATTTCTTTAGAATTTCTTTGTATATATTCATGATAAGAGTCCACTGTTGAATGTATTATATGGAAAAATCCTTTACCACTCTGTCCTTGCCTTTTCACTCTCTTGGGATATGTGTCAATGAATAGACCTTCCCAATTTTGATGTAGTCAGTCCAAGTTTTAAATTTCTTATTTGAATTCTCTGTTTTTTGTTTTTTGTTTTTTCTTTTTGTGGTGCACGGGCCTCTCACTGTTGTGGCCTCTCCCGTTGCAGAGCACAGGCTCCAGATGCACAGGCTCAGTGGCCATGGCTCACGGGCCCAGTCGCTCCGCGGCATGTGGGATCTTCCCGGACTGGGGCACAAACCCATATCCCCTGCATCGGCAGGCAGACTCTCAACCACTGTGCCACCAGGGAAACCCATCTCTGTTCTTTTTTTTTTAAAAAAAATTATTTTCAAGGTTGGATGATATTCTCTAGTTATCTTACCTATGCTTTATTATCTTATTTTTCACTTACACCTTCAATTGATTTATGTTTATAGAATAAAAAAAAGGATAAGATTGGTATTTTCTTTCTCACATACCCATATTTATCCATATATGAACCTTTGGATCCAGCACCAATTTTTTATTAACATCTTTATTGGAGTATAATTGCTTACAATATTGTGTTAGTTTCTGCTGTATAAAAAACTGAATCAGCTATAGGTAAACATATATCACCATATCCCCTCCCTCTTGCATCTCCCTCCCACCCTCCCTATCCCAGCCCTGTAGGTGGTCACAGAGCATCAAGCTGATCTCCATGTGCTATGTGGCTGCTTTCCACTAGTTATCTATTTTACATTTGGTAGTGTATATATGTCAATGCTACTTTTTCACTTCGTCACAGCTTACCCTTCCCCCTCCCTGGGTCCTCAAGTCTATTACCTATATCTGCATCTTTATTCCTGTCCTGCCTCTAGGTTCTTCAGAACCATTTTTTTTTTTTTTAGATTCCATATATATGTGTTAGCATACAGTATTTGTTTTTCTCTTTCTGACCCACTTCACTCTGTATGAAAGACTCTAGGTCCATCCACCTCACTACAAATAACTCAATTTCATTTCTTTTTATGGCTGAGTAATATTCCCTTGGAGGTTCCCCTTTCTCCACATCCTCTCCAGAATTTATTGTTTGTAAATTTTTTGATGATGGCCATTCTGACTGGTGTGAGGTGATACCTCATTGTAGTTTTGATTTGCATTTCTCTAATGATTAGTGATGTTGAACATCCTTTTATGTGTTTGTTGGCCATCTGTGTATCTTCTTTGGAGAAAAGTCTATATAGGTCCTCTGCCCATTTTTGAGTTGGGCTGTTTGATTTTGTGATATTGAGCTGCTTTAGCTGCTTGTATATTTTGGAGATTAAACCTTGTCAGTTGCTTCGTTTGCAAATATTTTCTCCCATTTTGAGAGTTGTCTTTTCGTCTTCTTTATGGGTTCCTTTGCTGAGTAAAAGATTTTGAGTTTCATTAGGTCCCATATATTTATTTTTGTTTTTATTTCCATTTCTCTAGGAGGTGGGTCAAAAAGGATTTGCTGTGATTTATGTCATAGAGTGTTCTGCCTATGTTTCCCTCTAAGAGTTTTACACTGTGTGGCCTTACATTTAGGTCTTTAGTACATTTTGAGTTTATTTTTGTGTACGGTGTTAGGAAGTGTTCTAATTTCATTCTGTTACATGTAGCTGTCCAGTTTCCCTGGCACCACTATTGAAGAGGCTGTCTTTTCTCCATTGAATATGCTTGCCTCCTTTATCAAAAATAAGGTGACCATATGTGCTTGGGTTTATCTCTGGGCTTTCTATCCTGTTCCATGGATCTTTATTTCTGTTTTTGTGCCAGTACCATACTCTCTTGATTACTGTAGCTTTGTAGTATAGTCTGAAGTCAGGGAGCCTGATTCCTTCAGCTCCGTTTTTCTTTCTCAAGATTGCTTTGGTTATTCAGGGTCTTTTGTGTTTCCATACAAACTGAAATTTTTTGTTCTAGTTCTGTAAAAAACCCCATTCGTAGTTTGATAGGGATTGCACTGAATATGTAGATTGCTTTGGGTAGTATGGTCATTTTACAATGTTGATTCTTCCAATCCAAGAACATGTTATATCTCTATATCCATTTGTATCATCTTTAATTTCTTTCATTAGTGTCTTACAGTTTTCTGCATACAGGTCTTTTGTCTCCTTAGGTAGGTTTATTCCTAGGTATTTTATTCTTTTTGTTGCAATGGTAAATGGGAGTGTTTCCTTAATTGCTCTATCAGATGTTTCATCATTAGTGTATAGGAAGGCAAGAGATTTCTGTGCACTTATTTTATATCCTGCTACTTTAACAAATTCATTGATTAGATCTAGTAGTTTTCTGGTAACGTTTTTAGGATTATCTATGTATAGTATCATGTCCTCTGTAATCAGTGACAGCTTTACTTCTTCTTTTCCTATTTGGATTCCTTTTATTTCCTTTTCTTCTCTGCTTGCTGCATCTAAAACTTCCATAACTATGTTGAAAAATAGTGGTGAGAGTGGACAACCTTGTCTTGTTCCTGTGCTTTTTTTGTGACATCTTTGTCCTGTTTTGGTATCAGGGTGATGGTGGCCTTGTAGAATGAGTTTGGGAGTGTTCCTCCCTCTGCTATCTTTTGGAAAAGTTTGAGAAGGATAGGTGTTAGCTCTTCTCTAAATGATAGAATTCACCTGTGAAGGCATCTGCTCTGGGCATTTGTTTTATTGGAAGATTTTTAATCACAGTTTCAATTTCAGTGCTTCTGATTGGTCTGTTTATATTTTCTATTTCTTCCTTGTTCAGTCTCAGAAGGTTGTAGTTTTCTAAGAATTTGTCCTTTTCTTCCAGGTTGTCCAATTTTTTGGCATATAGTTGCTTGTAGTAATCTCTCATGATCCTTTGTATTTCTGTACTGTCAGTTATTACTTCTTCTTTTTCATTTCTAATTCTATTGATTTGAATCTTCTCCTTTTTTTTCTTGATGAGCTATGTTAATGGTTTATCAGTTTTGTTTATCTTCTCAAAGAACCAGCTTTTAATTTTATTGATCTTTGCTCTTGTTTTCTTCATTTCTTTTTCATTTATTTCTGATCTGATCTTTATGATTTCTTTCCTTCTGTTAACTTTGGTGGGTTTTTTTGTTCTTCTTCTAATTGCTTTAGGTGTAAGGTTAGGTTGTTTATTTGATATTTTTCTTGTTTCTTGAGGTAGGATTGTATTGGTATAAACTTCCTTCTCAGGTCTGCTTTTGCTGCATCCCATAGGTTTGGGGCCGTCATGTCTTCATTGTCATTTGTTTCTAGATTATTTTTTATTTCCTCTTGGATTTCTTCAGTGACCTCTTCGTTATTTAGTAGCGTATTGTTTAGCTTCTATGTGTTTGTATTTTTTACAGTTTTTTTCCTGTAATTGATATCTAGTCTCATTGCATTGTGGTCAGAAAAGATACTTGATACGATTTCAATTTTTTAAAATTTACCAAGGCTTGATTTGTGACCCAAGATATGATCTAACCTGGAGAATATTCCATGAGCATTTGAGAAGAAAGTGTACTCTGTTGTTTTTGGATGGAATGCCTGATAAATATCAATTATGTCCATCTTGTTTAATGTATCATTTAAAGCTTGTGTTTCCTTATTTATTTTCATTTTGGATGCTCTGTCCATTGGTGAAAGTGGGGTATTATTATCAGTAATATAGTATAGTATTACTATCAGTAATATAGTACTACTATCAGTGTGTACTATCGATTTCCCCTTTTACAGCTGTTAGCATTTGCCTTATGTATTGAAGTGCTCCTATGTTGGGTGCAAAAATATTTACAATTGTTATATCTTCTTCTTGGCTTGATCCGTTGATCATTATGTAGTGTCCTTCTTTGTCTCTTTTAATAATCTTTATTTTAAAGTCTATTTTGTCTGATATGACAATTGCTACTCCAGCTTTCTTTTGATTTCCATTTGCATAGAATATCTTTTTCCATCCTCTCACTTTCAGTCTGTATGTGTCCCTAGGTCTGAAGTGGGTCTCTTGTAGACAGCATGTATATGTGTCTTGTTTTTGAATCCATTCAGCCAGTCTATGTCTTTTGGTTGGAGCATTTAATCTATTTACATGTAAGGTAATTATCGATATGAATGTTCCTATTACCATTTTCTCTATCGTTTTGGGTTTGTTATTGTAGGTCTTTTCCTTCTCTTGTGTTTCCTGTCTAGAGAAGTTCCTTTAGCATTTGTTATAAAGTTGGTTTTTTGGTGCTGAATTCTCTTAGCTTTTGTTTGTCTGTAAAACTTTTAATTTCTCTGTCGTATATTAATGAGATCCTTGCTAGGTAGAGTAATCTTGGTTGTAGGTTTTTCTCTTTTATCACTTTAAATATTTCCTGCCACTCCTCTCTCGCTTGCAGAGTTTCTGCTGAAAGATCAGCTGTTAACCTTATGGGGATTCCCTTGTACATTTTTTGATGTTTTTCCCTTGCTGCTTTTAATATATTTTCTTTGTACTTCATTTTTGATAGCTTGATTAATATTTATCTTGGCATGTTTCTCCTTGGATTTTTCCTGTATGGGACTCTGTGCTTCCTGGACTTGATTGACTATTTCCTTTCCCCATATTAGGGAAGTTATCATCTATAATCTCTTCAAATATCTTCTCAGTCCGTTTCTTTTTCTCTTCTTCTTCTAGGACCACTGTAATTTGAATGTTTGTGCATTTAATGTTGTCCCAGAAGTCTCTGAGACTGTCCTCAATTCTTTTCATTCTTTTTTCTTTATTCTGCTCTGCAGTAGTTATTTCCACTATTTTATCTTCTAAGTCACTTATCTATTCTTCTGCCACAGTTTTTCTGCTAATGATTCCTTCTAGAGAATTTTTAACTTCATTTATTGTGTTGTTTATCACTTTTGTTTGCTCTTTAGTTCTTCTAGGTCCTTGTTAAGCATTTCTTGTATTTTCTCCATTCTATTTCCAATATTTGGGTCATGTTTACTATCATTACTCTGATTTCTTTTTCAGGTAGACTGCCTATTTACTCTTCATTTGTTTGGTCTGGTTGGTTTTTACTTTGCTCCTTCATCTGCTGTGTATTTCTCTGTCTTCTCATGTTGCTTAACTTACTGTGTTTGGGGTGTCCTTTTCACAGGCTGCA
>NC_041224.1:125135737-125198922 GCF_002837175.3 Physeter macrocephalus | reverse complement strand
TGGATTTTTCCTGTATGGGACCCTGTGCTTCCTGGACTTGATTGACTATTTCCTTTCCCCATATTAGGGAAGTTATCATCTATAATCTCTTCAAATATCTTCTCAGTCCGTTTCTTTTTCTCTTCTTCTTCTAGGACCACTGTAATTTGAATGTTTGTGCATTTAATGTTGTCCCAGAAGTCTCTGAGACTGTCCTCAATTCTTTTCATTCTTTTTTCTTTATTCTGCTCTGCAGTAGTTATTTCCACTATTTTATCTTCTAAGTCACTTATCTATTCTTCTGCCACAGTTTTTCTGCTAATGATTCCTTCTAGAGAATTTTTAACTTCATTTATTGTGTTGTTTATCACTTTTGTTTGCTCTTTAGTTCTTCTAGGTCCTTGTTAAGCATTTCTTGTATTTTCTCCATTCTATTTCCAATATTTGGGTCATGTTTACTATCATTACTCTGATTTCTTTTTCAGGTAGACTGCCTATTTACTCTTCATTTGTTTGGTCTGGTTGGTTTTTACCTTGCTCCTTCATCTGCTGCATATTTCTCTGTCTTCTCATTTTGCTTAACTTACTGTGTTTGGGGTCTCTTTTTTGCAGGCTGCAGGTTCATAGCCCCTGTTGTTTTTAGTGTCTGTCCCCAGTGGGTAAGGTTGGTTCAGTGGGTTTTGTAGGGTTCCTCATGGAAGGGACTTGTGTCTGTGTTCTGGTGGATGAGGATGGATCTTGTCTTTTTCCTGGGCACGACAGAATCTGATGGTGTGTTTTAGGTTGTCTGTGAACTTAGTATGATTCTAGGCAGCCTGTCTGCTAATGGGTAGGTTTGTGTTCCTGTCTTGCTAGTTGTTTGGCCTGGCGTGTCCAGCACTGGAGCTTGCTGGAGTGGAGCTGGGTCTTTGTGTTGAGATGGAGATCTCTGGGAGAGCTCTTGCTGATTGGTATTACATGGGGCCGGGAGGTGTTGGGTGGTCCAGTGTCCTGAACTTGGCTCTCCCACCTCTCAGGCCCCAGCCTGCTACCTGGCTGGATCACCTGTCAGCCTGGATCAGCCACACAGCTCAGAAGAAAAGGGAGAAAAAAAAGTAAGAAAGAAAAAATAAATAAGTAAAATGAAATAAAAAATTTTAAAAATATATTATTAAAATAAAAAAGTAATAAAAAAAAAGAAGAGAGCAGCAAATCCAATAAACAAATCCACCAATGAAAACAAGTGCTAAAAACTAAACTAAGATAAACATATAAATCAGACACTAGTTAGTCACATACAATAAACCCCAAGTCTATTTTTGCTCCCAAAACCCACCGCCTCAATTTTGGGATGATTCGTTGTCTATTCCAGTATTCCACAGATGCAGGGTACATCAAGTTTATTTTGGAGATTTAATCTGCTGCTTCTGAGGCTGCTGGGAAAAATTTCCCTTTCTCTTCTTTGTTCACACAGCTCCTGGGGTTCAGATTTTGATTTGGCTCCACTTCTGCATGTAGGTCGCCCTCTGGCATCTGTTCTTCACCCAGACAGGATGGGGTTAAAGGAGCGGCTGATTATGGGGCTTTGGCTCACTCAGGCTGAGTGGAGTGAGCTGAATGTGGGGTGAGCCTGCGGCAGCAGAGACCATCATGACATTGCAATAGCCTGAGGTGCGCCATGTGTTCTCCTGGGGAAGTTGTCCCTGGATCACAGGACCCTGGCTCTGGTGGGCTGCACAGGCTCCCGGGCGGGGAGGTGTGGATAGTGACCTGTGCTTGCACACAGGCTTCTTGATGGCTGCAGCAGCAGTGTTAGCATTCATGCCATCTCTGGTGTCCGTGCTGATAGCCGCGGCTCACGCTCGTCTCTGAAGCTCATTTAGACGATGCTCTGAATCTCCTCTCCTCATGCATCCCGAAATAATGGTCTCTTGACTCTTAGGCAATTCCAGATTTTTTTCCCCAGAGTCTTTCCTGGCTAGCTGTGGTGCAATAGCCCCCTTCAGGCTGTTTTCATGCAACCAACCCCAGTCCTCTCCCTCGGATCTCACCTCCGAAGCCCGAGCCTCAGCTCCCAGCCCCCACCCTCCCCAGCGGGTGAGCAGACAAGCCTCTAGGGCTGGTGAGTGCTGGTTGGCACCGATCCTCTCTGTGGGAATCTCTCTGCTTTACCCTCTGCACCCTGTTGTGCACTCTCCTCCGTGGCTCCAAAACTTCCCCCCCTGCCCACCCTAGTGTGTGGAAACTTTTCCTCCTTCACAGCTCCCTCCCAGAGGTGCAGATCCCATCCCTATTCTTTTGTCTCTGTTTTTTCTTTTGCTCTACCCAGGTACCTGGGGAGTTTCTTGCTTTTGGGGAAGTCTTAGGTCTTCTGCCAGCATTCATTAGGTGTTCTGTAGGAGCTGTTCCACATGTAGATGTATTTTTGATGTATTTGTGGGGAGGAAGGTGATCTCCATGTCTTACTCCTCCACCAAATTGAAGGTCCTCTCACACTTGCTGTTTTAAATGTATTGGGAAAATAAATAGCACTACCTCTCTCTTTCACAATTGTTTGGCAAGAACTAGTTGCATGGCTATACATATATAACAACTACAAGGAAGAATTTTAAATATAGTTTAGCCACACCCTTTGCTACATACACATTATTGGAGAAGAATAGTATGGGCTGTGAAGAATAGCTAAGAGTCTCAATTACTTCACATAGAATGTGTCCAGTTGTACATAGGAATTCAATTCTACTTGATTCTTGATCCTGTGATCTTCATTATACAAATGGATGAAAAATAAAGAAATTGTGTATGAATTATTACTTGTCACAGTGTGTCTTCTCGTTCATGCACCTCCAACCAGTGTCTTTTCTATCAAAGGTTTTTCAGTTAGTATGTATTTATAGGATTTAGAACTAATTATGTTCCCATAAAGATGGAAAAATTTTAATCAGACGTTTGAGACATCCATGGCCTTTTAATTAACCATATTTTAAGGTACTTTAATAAAACAAAATATGTTAACTTGAAATTTATTGGCAATAGTGATAATTTTATTTCAACAGTTGAGATACATTGTTTCAAATAATAATTAGCTTTATTTTAATACTCATATTTAATTCAAGATAGCTTCAATGAGTTTGATGGGAGAGGGATGATGGCTGACTAATAAAAATATGAGAAAAAAATATGGCTTATGATTAGTGACCCCTCATAGGTGGTATAAACTTAATTTTATATTAAAATCACAACACTCGATTTTGCCAAAACTCCACTGTATGTGCTGACATTTGCACACTTCCCACCCTGAGTCACATTGGTTATATCTTTACCAGAATATCTAATCTTATACCTGTATAATTTCTAGCCCTCATCCAGTGTATACACTCATTTTTGGATATGGGCAAGAAAACAGTCCCAATATTCTCATTTTATTTCAGCTCAATGTCTAGCATCTGCTCAGTTCTTTCCCACAGATCTATCTTCCCAAAGACCATAATTAGTCCTGGTATGGGCACTCCTTACCTCAAGCAGTGGGGATTTGGAAGGAGTTTACCCATGTGGGCTGGGATGTCTACAGACATGTATGTGAGATCTGTATGAGGCAAAGCAGAGACTCAGTATGGGCCAGGGTTAGGAAATGGTTCTTCCTTCCCTGCTTCCATGAAAAAAGAGGAGTCTAATAAATAAATAAATCTAACAAACTGTTAAATAAAATATGAGGTACATTTATCAAGGTACAAAAATATAACATATTTTATTTAACAATTTATTTGCTATACTTATAACATTTATATATTTGGCTATATGATATGTGAATCTATTTCTGTGGTCTTGTCTAAGTCCCTGCAAACGTTAGGATTAGAACTGCCTCTTACATTTTTTTTTCATGATGGAAAAACTTAATTTCTTTTGTTGAAAGACCATTTCTTGTATCTGTACCCCTCTGTGAAATTATTTATTTCTCCTAAAGTATTGCCTTTTGTTTCTCACCACCATATTCTTTCCAGTCAGTACCTTAGATAGCTACCATTCCCTCAGATACTTGTCACTGTTGGCGGTAGAAAACAGAGCTCTAAGATCAGCCTCCAACCCACCCTTGCCTCATCATCTTTCTTAAGCACAGAGTCCCACCACTAAATTCTTCTTACATAGAATTTCTGGAGCTGCTACTGATGGAGGCAGACCTTTTTTCTCTACATTTTTTGTATTATACTATAGCTCTCTTAGTCCAGGTATTGCTCTTAAACTTGTATAATTGTTATCTGCATAGTTATTTTAACCCATTCTCTTACTTTTTTTTTTTTTTCTGAGTCTTCTAAACTGTATTTGGAACTGACAAAATCTTCCTAGAGACAAGGCCCTGAGCAGAGCCTGTCACCACCATAAAGTTTTACATCAACTGTACACAACAAAATTAGCAGAGTGATCTTTGGCACTAGAATGGGTAACTCCTTAGCTGTTCATACAGTATCCAAACTGCACATCACATAACATTAAATTGCTGGTTAACAGTTGAATTTTACAGTTAAATTATCTTAAAAAGTTGGAAGTCCTAGCTAAGTTTTTTGGTATCAATATGCTAACCACTTAGTGCCTGAGGTAGAGACTTCTGTAAGAGATTTATTGGAGAGAACACAACTGATAGTACAGTAAAGAAAAACACTTCCAATCTTGGAAGTATATAGTCAAATGTCTCTGCTGGTTCAACAAGCCAACGCTGAAATGCAGAACTCTTACTTCTTTTATTTCTGTAGAGATTTTGCATGGGAGTAGGGCTTTCTTTTGTTTTGACTCCTGGATTTTGGAATACATAATCCATTCTCTTTCATGTAAGCTTCTTGAGGCATAAACTATATCTCACATATGTACACTGCCCCACATACACCCATTTCCTTTCAACGCCTCTTTCCCCATAGTGCACATACTCTATGAATATCATGCTCTAGTATTTATAAGAAATTTCATCAAACAATGTTGAACAAATAGATAGAGGTATAAATTATTTCCATGGTATTTACTATCCAAAGTATATAATATTTCATGTCATTTTTATCTTTTAGATTTATCTTTAGAAATGAGGATTTATTGTTAACTTGATTTAGTAGATATAAAACTACAAGAATAAGTATTTCTTTGAATAAGTTCAATGGAAGTAAATGAAATCTAAAAGCTCTGCTTTGGATTTTTAGAAATGTTATTTTATACGTATACCTGCTCTCTTTCTTCTTTCTAACACATTACAGAACCCTAAATTAAATTTAACTATGGGTTTTAAAATGTGGTACCTCTTGGATGAATCAATTATTATAATAGATTGGGCTAAACAAAAATTATCTGTATTGTATGCTCCCAAAATTACCAGTTGCCAAATTATTCCATGGTTAATTAAAATATCATTGGTATGAAGTTTATGAAGCTGTCATGAATATACTGAAGCATTTTTCATAGACTCTTCTTACTGATGAGTTGCAAACTTTATTATAGTTACCAGAAATGTGAGTGGCTATGCCTGATATAAGTGTAGGATGGATTTTTTGGTAAGCTTGAATGGGAATTTTTGGAATCGTTTTCCTCTACTAAATTCATTAGAAAGAAGATTTAGTTTTTATGGTTTTGTATTTGACAATTAATCCCATAGTAAATCATGTTTATGTTTTAGTATTAATGATATATGCTATTTTTATTCAGTATAAAATGCCTCATGCAATCCACAGAAACTGGAAAATATTTTAATGATTAAAATATATTTACAATTAAGATGTAGACTAGTGAGTTAAAAATAACCCTGCACTGAGATTTGAAAACACAGTTTCTAATTCTTCCTCTATGTTAATGTGTAATTCTTTTTTAATAATGGCACTTACCTCAAGGATTGTTCTGTGTATAAAATGGTATAATGCAAACTAAGTGCATAATTGTGTTATGTGTTCAACAAATGCTAGTTTTCAAAATTATTTTAGATCAGGAAATAACATTTAGTTTAGATGAATGTTTTACTTTGCTGTTCTATAAAACTTTATTACAATTTAAATGTCTGTTCTCATTTGCTTAATATGAAAATGATGATAAATGTGTGGGAGAGTTGAGACTGCTACTTGCTTCACTTCTACCTATTAAGATTAAAATCAAACAAACAAACAAACAAACCCTCTGAAACAGGTATTTATTCACTGGCTACTCTAAGAGTCACTATACCCCAAATGCTGTGAGTGATGTTTGGCAAGACAAATGAAAGAATATTGTAATAGACCTAAAGAAAAGTGATAGGGGTTAGACATGTAATTATAGAGGTTTTCCAACCTAGATGAGAAATGCTTTTCTTTCTAATATGGGAAAATTGACAAAGAGAAAAGGAAATAGATAAAACAACCTAAGAAAGTTGACACAAATGTGATACCACATCACATAGAAATATGAATAAGGATTCATTAATATAAAACTACAGGCATTGATGTACTTACTCTATACACTCTTGAAAGATGTCAAGTATAACAAATCTCCATAAGCATTAACCAAGGAAACTTGGCAGTAGAGCAGGAGCAACTATGCTGTGATGGATTCTAGGGTGTTTTCAGTGCATCTGTTTTCCATATGAGAGAGGAAAGGGATTAAAGAATATGCCAAATACAGATATATCCAGTTGAGGTCTAGGAGAGGATTAAATAAACAAATTTAGTTCATAGAATCATATAAGTTAAGAAGGGACAATAAAAATCAAATTAGACTTTTCCTTATAAGCTACAGATCAGATGTTATGACTTTTATGAGAAAACGATTATTTAATGACATAAGTACTATAGTGGAAAGTCTGAGAGTCAAGGCTCTAGGGCAAGTAACTTATCCTCTGTGATCCTTATTATAAAATGTACAAAATTGGATGCGAAGTCTTAAAATGTGCCACCCCCCCTAAAATATTGACACTTTGGGGACAGAGATCAACTTGAAATAACATCTGAATCCTCTTCAATATTCTTCATTAATCACGTGTAAAATGAGAATATAATTGAGTTACATTATCTGTTAAATACCTCTAAATAATGTACTTCTGATCTCTTTGTATGATCTATGGGCAAAGGTAATGATTTTGTTATGTTCATACATTAATTAGTGGATCTTTATTTTTAGTGGTTGAAGTATATTTAGGACATAAACTACAAACAAACTAAAAGATAAAGGAAAAGTTTAAACTCATACGTTCAGGAGAGACGTATCCATGTTATTGTTAAACAACAACAACAATGAAATATTTGTGTGGTGAGTCATGTGAGGAACAGCAGAAGGAGGGGGTAGTTCAGAATTGTAGAATGTGAAAATGGAGAGTCTGTTTGCTGATGTTCTGAAGTGGAAATGTACCAGGCAGGTACCCTCCTTATTTAGAAGCCTCAGACTGCCTGGTATGGATGTAACTCTCTCATGAGGGATTCCTTATGAATGAATAATGCAATTTGTACCAAATTATCTTACCACAGTGTAATGATTAGACTAGGAAATGTGGCTGGATCTCAAAACAGCCTCATCTACTCTGACCAACAGCCTGTACAGTGGTCCTGCAATTGAGTTGCCTTGTAGGATAGTTACTAGCTAAGTTAATGACATGTTTTGGTTACAGAATTTAAATGTGAGTAGAGAAGAAAGGGTTAGTTAATCCATCATGTAGTTAGAATAAGTAGCAGATGGAGAAGGGACCTAATAATGGAGGATTTATTCATTCTTCCTTAAAACCTGTGATGTCTTACAATATAGTCTCACATTATAAGTTTCTCACATCATGAGGTTGGCTATTTATAATCAGAGCACTGAGAAAGGAAAAAATGACATCTTTGTGAATATTCAGAATGTCAAGGGAAGCCCTGCGGTTGGTTGGTTCACCTAGGCTCTCATATAGACTGGCTAAACACAGCAAAAAGAGTAAAACTTCTTGTATTCCAAAGGAGGTTAAAGGAAAACTATGAGTCGGAAAATGTATGAAATAAAAAGTGCAACAGATAGAATTTATCAGGAAATATATTGAAGTGAGTCAAATAATAGGGACAAGAAGGAAGAGGCAGTAAGGAAACTAAAATTAAGAACCCAGGATGGAATATGGAATATTCACAAAATAATTTTTTTAACATCTTTATTGGAGTATAATTGCTTTACAATGTTGTGTTAATTTCTGCTGTATAACAAAGTAAATCAGCTATATGTATATATATATCCCCATATCTCCTCCCTGTTGCGTCTCCCTCCCACCCTCCCTATCCCACCCCTCTAGCTGGTCACAAAGTACCAAGCTGATCTCCCTGGACTATGCAGCTGCTTCCCACTAGCTATCTATTTTACACCACAAAGTAATCTTAACATATGGTCTTTCTTCTCCCCCTACTGGGGCTTCTGCAAGGCCTGGGCCACCCAGTCTCACTTAATGGTTTTGGACTGAATTGTTTGGGAAGTGAGAGTAAAAGAGAACTTAGACACTACTTGAAAACTTTGTTTTTTCCTTCCTCTGAACCTTTGCTTAACAAGCTTTCTTGCTGAAGACTTTCCTCTGTCTTCTCTTTCTCTTATCTGAATCACACACATCCTTTGACACTAAGTGCCAAAGCCAACATCAAAATGGAGTCTAATTTTCCACTTGAAAATCCTTATATTTGTCTAATTTAATTGAATACAATTTTATGTATATATTATAAGTTAGAATACTTCTATAATTGTCCAATCTAAATCTTTTCACCTGTTACAGCTGGTTAAATTCTATTTCCACATATATGATACATTCAATACTTAACAAAAAATTTCATACCCTTCTATCTCCATGGGCAGACTGTATACACATCTATTCCTTGACTTTGGACTTAACCACATGAGGTATTTTAGGCAATGCAGCGTTAGTAGGCAAGATGAAAATAGATGCTCAAAATGTGTGTGTGCAGTCAGTATGACCCCTTTGGTCACTGCCATTACAGAGAAGAGTTTCCTCCAGGTAGCTGTTGCCTGTCCAACATGGGCCTCAGAATTAAAAATCAGAGTAGACTAGACTACAAGCTGCAACCAAAAGTAGGCCAGAGCTAACTTGCAGCTGACCCATAGATACATGAAAAAGAAAATCTAATTGTTAGATGCCGCTAATTTGATGATTGTTTATTAAGCAATCATTAATAGATAATATTCCTTTTGCTAAGTAGAGAGCCTTGAGATAATTCTATAGAGAAAAATAAGTTAGTGATAAGGCATAGAAATGAGGATGATAAGGTAGAATTAAATGTTTAAATGAAGTCAGAAATGGCTTCATAATAATGATGATATTGCAAGTTGTTGAGGAAATGAGCCATGTACATATATGTGGGGACAGAATTTCAAGCCAGCAGACTGGTAAGAGCAAAAATCCTGAAACCAGAATGTGCCAACCTTTTTTAAAGAATAGCACAGAGGTAAGTAGGGCAGGGAGACAGATCTAAAGGCCTTAGAGTCACTGTAAATTACATGGGAAATCACTGGAGGATTTTTTAAAGTATTTGTGGAATGAAATGTGAGATTTATCTTTTAAAATAATTACTCTGTCTGCTTTGTTGAGAATTGGAGTGAAGGATGGAAGGCTAAAGCATCAGCACCCTGGCTGGTTAGGAAGCTATTGAAATAATTCAGAAGACAGTTAAAGATAGTTTAAACCAGTATAGCAGCAGTAATCCAGGTCAGAAATATTCAATTTCTGGACATTTTTGAAGGTACAGCTGATAATATTTGCTCATTAATTTTGATGTGAACTATAAAAAAATTGGGAGGATCAATAATAATTATAAGCTGGCTGGAAAAACGGTAAAGTGAAGTTGCTATTCACCAGTATAGGGAAGGCAATGTAGGGAGTAGTGACAGTAGAAGACACCTGAAAGCATGGAATGTAGCATAGATGAAGTGATATGTTTTTGACTGGATATTGACTGAAGAATTTTACTGATGACCCTGCAAAACAGTGCTAGAATCCACAGTAGTAAACAATGTATACTAGATGCTCCATATTTTAAAAAGTTAATTCATAAATAGAGTCAGACACTGTCTTCCAGGGCTTACAAAACCAGACCAAACCTTCTCTTCCTCAGTGAACTCCCTTTTTCCTACTCCCTTGCTCCTTCTCCATTCCACTCCCCACTAGGGTATATAATGCAAAAAACTAAAGAGAAGGAGAAAAGAAGAAAAATCTGGGTTACCACTGATGAGGAAATTGATGTTAGAAATAAAATGATTTTACTCCCCTGCCTATTTGGGAAAAAAGTAGGATTCTTTCCTCCCAAAGCAGAGTGAGAATTTACAGGTAGAGATTTACTCTTAGAGACATAAGACACTGGAGCTTCCTGCAGGGTAGGAGACTGGTATCTCATTTTCCTACTAGAAGCTTACTGGGCCATTGAATTTCAGAATCTCCCTTATGTTATTATAATAACATAATGAGCTTTTTGCACAACTTGATACATGTTCCTGGATTTGGTGTTTAGTGCTTTTTTTGAGGTGGTGTAACTTGACAGAAGCTTAAGCAGAGGAACAACAAGAATCTATGGCATCTATGCCTGGGAAGAAGACAGTGAGGGGCACTCAGTGGTTCCTTTGGCTCCATATTTGGACATGGAAGTTAGGGATGGACATGGGGGACTGCCCAAGGGTCTGCTGCACCTGTAAAAGTGTCATACTACTCAAAGATAGATAGTTTATAATGGACCATTGCTGGAGCCATGTTGAGACAAAGCTTCTCCTTTGCAGAGAGCTAATCACAGAAAGCAGGAAATAGGGTAAAGCTGAACACGGCTCCCAGAAATTTATGAACATTGTCGTTTGAAGCCACTAGGAGGAGACATAAACAAAGCAAGCCAAAATGAAAATGTAGATTCTTTCTTATCAAAGATGAACAGATTATAAATGAAGTTACCTTCCTATTCCATTGTTCTTCTTAGCCTCAATCTCTCAGTCTCAGAATAAGAATCTTCAAAACAGAGAGGAAGACTATCTAAGAATCAGACCATAATACCCTTCTTCTTCCTGTGCAGGGTGCTGGGGTAGGAGAAGAAATAAGAGTGGCAAATGCCACTCCAGCTACTATAAGAAATTCCACTACGACTACTGTAAGAAACAACCCTGGGTGTGTCTGAACATAGGATTTAATTAGCAATAAGATTGGATTTTTAAATAACTCTTTTTAACATTTAATATGAGAGAGTGATCAATAACCTATGGGATCTTCCTGAAATATTCTTATTGATCAGGAAATAGAAACCTAATTATCATAGTTGAAAGTAATGATTAGAGAAAAAGATAATAGCTTTTAACGGGCTCCTTATGTCATACCTCTGTAAACCACATATATAGGTATAAATATAATAGATATAGATAGAAATTTCTGCCATCTTGAGTAATAACACTTTTTCCTAATAATTCCTTCTTGTTTTCTTCCTTTTTATAATGTAGATGTAAGAGTAAACATCAGAATTATGTCCCTTAGCCCTTCAAAGGATATCTGTGTTGATAGCAATTTGAGTGTTCTCCTGAAATATTAACATAAAATGTACATTTAATGATAAATGCCCTCCCCTCTGAATTTATACAAATTCTGGTTGACCCAGGAAAAATGATGTTTCCTAGTTAAGAGAAAATATTTATTTCAGATAATCTACCTTAATGGGAAGAAGGAATCAGTGAATCAATACATAACAATGAAGAGTTTACTACAGAGTCTTTAAGAGTATATCAGGTGATTCTCTATTTGTCTAAGATATGTAACTTAAAAAAAAGAAAAGCATGCATAGATTTTAGATAATTTTTAACTGTCAACGCATACCCCATGGTGTCAGCTTGATGTCAGCTCTCAATTAGAAACACATAGTCATTTGGTTTCTTTTTTTAATTTTTTATTTATTTATTTTTGCGGTACGTGGGCCTCTCACTGTTGTGGCCTCTCCCATTGCAGATCACAGGCTGCAGACGCGCAGCCTCAGCGGCCATGGCTCACGGGCCTAGCCCCTCTGCGGCATGTGGGATCTTCCCGGACGGGGGCACAAACCCATGTCCCCGTCATCGGCAGGCAGACTCTGAACCACTGCGCCACCAGGGAAGCCCATCATGCATTTTTATGCTCAAATTTTCCTCAGTTTGGTCATTGGGAATTGAAGTATAGTTGATTTACAATGTTGTGTTAGTTTCCGGTGTACAGCAAAATGATTCAGTTATATATATACATATATAATATATATACACATATATAATATATAATATGACATATTAATTTTTAATATGTTGAAGAGACTTCATCTACTTTTTTTAAAAGTACACAGCACATCAGTCTATCTTTTTCTCTTGTTTTTTGTTGCTTGACTTTATTTGAGAAATTTTACCCCTAAGTATTGAGAAACAAACTGGGAGTTGTCTTTTTATCTTGTTTATGGTTTCCTTTGCTGTTCAAGACAACTCTCAGAACGGGATAAAATATTTGCAAACAAAGCAACGGACAAAGGATTAATCTCCAAAATATACAAACAACTCATGCAGCTCAATATCAAAAAAACAAACAACCCAATCGAAAAGTGGGTGGAAGACCTAAACAGACATTTCACCAAAGAAGACATACAGATGGCTAAGAGGCACATGAAGAGATGCTCAACATCACTAATTATTAGAGAAATGCAAATCAAAACTACAGTGAGGTATCACCTCACCGGTCAGAATGGCCATCATCAAAAAATCTACAAACAATACATGCTGAAGAGGGTGCAGAGAAAAGGGAACCCTCTTGCAGTGTTGGTGGGAATGTAAATTGATACAACCACTGTGGAAAACAGTATGGAGGTTCCTTAAAAAACTAAAAATAGAACTACCATATGACCCAGCAATCCCACTACTGGGCATATACCCTGAGAAAACTATAATTCAGAAAGTCACATTCACCCCCTTGTTCATTGTAGCACTATTTACAATAGCCAGGAGATGGAAACAACGTAAATGTCCATCAACAGATGAATGGATAAAGAAGATGTGGTACATATATATAATGGAATAAAAAGAAATGAAATTGGGTCATTTGTAGAGATGTGGATGGACCTAGAGTCTGTCATAAAGAGTGAAGTAAGTTAGAAAGAGAAAAACAAATATCATATATTAACCCATATACGTGGAATCTAGAAAAATGGTACAGATGAAACTATTTGCAGGGCAGGAATGGAAACGCAGACGTAGAGAATGGACATGTGGACAAGGGGGCGAAGAGGAGGGTGGGATGAATTGGGATATTAGGTTTGACATAAATTTACTACCATGTGTAAAATAGATAGCTAGTGGGAACCTGCTATATAGCAGTGTGCTCTGCGATGACCTAGAAGTGTGGGATGGGTGGGGGGAAGGAAGTCCAAAAGGGAGGGGATATATGTATACACATAGCTGATTCACTTCACTGTACAGCAGAACCTAACACAACATTGTAAAGCAATTATACTCCAATAAAAAAATAAAATACAAAAAAACCCACAACTAACTGGGGGGATGTACCTTGATCAATCAGTATTCAATACAGCTACAGACAGAGCTTTCAAATTATATTATGCTGCAAAATGACACCGAAGAGCAAAGCATTGGCACTGCAAGAGGTTAGGGAGATCTCCCTCTTGGTAAGCCTGAGACCAACGAGTATGCAACATGCTCAATACCTCTGGAAATATCAGGGGGCCTCTATATGCCCAGATAACTCTTTTGTGGTTAAAGCCAACTAACTGGATGCTTCAAAATTATGAACAGCAGTTGAGATTGCACTTCAAATAGCACAGGATTGGAAAAATAACTAAATCATTAACAACTTATTCAAACATAATTTGTTGGGTGTAGTCAAGTAAGCATTTTTTCCCCCAGATCAGTTTCAGTGATTGCATTGTAATAATGGTTTTATTCCAGAACTGCAGATGACCCTTCCTAAGGTATAACTTTTCATGCCAGGTTTTCAACTGGTGGCAGTTCTGCTCACAAATTGACTGAGATTATTGCCAAGTCTGGCTAAAAAGAAGCATTATGTAGCAATGATGTTATCAGTCTCTGCTTTCCCTGATTCTGTTCAGAAATAGCTACTTAAACTTGTGCAATATGCCACACTGGCCAAACTGTTCATGAGCCATTTCTAATTATGCCCAAGAGATTTTTGTTGTTTTCCCCCATCCCCTCCACTGGTGGTTTTGAAAATTAGTGAACATTCCTCATTCATCCATTTGCTTGTTCAACTAATGTCAGTTGAGCTTCTATGGGATTAAAAGCACTCAAGCAGTTTATTAGTTATGGTCCAGTTGAAACAAACTACACAGTGATTTGAACAGAGAAAGTTTAATTTAAAGAACTGCTAACATTAATACGGGATTGGAGTAATAATTAATTGACTAGTAAGAAGTAAAGAGAGATCTAGAGAACGTGGGAACAGCAGATATAAAGAGCATCTGCTACACTAGGGCTTAGAGGATGCCTGAGGAAGAGCTCTCTACCCCAGGCTGAGATCTAGACAGTGATGGTGAAGGCATAACCATGACTCACTGAAAGGCAGAGACGTCACCGTGGTGCCACAACAGTGGAAACTAATGCAAAGTCACGCTCTATGGTGCTACAGAAACATCTCAAATGGATATATTTTACCAGAGGCACTGAGAGAGTTGCTGGTGAAAGATGGTAGTAGATGCTGCTGGATGCCATGCGTCAAAGGAGCCAGCAAGCCACTGTCCAAATTGCAGGAGTCTGGCAATGGAAAATCTCCCACACAGCAGGAGTCTTGTACTGGTTTTTCAGTCTATCTCATTCTTGTACACTTCCTCATATTTTTCTAAAGCATCTTATGCCACACATTATTTTGCAGCATTCCTATGTTTTGGTATGGGCCCATGAAAGAGATTGTCATGCAAGACACTGGGCAATTATAAATCTTCAAGACAAATTCCATTTTTTTTTCACCAGCTGCAATGCCCAGTAATGATTAAACAAAGATATGAGTGAAGTTCTTGGGTAGGAACCTTAAGTATGGGATATACAACCGTCTATTTTTATATGGAATGGCTTCAAAGGCTACTTCTGAGGTTCTCAGTATATCATATAGGTACGATATGTGTAAGAATATGCAAAATAGCCACCTGCCTAATTTGTTAATTAATACGATGGCCCAAATTACTTTGGCTAGAAGACTTGCCAAAATAGAATTATGTTCTCTACTCTCTGGTACATTGCATTTGGAATAATGAATCTTACTGTTATTTTTATTTCCTAATACATTGGAGATTTGTGAAATTAAAGCTCTTTATTTATTTTTATATTTTCTTTTATCAAACTATTTTTAAAATTTATTTTATTTATTTATTTATTTTTGGCTGCATTGGGTCTTCATTGCTGTGTGCGGGCTTTCTCTAGTTGCGGCGAGTGGGGGCTACTCTTCATTGCAGTGTGCGGGCTTCTCATTGCGGTGGCTTCTCTTGTTGCAGAGCATGGGCTCTAGGCATGCGGGCTTCAGTAGTTGTGGCTCACGGGCTCTAGAGCGCAGGCTCAGTTGTTGTGGCTCACAGGCTTAGTTGCTCCATGGCATGTGGGGTCTTCCCAGACCACTGCTCAAACCCATGTCCCTTCCAAGAGCAGGCAGATTCTTAACCACTGAACCACCGAGGAAGCCCCTTAAAGCTCTTTAAAAAACATAACAATCTTCCAATAAAACTTTTAAATAGAATATCCCATCCTTCCATGATGGGAGCTTTCTTAGTTTTTATATGGTAGAGATTTCTGATTGCAGTGTGATAGTATGCAGGTTCACTAGAGAAAATTTCCATAACACAGGAACATGACAATAAATGGTTAGTAACTCTGTATTAGTTTCCTATTACTGCTGTAACAAATTGCCACAGATTTGGTGGCTTAAAAAATGTATTATCTTACAATTCTAGAAGTCAAAACACTGGTATGGTTTTATGGGACTAAGATCAAGATGTTGGCATAGCTACACTGACGCAACTGTTGTTGAAAATTGTGTTGTTTAATTTTCACATATTTGTGAATTTTCCAATTTTTCTTTTTTTCTTTTTCTTTTTTTTTTTTTTAACTGATGTCTAGTTTAATTCCATTGTGGTCAAAAAAGATACTTGGTATTATTTCAAATTTGCTAAGACTTGTTTTTTAACCTGACATATGATCTATCAAAGAATATATGCATGTAGATAAAAGAGCCTCTTTATTTTGGAGGGAAAATGACTAAAAGTTATTAATCTACAGATAAATTTCAGTCCTTTTAGTGGTCACCTTCATGCCTACTTGCAATGTTCATCATAAAGAACAATTAAAAGGGCCTTGACCTGAGCAAGTAGAAAGTTACTTTCATTCATAATAGCATTCACTCATTGTGACTAAAGGTCAGCTTTACAGCATTTATAATTAGATTTTTCTGTTTTAAAAGATGCTTAAAGATATTACTTTACAAAGAGTTAAAAATCAAAAGGGAAGCGCAATATATACCAATAAATTTGTTAAACGAAATGGACAATTTTTGAAAGACAAAAAACGAAAGAAATAAAAAATTCAAATAGTGCCCTATCCATGAAAGAAACTGAAATCATAATCAAAACCTTTACATAATGAAAATTCCTTCCTAGAGTGTTTTGTAAAACATTTAAGGAAGAAACTATGCAGATACCACACAAAAACCTTTCTAAAAAAGAGGAGGGTACAGTTTGTTGTATGATAGCAGCATAACCCTGACTCCCAAACCTGACAAATAAAATAAGAAAAATATAAATAAATTTCCTCATAACTGTAGACAAAAACATCCTTAATATAATATTAGCAAGTTGAATCCACTCATATATAAAACAATATATTGTGTAAAAGAATAGTATATGCATGTAGATAAAAGAGAATGAAATGTTGCTTTAGACTCAAAAATTAAAATATTTATCACCAGGTGATTTTTCCTTTAGGATATTTCAGGTAGGGGATAATCGTTTTTGTAGCATCCTTTAACAGCAGCAGAAGTAAACAACTTTGCACAATCTGTTTGTGTCCCTAGGAGGGTTGTTGTGTTATTATTAGCACTACCAAGGGAAACAAATTTTATGCTGGTGCATAAGTTGTCAACCTGAATCATCAGCTCCATTTTACAAAGTTACATTACAAGGGACAAGTTATATAATAAAACACTGAGCATGTCTCTGTGAATAATTGGCTTCTTTTACAAAGTTCCAAATGATAAATAAATACATTTAAGCACCATCAGCAATAAATTATTATGTTTACAAAATTAAACTCTAATAGACATAATAAATTACATGGTTTCCAAAACACTCAATTTTTGTCCTGTCTTATCACCTCATATAAACAGGTTTGACACTTTAGTCAAATGTCTTATTCAGGCTTTTTTCCTCTTTCTTCTTCCTCCTCCTCTTTTTCTTTCTCTCTCTCTCTTTTTTTTTTTTCTCTTTTTTTCCAGATAGGCCAAATTGACTGACATAGAGTGGGGACTAGTTTATTTAGTTTCCTAATCTCTCCTTGCTATCCATTTTCTGAAATGACTAACAACTTCTTTTCCTTCAAACATCCAATACGCTGCCTTCTCCTAGTTTTTCTTTTATATGACCCTCTGTTCTTCCTCAGCCTCCTTTCCTAACTCCTTACCCTACAGAAACTCTCTCTGTATGGTTTAGTGCACAAGAGCTCTGGCTACAGACATTTTCCACTCTAATTATTCTTATTCCTTAGATGATCTTATCTAAGTGTATAGATTTAAATCTCATATATGCACAGATATGTCCAAATTAATGTTTTACCCTGAACTCTCTCATGAAATACCTATTATATCTCTACTTTGAAGTCTCATGGGCATCTCAAACTCAAAATGTCAAACTTAAGTATTTATTAATTCCCTTTTCAAATTTTCTCATGGCTCAGTTTTTTCACATCTTTGCCAGAGCACAAACATTAACCCAGTTTATTGGGGGTGGAAGACTTGCAGTTATCCTTCTCTAAATTCTTTCTCCACATCCTAGGACTAACCCATTAGCCAATCCTGAAACTCTGCTTTCAAAGTAGGCAGTGAAACTAATGACCATATACCACCTCCACCTTCTTTAGGCTGTCCAAATTAATATTGTAGTAATCATCTAACTTGTTATCCTGTTTCTGTTCTTTCAGTTTTTTGAATATTTGATAAAAGATAGTGTTGTGTGTTTATGTGTATAACATAGGAGTTTTGAAAATAAAAATACATTAATAAACCCAACATCAAATTAGTATTATATCTATTGTGTAAAACTCACCTTACTTTTCCTTCAGAGGTGATCATTATTGTAGAAACTTTGTTCACTCTCCCACCAAAAACAATTAGAAAGCTGGATGAAATATATGGAACAATGGTTTTTGAACACTGGATAGCAGTCCGTGCAGAACTGTGAACTCTGGGAGAAAGATGACAATTGAGATGAGGTTAGTGACTGCCCTGCTTTTTTCTCTTATAAACACATTCTGGACTACAATGCAAGGATGAGAATTCCAGTATGGTGGTGCTGTTGAGATGAGGAAACAGATCAGAGCTGAAGTTGGCTGAGAGGGCTGGATGTTGTCAAACAATGTTCCCCCAAACAGGAAGCTATACAGGAAAGAGCACCAGAAATCTGCATAGCAATTCCTTTTAGTATTTGCAGAATAATAAACAATGGATGCATAGCTCCATGACACATGGCAAAAAATTAACCCTTTAATAAAGCTACTTGAGTTCTATGCCTGCCCTAGCTTTAATCTAGGGATAGTTTAGCTCTGCTACTAAGGTGTGATCTGGGTGTGTGCTCTCCCTATCAAATGCCTCAGGTGATCAGTAAGAATTTCCACTCCTAACTAACTTTGGCTGTCTAGAGCTTATATCTCCATGCCCTGTTTGAGCTCTAGAAATTTTTTAGTTTACATCTCCCACATTGATATTTTTGGTTAATGATTTTGTGTCATTATTATATTTTCTTCTAAATATTAAAAAAATTATGCCTTCCATATTCACTTCTTATACTCATCTTAAGCTGTATGATAAAATATATAGAGATTAAAATTCATTTTGTTTCTTTATGGATAACCAATTTACCCTGCAAATTTATTGACTAGTCCATCCCTTCCTCCCAATCTACAATGGATTCTCTGTCACATCAAATTTACATATATGAAAAGGTCTGGTTTAGACTGCTTAATGTTTAATGCTCTGTGCCAATACCACCTTTCCTTAGTTACCAGAACTTTATAATATCATTATATCCTATAAAGAGTTCCTCTACCAGAAACTTGCTCATTTTGAATGATTATATAATTCTATTTTGTTTTCTTCCTACTCTTGATCCTTATATACATATGAGTCAACTTGTTAGTTCCACGAAATATCACAATGTGATTTTGATTCTTATTATATTGTGTCTATGGATCAGTTTGGGGAGACTGCATATATTTATAATAAATAGGGAATATCACTCAATGCATTTAATTCTTTTTAATATATTTAGAATTTTAATTTTTCTTTCCTAAACATCTTTCTCACCTATTGTTTGATAGCAAAATATGCTTTCTGCTCCTTTTTACCAAAACTGTTTTATAAAATGTATTTCTTATTTCATTGTGTCAGCTTACATTTATCTTTTTCCTTTCTTCTTTCAGTGTGTTCTCTATATGTAGATACATTTGAGATCTAGATAAGCAGCTCTCCCATTTTAGTTAACTAAGAATATTTTTATTTTACTCTCATTTGTAATATTTAATTTTCTGAGTTCAGCATTCTAGGTTGACAGCTAGATATTATTTCACTTCATTTAAATTATATTTTTGTTGTTGAAAATTCTGTTATTTCTATTTGTCCATTGTTATGTAACCTGCTTTTGTTATTGTTGTTGTTCTGCCTGTTTTTAAGACCTTTTTCTTTCTTTGACATTTGATAATATGCATATGAATTTATATTTATTTATCCTGCTAGAATTTTTTACAGATAATTTATTTGTATTTATATCTTTCATAAGTTCTAATCATTATGTCTTTAAATATTATGTTTTCTTCATTTTTGGTCTTCTCTACATCTAAACTTTAATCGATAGTTGTTATAACATTTAATTAATCCTCCATCTCAATCACTATTTCATGTTTTCTATCTGTGTTTCACATATATTTTCCAGGTCACTAATTTTTCATCAGCTATATAGTCTTTGCCAGGTTTTGCTTTGTTATAGTACTTATTATCTATTTTAATAGTATACATCAATGTGTTTGTATATATATGTACACATGAACATAGATGCATACATATACATGTATATGTATTATATGCTTATACGCATATATGTATGTGTATATATATATGTATATAAAAATATATAACATGTTCTGTCTACCATTTGGATCAAAGTTACATGAAGATATTATTTTCTTTGCTGTAAGTTCTGCAGCACATATCACCACTCGATAAGTACTTCTTGATGACTTAATATATATGCACTTCTCTTTTCATATTTTGTTTTTAATTAAACAATATATGTATACTCAACTAAATATAATGAATATATAATATATATATACTCAACTAAATATAATAAACTATATATATATTTATATATATATATTTATATATAAATATATATATATACTATATAAAATATAACTAAATATATATATACTCAACTAAATATAATGAATGAATACATGAATGGAACCAGCCATTTGAATTCTATGATGAGGGAGGAGCAATTACCAGAGAATAGGCCATGTTGATTGGAAAAATATCCAAATACAAATGTTTTGGGGAATAAAAACTAAAATAGTATTGTGATTGGATTATAATGTTGGCAGTTATATCAATTAATAAAAATTTGCATAATTCAGTGTTTTTATTTAATTAAAAATTATAAAACATGATGAAAATATATGTATAAATACTGATCTCATGTTGGTTGCAGAGTTATATAGAGAAGTTCTAATATAATGCCTACTCAGGAAAAAGAAATAGGAGAAAGGAAAAAATGAAAATAGCCATTTTATTAGGGAGGCAGTCCTATTAAATGAATACATGACCAGGAGTGTTCATGTGACAGAAGTCATGTTATTCCTCAATGGTTATTATTTTAAGCTTCTTCCATAGGTTGAACATCTTTAATATTTAAAATGTAGTACTATAAAATTATTGTTTACATATACATTTTATATATTTGGAATATACATTTATTTGGACATATCACAGAGACGTTTACACAAAAGTAACTACAGTGTGTTTTATTAGTGACCAAAGAATTTTCAAGAGTGATTTTGACTATCTGTTATTCACCAACCTGGAATGTTAACCATTTGTATAGCTTATCTTTTTGCTGTAGCAATGTTTCATAGCAAACAGCATGGGAAATAAGTGGCTTCAAGGCAAAACCACTTATTTTGTGTCCATGGGTATATGAATCAGCTGCATCTCTGCTTGACTCTGCTAGGCTGTACCAGGGTCAGTAAGATTCACCTCCAAGATGCAGGTTGGCTCTAAATGTGTTTAGATCCAAGCTGAAAGGGCATACCCTATCTGGGATACGAAATTCTCACACCTGTGGACAGGGGCACAAGAGAGAACTAACCAATCCATGCAAGCACAGATAAAGCCTCTCTTTGGATATGCTTATGTGTCATACCCTCTAACATTGTTTTGGCCAAAGGGAATCACATAGTCAAATGCAACACTCACAGGGTGGGAAAATAAAATACTCCCCTAGAAGTGGGTAAGAAAGATTAATATTTTCTGAATAATAACAAAATATGCCATATTATGTAAGTACAACTCCAAAGTTGGCTAAATTTTCCTTATGAAAAATACCTACAATGTTCAGTTCATGTTATACATTAAAAAGAATTAGGAAATATTATATTTCAGAAACATTTGTTTCTGTTTTCCCCAAACTTAGGCTCTTTTGATTTCAGTATTTTAATAAGATTTTGAACAGCTTTTTATAATTTCTTTGCATTGCTTTAGTTTGTGACAAAGAATATTAAACAAGTTTGTTAGAGATTTCAACATATACCATGATTTGGTCTACTAATTAGCTTTATAGAAACAGAAGTGATGAAGTCCCATAGAAGTGTTATTTATGGAGAATCTAAATTTCTTCCAAGTGAACTTGTTTACTATTAACTGTCCTTTGCAAAAAAAAAAAAATATTGCTACAGCTATATTTAATGACAAGCATAAATCACACCTAATGGACCATGATTCAGATTACCACCAATTTATGATGCTAAAATATGGACTTAGGAATCTATCTTTCTATGACTAGTTCAGTTTGTGTTGCAATATTTATGGATGGGGAGAATAGCTTTAATTTTTTAAGAAAACTGCAGCAACGGAACATTGCATGTCTTTGTTTTATAAATATTGAAGTAATAAATATTGTTGATTAAAACTAGGAAATGAAAATATAAAGACAGGCAAGCATGTCAACCTAGAAAACCTGTCTAAACAACAGCAACAACAAAAAAAAAACAATTTTGGGGACAAGGAAGACGAGGAGAGAAAAAGAAGTATGTGAATTAATGTTTTATTAATGGTATCATTCCCCTATTTGCAGTAGCTTGTGACACTGGGTCATTGGGTTGTATACTGAAGGCTAGACCAAGTGGTTCCCAGATTGTTAGGAGGTCATTTTGATGCTTGCAGTCTTGAGATCTAAAATGTGAATGTCTTCAGTTTAGCAGAAGAGTACATTTTAAAATTTAACTAAGATGAGAACATCGTTTATGCATTTCAGTATTCTCCTAAATTTAGACTTTTCCTAACACCATAACAATTAGAGGAATGACTAGCTATTTCAACACTTCACCCAAAGCTAAGGTGTATGATGAGGGGCATTTCCTACTTCTTCATTCTCCTCCTTTTTTCCTTACATGGCTGTGATAATTAATCTCCTACTGATAGTTACTTAGTGTTTTTCTAGCCTTTTTTTTCTTATCATATAGGTGGTACATGCCTACCTATTTTACATATGTATTTCAGCAATGATTGTGAAAGTGTCGATTGAGTACTGAAAGCCAGATTCTTTCCTCTAGTCATTTATATTTAGAGTAACTCGTTTGTAAATAAACAGACAATATAAATTCTGTGGGGGGCTTCTCAAGGATACCTTATTTTCTGATAAGTGACAGGTGTGAAGAGAGTGTACATTGCTTCTGTCCCTTTCTCCTTCTTTCTTCCTGGAATACAGACTTGGTTTCTGATGATGAGTTTGACATATTGAAACCATGATGAAACAAGTACAGGGAGAAAAACACAAGATGCTTTAAGGATGTCAGGGAAGAATAAGAGAGTCCCCAAACGGGTTAGATTGTTGAACTTCTTTGCCAACATCAAACACTGTCTATGTCCAATTATATGTGGAAAACAAAAGACTGTATTTTTAAAGGCATGATTTATCAAGTTTTCAGTTCTTTGTGTCAGAAGCACCTGTACACAGTATAGAATATTTGTGTAGAATAAATGGTATACAGAATTTCAATTATAAACAATATCAAATTTTCCTTTAAAAATTATTCAAATTTACACTCCACAAACAGCAAATAAGAATGCCTGTTATCCTACATCTCTACGATATTAAGTGTTACTAGTTTATGTATTCACTAACATTTATTAAGTGCTTAATCAATGTGCCCAGCATTGTACTAATTGTAAGAACAGGAAAATAATAAGGCTTCTGCCTTCCATGTTTCCAGTTATGTTTTTATGTCAATTTTATTTGTTTCCTTCATTAAGCCTGCAAATTTCTTTATTATTTTATATTTTGTGTTTGTTCTACGGTTTAGATCAAGGGGCAATATAAGAAGTTTAGAGAACAGAATCAGTATGCTGGGGATAGGAATCTTGTCACCTCTATAGCTATGTGATGATGGCCCATTTAACTTCCCTGAGTCTCAGTTTCACCTGTAACTTGAGGATAATAAGAATACCTATTGTAAGACTTATGAGTTACACTCAGCACCTAGAACAGATACTGTCTAACGTCACTAAATATTATAAGATTTTCAATTTATTTTATAATTAGTTTATATGTATAAATGTTACAAATTTTGGCATAATAATTTGCATATCATTGTCTTAAAATTTTGTACTGCTTACAATAGTTTAACTGTAATGTTTGTAGATATTTAATCATATTATCTGAAAATGATGTTTTATATTCCTTTCTGATATTTATACTATTATATTTGTTATCTAATGGAGTTAATTAGAATTTCCAGAACAATATTTATTATAATGATTATGTTAGAAGGCTTTCTATTTGAAATATAAAATTGCTGTTTCCTACCTATGATATTTTTATTCACCTTAGCATCTATTTTCTCTCTCTCTCATGATTTTGTGGTAATGTTTTTGCATAGTTTTCATACCTTTAAAAAATTTTTTCATTATATCAAATTAATTCCCTATTTAATTTGTAATTAAATTCATTCTTTGAATTATTGATTCAAATCAAATAATTTATTGTATTGAAGTAGTCTTTGAAAAAAGGTGTACCTAGTCCTTCTAAATGCATAGTAATAGTGTGGGGGCCATATTCTTCCCTCTGACCTCTGTTTAATAAGGCCTATGTATTGGTACCAGGTGAGTAAAACAATTCCCTCTATATCATCTATTGCCATTAATAGTACTGCATAACCAAGATTTTTCTCTTGATCCAGTAAGCTGGGATGAACTTACTCAGATGGTAGTCACAGTGTTCTAAGAGAGAAGGCTGAAGCTCTTTTTCAAGGGGCTGGGAAATAGACACCTTTTCATGAGAGGAACTACACATGAAGGTACATGGATACAAAGATTATTTTTTACAAATCATCTACTACACTCTCACTCCTGAGGAGTCATGGTAAATCTCATTTTGCAATGAGGTTTTTTGTTTTGTTTTTCTTATTTCCTCATATATAACCTAAAGTATTTGAATCACATAGAGTTTAATTACCAAATAATTAGATGAAATTGATAATAATTTGGCAGGTTTTCATTTAAACACTGCTACTTGTTTGTTTGATATGTAAATGTTTGTGTGTGTTTTGCCATGTTTGAAACTCATTACTAGTTCTTGGGCAGTTCAACACCTGAATGCCTATGTCACTTTACTTAGATTAATTGTGTAGCAACTAAATACCTTGCCTCCCTCCTGCTATATGTAAGACTGTACCCAGCTGGTCCCCAAAAGGAGGCCAATAGAATTCACGTTTGGTTGTTCCATATAATGTAGGAGCACTTTTTCTTTTCTAAGCAACTGGATAGTAACCATGTATTAGAATTCTTAAGAGAAACAGAACATATATATATATGTTAAATATACCTTTTTTCTATTGTAAGGAATTGTCTCAAGTGGTCATGGAGGCTGAAAAGCTGAGATGTCCCAAGATATGCAGTTGGCAAGGTGAAGACCCAGAAGAACTGATGGCATAAGTTCCAGCCTAAGTCCAAAGTACGTGTCAACAGGGGAAGTTCCAATATGAGTCTGAGTCCAAAGGCAGGAGAAGACCAATGTCCCACCTCAAAGGCAATTAGGAAGAGAAAGTAAACTCTCCCTTACTCAGCTTTTTAGTCTACTCAGGTCTCCAATGATTAGATGAGGCCTGTCCACGTTGGGGAGGGCAATCTGTTGTGCTCTGTCTACTGACTCCAATGTTAATTTATCCAGAAATACCTTCACAGATACATCCAGAATAATTTTTAACCAAACATCTGGATACCCTGTGGCACAGTCAAGTTGACACATAAAATTAACCATCACAAACCATTATTTGTTGATTACGCATAGATAGTAGAAATAACTGTTCCTACCTCTGCATTATTAAATCCTTCCTGAAATCCTTCCTGGGACATCAAGAAACCATATTATCCAACAATTACTTTTGACTACCCTTGTTCCCTCACCTCTCCCCACTACACTGGGCTGCACTCCCCCTTCCTCTCTATTAGGTGTTTGGAAGATGATTAGCAGCAGTAAAATTGGTTTAGATTTTATTCGTATTCCAAGAAATTGAATTTGTGTCTCTTTAAGGCATATGCATTTAAAGAAAAAATAACCTATTTTATCTGCACCTTTGATACTAAAAATAAAATATAAATCATCCTTAAATCACAAAAATACTACTTTTATCTTTAATGTACCGACTTAGTTAGGAATTTGAACTGAAAAATTTCCTAAAGATTTTCAAGAATTAAGAGTATATATGAAGAATAATACCTGGGAACAAACTATAAGTGACTACCCACAAACAGAAATGGCTGATTATAAAAATCACAGAACAAAAAGAGTTATGAATTATATAGTCCTGAACTAGGTGTGTAAGCACATGCAGGAAGGGGAGTTAGTTCATACAAAAAAACTCCAAAAAAAAATTAGAAATATGGAAGAAAAATATATATTTATTAGAAAACAAACAAAAGCCTTTCTTGGTAGTAAGAGGAATCACTTAATTAGAGTCATTAAAAGAAGGAATTTCCTTAATATAGAATTCAAGACCTCTTTTATCATTTTTCTCTCACTTTAAATACCATTGGGATGAAAAAGGAAAAAAACAAAAGCAAATAAAAATATTGGTGTCTAATTTTACTTGAAAAGTTGTGTACACGTCAGGTAGTTACCAGTGCATTGTTTTCAAAAAAATTGAAGATGACTTAATCTAGTTATCCATGGAGATATCGTTACAACAATTTCTGATGATAAATTACCTTGTGAGTTGTTTTGTTTGTTTTTTGGCATATAAATCAGAAGAAGATAAAAGTATTCAGCGATTTTGCTATAGAAAAATTATTTCCATGTAATTTTTTTTTTTTTTTTTTTTGGCTGCACAGCCTGTGGGATCTTAGTTCCCTGACCAGGGATTGACCCCGTGCCCCTGCAGTGGAAGCACAGAGTCTTAACCACTGGACCACCAGGGAAGTCCCTCCATGTAATTATTTTTATGAAAAAGTTTTTCAGTGATTACAAATTGCAACATTCAGAAATTATCAATCATCCAAATACATAAACTGATGAAAATAATACAAAACATCCATTTCATTAAGTTGGGCATTCCAATAAACATAAACGTTATATATTTGCAAATTATCTAAATGTGTTCTATTTATAATGTGTTGATCAATTGCTTGCTATTTATAAAGATTACTAAAGTCAGAAAAATTTTTAAAAATTAGACTTAAGAGCACAATATAAGTACAGAAGATGTTAATGCATATGCATGTTTTTGTTGTAGAGAAATAAGAGGACATAGTCAGACTTTAAGAAACATACATCACACTAAAACATAACTTGCATTGTAAAAGTAGAAATATCAATCCAAAGAGGAAAAGAAGGTAGTCTTACATTGGTCTAAGTAAATGATTTGCAAACTCCAGTTTAGCCATAATCTTGCTCTTCAAGTCGTATATAATAGAAGACTTGCGGTGGGGGGGGGGAGATTAAGTGGGGCTGTGCTAATTGAAAGGGAATGGGATAAATATCTAATATCCAGGAGAATTCCTGAGACTGTAAATCACAGATTTGAACATATTGTATTTGATAATATCTATATACCTTTCCAAGTATGACTATTTTATGAAACATAATTTAAATACTGTCTTTAAATGGGGGCATTCACACATTTTGTCTTCAATGTATTTATAATTCAGTTTTATAAAGTTATATTTCTGTACTGATTATATTTATATTCTATTAAAATTTTAATAAGTATTTTCATCTATAAACAGTTTAAATAATGTAGAAGTGTAACATATCAAATAGAGTCACCATCCCATGCTGATCTTCATATTTATTTTCTCCTCAGGAATTCATACTGTTACAGTTTTGCATATATCTTTCTCTATTTTAATATTATAAAATTTTTAAATGTATACTTTATATAAAGATAAAGCAAAATGCCTCTCTTTCAAAATATAGGGTAATGTGAAACAATGTTCTGCAGGGACAAGACGATGGAGTAGAAGGACCTTGAACTCACCTCCTCCCACGAGAACACCAAAATCACAACTAACTAACTAACTAACTGCTGAACAACCATTGATAAAAAAAAGAGACTGAAATCTACCAAAAAGATACTCTACATCCAAAGACAAAGAAGAAACCACAATGAGACAGTAGGATGGGTGCCCTTGTGAAATTATCAGACTCCATACCCCTGGATGGCCAAGCCACAAACAGGAGAATAATTATATCACAGAAGTTCTCCACTGGGAATGAGAGTTCTGAGCCCCACATCAGGCTCCCTAGCCTGGGGGTGTGGCATCAAGAGGAGGAGTCCCCAGAGCATTTGGCTTTGAAGGCCAGCAGGACTTGATCACAGGAGCTCCACAGGACTGGGGGAAACAGAGACTCCACTCTTGGAGAGTACACACAAGGTCTCCTATGCACCAGGACTCAAGACAAAAGCAGTCACAACAAAGGATCCTGGGCCAGACCTACCTGCTTCTCTTGGAGGGTCTCCAGGGCAGGCAGGGGGCTGTGTAGCTGTCTGGGGACATAAACGCTGGTGGTGAACATATACAGGAGTACTCATCTGAAGGCTGACATCTTGCTTGGGTCATTATCACCAAGACCTGGCCCCACCCAATAGCCTGTAGGCTCCAGTGCTAGGATACCTCAGGCCAAACAACAAATGGGCGGAAGACAGCCCCACCCATCATCAGCCATGCTACCTAAAAACTTCCTGAACCCACAGTCACCTCTAGACATGCCCCTAGACATGGCCCTGGCTCACCAGAGGGTCCAAGACCCAGCTCTACTCACCAGTGGACAGGCAACGGCCCCTCCCACTAGGAAGCCTGCACAAGATTCTAGAACAGCCTCATCCACCAGGGGGCAGACACCAGAAGCAAAGAAAACTAAAATTCCACAGCCTGTGGAACCTACCCTAGGGCCAGCTGGTCCCTAGCCCTTAGGTGATGAGAGGCGAGTATAGTGCTGGGACACATAGGATATCCCTACAGAGGTACACTTCTCCAAGGTCGAGAAGTATAACTAACCTTGCACATACATAAAAATACAAATGGAAATGTAGACAAAATGAAACAGCTGAGGAATATGTTCCAGATGAAGGAATAAGATAAAACACCAGAAAAACAACTAAGTGACATGGAGATAGGCAGTCTACCCAAGAGTTTAGAGTAACGCTTGAAAGATGATCCAAGAACTTGGGAAAAGAATGGATGAACAGAACAAGATGATCCAAGAACTTGGGAAAAGAATGGATGAACAGAACAAAAAAGAGTTTTTAATAAAGTGTTAGGAAATATAAAGAACAACCAAACAGAGTTGAAAAATACACCTAACTGAAATGAAATTAAGGGACTTTTGGGACAATGTCAAACATACCAACATTCACATTATAGGGGTCCCAGAAGGAGAAGAGAGAGAGAAAGGGCCTGAGAAAATGTTTGAAGAGATAATAGCTGAAAACTTCCCTTAACATGGGAAAGGAAACAACCAAGTCCAGGAAGAGCAGAAAGTCCCATACAGGAGTAACCCAAGGAGAAACATGCCAAGACGCATAGTAATCAAATTGAAAATAATTAAAGAAAGATAAAAAGAAAATATTAAAAAACAATGAAGGAAAAGCAACAAAAAATAAACATACAAGGGAACCCCCATAAAGTTATCAGCTGATTTTTCAGCAGAAACTCTACAGGCCAGAGGGAGTGGCATGATACATTTAAAGTGATGAAAGGGAAAAACCTACAGACATGAATACTCTAACCAGCAAGGTTCTTGTTCAGATTCGAAGGAAAAATCAAAAGCTTTACAGACAAGCAAAAGCTAAAAGAATTTAGCACCACTAAACCAGCTTTATAACAAATGCTAAAGGGACTTCTCTGGGTGGAAAATAAAAAACTACCAATTAAGCAAGAAAATTATGAAATGGGAAACCTCACTGTTAAAGGTAAACGTATAGTAAAGGAAGGGAGGCAGCCACACACAAATGTATCTAAACCAGTAATCATGAGAGGAGGAGGGTACAAACACAGGATAACTGAAATGCATTGGAAATTAAGAGACCAGCAACTCAAAATAACCATGTATATATATAGACTGCTATATCAAAACATCATGGTGGCTTCCCTGGTGGCGCAGTGGTTGCAAGTCCGCCTGCCGATGCAGGGGACATGGGTTCGTGCCCCGATCTGGGAAGATCCCACATGCCACGGAGTGGCTGGGCCCGTTAGCCATGGCCGCTGAGCCTGTGCGTCCGGAGCCTTGCTCCGCAACGGGAGAGGCCACAACAGTGAGAGGCCCGCGTACCACAAAAACAACAAAAACAACAACAACAAAAAAAATCATGGTAACTGCAAACCAAAATCTGTAAGAGACATACACACAAAAAAGTAAAAGGGATCCAAACACAACAGTAATAAAAGTCAACAAATCACAAAAAAAGAGAACAAACAATGAAAGGAAGAAAAAAGACCTAAAAAAACCAAATCCAAAACAATTAACAAAGTTGCAGTAAAAAATTGCATATCGATAATTACCTATGTGTAAACAGATTAAATGCTCCAACCAAAAGACATAGACTGGCTGAATGGATACAAAAACAAGACAGGTATATATGCTGTCTACAAGAGATCTACAGCAGATCTAGAGAGACATACAAACTGAACTGAGGGTATGGAAAAAAGTTATTCCATGCAAATGAACATCAAAAGAAAGCTTGAGTAGCAATACTCATCAGACAAAATAGACTATAAATAATGTTAAGAGAGAGCAAGAAGGACATTGCCTAATGATCAATGGATCAATCCAAGAAGAAGATATAAAAGTTGTAATATATATGTACCCAACATAGGAGAACCTCAATATATAAGGCAAATACTAACAGCCATAAAGGGAGAAATCAACAGTAACACAATAATAGTGGGGGACTTTAGCACCCCACTTATATCAATGGACAGATCATTCAGACAGAAAATCAATAAGTAAACACAGGCCTTAAATGACAATAAGACCAGATGGACATAACTGATATTTATAGAGCAGTCCACCTGAAAGCAGCAGAACACACATTCTTTTCAAGTGCACATGGAACATTCTCCAAGATAGATCACATGCTGGGCCACAAAGCTACTATATGATCCTGCAATCCCCATCCTGAGCACATACCTGGAGAAAACCATAATTTGAAAAGATACATGCACTCCAGTGTTTATAGTAGCACTTTTTACAATAGCGAAGATATGGAAACAACCTATGTGTCTATCAACAGATGAATGGATAAAGAACATGTGGTATGTGTACACAGTGGAATACTACTCAGCCAGAAAAAGAATGAAATGATGCTATTTGCAGCTGCATGGATGGACCTAGAGATGATCATACTAAATGTGGTAAGGTAGACAAAGAGAAATATCATATGATATCACTTATATGCGGAATCTAAAAAATGATACAAATGAACTATTTACAAAACAGAAACAGACTCATAGACATAGAAAACAAACATGGTTAGCAAAGTTGAAAGGTGGGGGGAGGTATAAATTAGGAATTTGGAATTAAAATATACACACTGCTATATATACAATAGATGACCAACAAGGACCTACTGTATAGCACAGGGAACTATATGCAATATCTTGTAATAACCCATAATGGAAGATAATGTAAAAAAATAATATATACTCATATATATATGTATAGCAATCACTTTGCTGTACATCTGAAATTAACACAACATTGTAAAAGACTCTATTTCAATAAAAAAATAAAATTTAGAAAATAATGTTCTGGGCTTACAAGAAAAACAGAAGACTTAGTGTCAGTAATAAAGAAAGCATTGAATACCAGAATCCTGAGAATGTAAGCTAATGCTGCAGCAACTCTGAGGATGTGAGAGGAGGGAGTTAATCCAAAATTTTTAAAACACGTGCAAGGATAGGAGATGAATACATTATCCTCAGAAGGCAAAAAGTTGAAACTGAGACTCTTACACAAATACAGCTGCTGTATAGAAAACTCCATAATTCTATTTCATCTGTACCTACTACGTCTAGTCCAAAGTCCCATAGTTTTCCATTTTTAAGCAAATTTGTAGAGGTCCCAAGAGTAGACAACATTTTTATTATAGTTGGTTAATCATGTTAACTAAATGGATACATATATCACATATAGTATATTTACTAAATATATATATTTTATATGATGGAATATATATGTTATACATACATAATCCATTATATATAACCAAAATTTCTGCAAGAAGAAATAGGAAATTTGAATGGTCATATATTTAAATAAAGTAAATCATTATTAAAGTCCTTGTGTCAGAAATCTCTAAATATCTTCAAAGTCAACTCTTTAAAAGATTAAACAAAAATATCAATCTTATAATTATCTCTTACAGAAGTGAAAAACAAGTATATATTTCCCAAATTGTATTTTGAGACCAGAATTGCAATGGTAGTAAAAGTTCTTTTCATAAGACAAAGAAATTATAGCCCAATCTCCCTCATATATTTAGCAAAATAATTGAATTAGTAAAGAATAGAAAACATTTTTATTATTTTAGGTGATATGATTATATGTATAGAAAATTCAAGCAAATTTTTTCAAAAAATATTAGGATTAGCAAATTTAGCATTGTTACTAAAGGAAATATATTGATAAAACAATAATTGTAATTTGAGACTGCCAATAAAAATTAAACAAATGATAAATGATGTCAATAACAAATATCTATGGATCAGATTAAGATGTCAGAGTAAGAAGACCTGGAGCTTACCTCCCCACCCCCTCACACATCCATAATACATCTATATGTGGAATAATTCTCATGGAAAGCTAACTGGAAACTGTCAGAACACCTATATAACAAAAGCTACATGAAAGATTTCCACATAATAGAATAGGAAGGAAAAAGGCATAGGGTTGGAATGTCCACACCTGGGAGGGATACAAAAGGAAGAGAATGTCCGCACAAGCAGACTCTTGTCCTGAGGAGAGAGTGGGTTGAGCCACAGACTGGTCATCCCAGTCCTGGGATCCTGTGCAGAGGAGACAAGCCTCCCTGGCTGCTGGGAGAACTGGTATAGATAGAAGGGCTAGAGAAGCTTACATTCTACTCATGAAGATTGCACAAGTGCTGGCTTGCAACAAACAGGGCTGAGAGAGCTCTGCACTGGTAGATACCACCTCACTGCACTCCCCAATCCAAGTGGGGACCCAGTCCAAGTGGGGAAACACCCTTGCCCCACTCACTCCACACCACAGCTTGGGGCTAGATCTGAAGCATACAGGCCTGGAGGAAAGACTGATCTAGGGATGCAGAGGTGGCCCAGGGGCCTGTGATGTGGTCTGGGTGGGGCAGTAGCCATCTCAGCACTTATTCAGGCAGCCCCTTAGGAAAAACCATGATCAGCAGGTGGCAGTCCATCTCCCAGCTGAGCAAGTGCACTGGCCCACTCCATATGACAGCTTTGTGCTGGATCTGGAGCAGACAGGTCCTGAGAGAAGAATACCATAGAGGCAGTCCAGATCTCTGGTGTCAGTGTAGCTGCATCAATTTCTGCAACCGCAATGCTCCAATCTGCAGCTCCATCCTAGCAAAGGCTCCAGCCTAACTCATCCCATGTCATAACCTTTCCCTAGATCTAGGATGACCACAACAGGGAAAGGGACACAACCTTGTGTTGCATCTGAGCTGAGTTGTGGATGGCTACACAGGTAGCAAGTTGGACCTCTGTGAAGAGACAGGCCTCACTTGCTACAGGACTCCCCTTCCTTTGGATAGGGCATGCACTCAAAGGGAATGGAGCCTTATTGAATCCAATCCTCAGGGCCTCTACTCCAACAACTGAGGAGCAGACACGGATCCAAACAGGTTGGGAACAGCCACAGAGCAGAGAGGATGTCCCGCCTCACACCCTGAACAGATTTTAGCTCCCCCAACAATAACTACACCTCCTATAAAAGTGATAGGGGCCAGAACACCCTGAGAAAAGACATGGCTGGCATCCCCATCAAAGCCAGCCCAAGCACCAAAGACACTGGACAAACACAGTCTACACAGAGATGCTCCCACAAAACAACAACATCAACAACAACAACAAAAACCCTTCAAGACCACCATAGCTAGCTGTTACTCCTGGATTCATAGAACCAGAGAAAGTAAGTAAAATGAAAAGAGGAATGATTCCCAGTTAAAAGAGCAGGAGAAATCCTCTGAAAGAATAAATAGTGAAACGTAGATCACAAGTCAACCAGCCCCTGAGTTCAAAAAGATGGTAATAAAAATTCTAACTGAATTAAAAAAGATTATTGACATAAATGCAGATCACTGTAGCAAGGAACTAACAATTATAAAGAAGACCCAATCAAAAATAGATAATTCAATTTCTGAGATAAAAAGCAATCTAGGAGCAATGACTAACTGACTAAATGACACAGAAGAACGAATAAGTGATCCAAATGATAGAACAATGGAAAGCACTCAATCAGAACAGCAGACAAAAAGACCAAAAAAAGGCAACATACAAGATGTATGGAATATTATAAAACATGCAAACCTATGCATAGGGGTTCCAGAAGAGAGAGAGAGAGAGAGAAGGGGATCAAAAATGTATATGAGGCAATTGGACCTGAAAATTTCCCAGACTTGAAATAAACAGATATCCAGGTATAGGAAGCACAGAGGGTCCCAAACAAGATGAATTCAAACAGACCCACACCAGGACATATCATAATTAAAATGGCATAAGTTAAATAGAGGATTCTAAAGGCAGCAAGAGAAAAATAGAGTCAGTTACAAGGGAACACCAGTAAGACTAACTGGTTTCTCTGCAGAAACTTTGCAGACCGGAAGGGAGTGGCATAATATATTCAAAGTCCTGAAAAGGAAAAACCTGCAATCTAGGATACTCTACACAACAAGAATATCATTTAGAATAGAAGGAGAAGTAAAGGGTTTCTCAGAAAAAAAAAAAGAAAAAAGAAACTAAACTAAACTAAAAGAATTCAGCAATACTAAACCTACCCTAAAAGAAATATTTAAATGTCTTCTCTAAATAGAAAAGAATCTGCAGTCTCCAGGAAATGGAAAACTGGCAATAGAAAAGGTAAGTATAAAAAATGACTGAAGATCACTTAAACCAGTACACAGATTTTAAAAATAAATTTAAAAAAACTAAAATAAACAGTAAAAGGATAAGCTTGAAGATGTAAAGTACAATAGGATATCAAAATCACAAAATGTGATGGGGTGGGAGGGACATACATCTTTTAGTCATTTAAGTTCAAACACATTCTATCACAGTTTAAAGCAAGTAGATATAGTTATGGGTCAACACACATAAACTCCATTGTAACTGCAAATCAAAAAAATACAATAGATATACAAAAACCAAAAAGAAAGGAACTCAAGTATACTACAAAAGAAAACCAAACAAAAAGAAGAAATCAACAAAGAACTATAAAAACAACTAGAAAACAAGGAATAAAATATAACTAACTATTAGTAATTACCTTAAATGTCAATGGAATGCAAGGTGCAGTTATATGCCAACAAATTGGACAACTTAAATGGACAAATTTCTAGAAACATACAACTTGCCAAGACTGAGTCAAGAAGAAACAGACGATATGAGCAGACCATCACTAGAAGTGAAACAGAATCTATAATAAAAATTAAAAACCCTACAAACTAAAGTCTAGAACTGGATGGCTTCACAGGGAAATTCTACCAAATATATAAAGAAATTATACTTATCTTTCTCAAAATCCTCCAAAAAATTGAAGAGGAGGGAATGCTCCCCAATTCATTCTATGAGGGCATCATTACCCTGATACCAAAACCCAACAAGGACACAGCAAAAAAAGAAAATTACAGGCCAACATATCTGATAAATATAGATTCAAAAATCCTCAAGAAACTATTATCAAACCAAATTCAACAATATATAAAAAGGATCATACACCATGATCAAGTGGGATTTATTCCTCTGTCACAAAGATGGTTCAACATACACAAATCAATCAATGTGACACACCACATTAATAAAAGAAAAACCAAAGACCAAATGATCATCACAAAAACTGCAGAAAAATTTGACAAATTTCAACATCCATTCATGATAAAACTTTCAGCCAAGTGGGTACAGAAAGAACTTCTCTCAGCATTTATGTTAAATCCATAGGCAACACAATACTCAACACGGAAAAACTGAAAGCCTTCCTGTTAAATTCAGGAGCAAGACAAGGATGCCTACTCTCACCACATCTATTTAACATAATATTGGAAGTCCTAGCCACAGCAATCAGACAAGAAAAAGAAATAAAAGATATCAAATCAGAAGGGAAGAGGTAAAACTGTCACTATTTTCAGATGATATGATACTCTATATAGAGAATCCTAAGGTTTTCACACAAAACTATTAGAACTAATAAATGAATTCAGCAAGGTTGCAGGATATGAGATGAATATACGGAAGTCTGTTGCATTTCTATACACTAATAATGAAATATCAGAAAGAGAAAGTAAACAATCCCATTTAAAATTGCATCAAAAATGAAATAAAATACTTAAGAATAAACTTAGAAAAGATAAAAGACCACTATGCTGAAAACTATAAGACATTGAAAAGGGAAATTGAAGATGGTTCAAAGAAATGGAAAGATATCCTGTGCTCTTGGATTGGAAGAATATTGTTAAAGTGGCTAAAAGCAATCTACAGATTTAATGCAATCCCTAACAATATATCCATGACATTTTTCACAGAACTAGAACAAATCACCCTAAAATTTATATAAAACCACAAAAGACCCAGAATTGCAAAAACAATCCTGAGAAAAAAAGAACACAGCTCAGAGTATAACACTTCCAGACCTCAGACTATACTATAAAGCTACAGTAATCAAAACAGGATGATATTAACACAAAAATGTATAAACGGATCAGTGGAACAGAGAGCCCAGGAATAAACCCACACACCTAGAGTTATATAATCTATGACAAAGTAGACAAGAATATACAGTGGAGAAAAGACAGTCTCTTCAATAGTGGTATTGGAAAAGCTGGGCAGCTACATGTAAAACAATGAAATTAGAACATTCCCTAACACCATATACAAAATTAAATTAAAAATGGTTTAAAGGCCTAAATGTAAAACATGACAACATAAAACTCCTAGGAGAGAATGTAGGCAAAATATTCTTTGACATAAATCATAGCAATATTTTCTTAGATCAGTCTTCCAAGGAAAAAGAAATATAAGCAAAAATAAATATATAAGGCCCAATCCAACGTCAAGCTTTTGCACAACAAAGGAATCCATCATCAAGATGAAAAGGTAACCTGTGGAATGCAAGAAAATATTTGCAAATAATGTGACTGACAAAGGCGTTAATATCTAAACTATACAAATAGCTCATACAAATCAACATCAAAAACCCCCCAAACAATCCAATCAAAATATGGGCAGAAGAATTGAAGAGACATTTTCCCAAAGAAGACATACAAATGGGCAACAGGCACAAGAAAAGATGTTCAACATTGTTAATTATTAGAGAAATTCAAATCAACACCACAATTAGGTATCCCCTTACACCAGTTAGAATGTCTATCATCAAAATGTCTACAAATAATAAATGCTGGAGAGGATGTGGAGAAAAGAAAACCCTAGTACACTGTTGATAGGAATGTAAATTGGTGCAGCCACTATAAAAAACTGTATGGGTTGTATGGAGGTTCCTTTAAAAACTAAAAATATGACTACCAATTCCACCAGATATCCACCAATTCCACTCCTGAGTATATATCCAGAAAAAAAGAAAACTCTAATTCAAAAAGATACATGTACACCAGTGTTCATAGAAACACTAGTTGCAGCAGCCAAAATATGGAAACAACCCAAGGAGCCATCAACAGACGATTAGCTTAAGAATTTGTGATACACACACACACACACACACACACACACACACACACACACACACTGTAATATTACTCAGCCATGTAAAAGAATGAAATATTGCCATTTGCAGCAACATGGATTGACCTAGAGAATATTATGCTTAGTGAAATAAATCAGTCAGAGAAAGACAAATACTATATGATATCACTTATATATGGAATCTAAAAAAAAAAAAAAAGCAAATGAATGTATATACAAAAAAGAAACAGACTCACAGATATAGAAAACAAACTTATGGTTACCAAAGGGGAGATGGAAGGGTGAGGGACAAATTAGGACTATGGGAGCAACAGATGCAAACTACTGTACATAAATACTGTACATATCTATAAAATAGATAAGCAACAGATTTTTACTGTATAGCACAAGAAATTATATACAATATCTTGTAATACTCTATAATGACATATAACCTGCAAAAAAAAATCACTATGCTGCACACCTGAAACTAATACATTGTAAATCAACTATATTTCAGTTAAAAAAATCAAATATTAGAATAATTCTAATGAAGTAGATTGCTAGATTGTTACACTGAAAACTATAAATATTTGTGAGAGAAATTAAAGATTTAAATTGGTGAGAGCCTTAGCAAGTTTATTAATTTAAAGATTCAACACTTCTGAAATATTATTTCTTCCCAAACCGATCCCTAGGTTTACCTTAAGTTCAAAACAAAAGAAAACAAAAAACTCTTTAGTCAACAAGATTGTGCAAATCACTACAATGCTACAATATATAAGATAGTGTGGTATTAATGCAAGAATAAAGAAGTTGGCAAATGGAATGTATGTATGAGAATCCAGAAACAGATCAATACATATATGCTTATCTAATATGGCACTGCAATACAGTGGCAAAAATTTACTTTCATAAGTTATATGGGATCAAGTTGATTGCTGTATGGAAAAAAAATGTATATGGGACTTTACCTCATATGTGAAGAAAAATCAATCCAGGTGGTTTGCGGATATCAATGTAAAAATTAAAACAGTAAAGATTTTAAAGAAAAACATAGAGGCCTAACTTCGTGATGTTGGAGTAAGTAAATGTTCTTAAGCAGGATGAAAAAGACACTAATCATTAAAAGAGAGATGTTGAACTATTTCAAAATTAAGAAGTTTTATTTCTCTAAAGAGACCATGAAATTAGGGCTTCCCTGGTGGCGCAGTGGTTGCGCGTCCGCCTGCTGATGCAGGGGAACCGGGTTCGCGCCCCGGTCTGGGAGGATCCCACATGCCGCGGAGCGGCTGGGCCCGTGAGCCATGGCCGCTGGGCCTGCGCGTCCGGAGCCTGTGCTCCGCAACGGGAGAGGCCGCAGCAGAGGGAGGCCCGCATACCACCAAAAAAAAAATATTCAAAATATTTTTTAAAGAAAACTAAAAAAAAAACCCTTGAAAGATTCACAGATAGGAGGTCTCAGTGTCATCAACATGAAGTGTCTTCCTGAATCAATTTATAAAATTAATATAATCACCACAAAAACACCAATATCCCTTTTTTTAATGGTGTTGCACAATTTTGTAATAAAATTCATATGAATTTATAAACATAAGAATATGTAGGAAAACTCTGAAAAAGAATGAAGGGAAATGATCACTAGTAGATATTAAAATATATAAACTCTATAATTAAATCAATATGGTGCTGTCACATGAATGACAAAAACACCAATGAAATAGAAGGGTAAGTTCAGAAAAATAGTTTCATCTGCATATGGAAATCTCAGAACACTGAGAAAAATATGCTGTTATTAAATAATTGTGTTTGGACAATTGGGTGGCCCTCTGGAAAAATTATACATGAGATTCATTCATCATTCTATATAAAATATTAACTCTAAATGTATTAGAGTTCTGTATAAATAGAAAAGAGGAAACAAAGGAAATACTAGAGGAAAATATGGGCAAATTCTTCCATAATTGCAGTGTGAGGGAAAGCTTTCTAACTATGATTTTTAAAAGTTCAGTCATAGTAAAAGAAAAACAAATGACAGAACAGACTATATAAAAATCTGAATGAAAAAAAGAGCATAGGGACTTCCCTGGTGGCTCAGTGGTTGGGAGTCCACCTGACAGTGCAGGGGGCATGGGTTTGATCCCTGGTTAGGGCGGATCACGCATGCCGTGGAGCAACTAAGCCCATGTGCCACGGCTACTGAGCCTGCGTTCTATAGCCCACGAGCCCCAACTACTGAGCCCACGTGCCACAACTACTGAAGCCCATGCTCCTGGAGCCAGTGCTCTGCAATGGGAGAGGCCACTGTGGTGAGAGGCCTGTGCACTGCAACAAAGAGTAGACCCCACTCAACACAACTAGAGAGGGCCTGTGAGCAGCAATGAAGACCCAATGCAGCCAAAAATAAAAATAAAACAAAAACAAAAACAAGAAAAAAAAAAGCATAAACAAGTAAAAGTCTAATATCACTAATATATGAGGAACTTAAAAATCTAGGTAAAAAACTATAGTTCTATAGAAACATGGACAAAATTCATATGGAGATAACTCAGATATAAAAATGGCTATTAAACATATAAAATATGTTCAATATCACTCAGAATATAACCATTAAAATTATAATTCGATACAATTTTTGAAATATTGGATTAGCAAAAATTCAAAGTAGATTATTAGTGAGACTATCAGAAAATAGTCACTCTCAGACTGCTGCAGGGAAGTGCAAAGTGGTTCTATCCCTATGGAAGAAAATTTTGTCAATAACTAACAAAATTATATATCCATTTTCCCTTTAACTCAGCAATATATCTTTCAAGACATTACTTTAAAGATATGCTTCTAAAAATATGAAAATAGATATGCAAAAGATTTTTCATTGCAATACTATTTGTAACATGCAAACTATTGGAATCTATGTAAATTTCCAAATTTAGGAGATTGGTTGCATAAATATGATACATCCACACATTATTTACATGCTGATATTCTATGTAAGATACACTACATTTTTCTGACCAATTTCATAAATTACAAACATCATGGCCCTCTACTTCTAAATATTTCAGTGTTTAGTTTCTAAGATTAAAGATGTATACATTTAACCATTATAAATACTATGATTTAAACTTCTTGCAGGATATTTGCTCCTGCCTGAAACACCCATGAGCCTATTTGGTCCATGCCAAATGGTTTTGGACAGGACCAAATATCAAGGACCTTTTGGCATGGACAAATTGACTTAGGCACATTTTGGACAGGACCAAATGGTCCTGCAAATATCTAGGATCTTTTGGTGTAGACCAAATGTCTTATCAACTAAATGTTTTATGAGTGTTTTGGACATTAACAAATGTCTGCTGACCTCTAAACTGTGTCCAGTATTTCAATCTGGAAATTAGTTAATTTCCTTCATAGCTTTTTTTCTCTCTTCTCCAGTCAAAATACACACTAGAATTAGATATTTCATTTTATCGTTTTTTTAAGTAAAAGTTATATTTTTTATTGGCTGCAAGATTTTTAAACACTGTGAAATAGACATTTTGTTTGGGGATATTAATTATCTAAGTTCATTTTTAAATTGAAGTATAGTTGTCTTATAATACTGTATTAGTTTCAGATGTACCACATAGTGATTCACTATTTTTATACATTATATTCCATTTAAAGTAATTACAAAATAATGGATATATTTCCCTTTGCTGTACAACATATCATTGTTGCTTATTTTATATTGATACATAGTAGTTTTTATCTCTTAATCCTCTATCCCAATCTTGTCCCTCCTTCCTTCCTTCTCCCAAGGGTTAGCACTAGTTTGTACTCTACATCTGTGAGTCTGTTTCTGTTTTGTCATATTCACTCATTAGTTTTATTTTTTAGATTCCACATATACGTGATAACATACAATGTTTGTTTCTCTGACTTCTTTCACTTAGCATAATACCCTCTAGCTCCATCCACCTTGTTACAAATGGCAGAATTTCATTCTTTTTCCTATGCCGGAGTAATATTCCATTGTAAAATATATGACATATATTCTTTATCCATACATTATTGATGGGCACTTAGGTTGCTTGGTTATTGTAAATAATGCTGCTATGAATATTGGGGAGCATGTACCTTTTCAAATTAGTGTTTTTCCTTTTTCTTTCGATACATACCCAGTAATGAAATGGCTGGATAGAGAGCCCAGAAATAAATCCATACACTTATGGCCAATAAATCAATGACAAAGAGGCAAGAATATACAATGGAAAAAAGACACTCTGTTCAATAAGTACTACTAGGAAAATTGGACAGCTCCATGTAAAAGAATGAAATTAAAACATTTTCTCACACCATATACAAAATAAACTCAAAATGGGTCAAAGACCTAAATATAAGACCTGAAATCATAAAACTCCAGAAAAAAATAGGCAGAACACTCTTTGACTTAAACTGTAGCAATATTTTTTGGAACTGTCTCCTAAGGCGAAAGAAACAAATCCAAAAATAAACAAATGGGACCTAATTAAACTTAAAAGTTTTTGCATAGCAAAGGAAACTGTCACAAGATGAAAAGACAACCTACTGAATGGAAGAAAATATTTGCTAATGATATAACTGATAAAGGGTTGATATCCAAAATATATAAACAGCTCATATAACTCAATATCAAAAGAAAACACTACCCAATTAAAAAATGGGCAGAGACTTGAATAGACATTTTTCTGAAGATGACATATAGATGGCCAACAGGCACATGAAAAGTTGATCAACATCACTAAAGGGAAATGCAAATCAAGACCACAATGAGGTATCCACCACACACCTGTCAGAATGGCTATCATCAAAATGTCTACAAGTAACAAATGTTGGTGAGGATATGGAGAAAGGGGACCCGTACCTAATTTACTGTTGCTGGAAATGTAAATTGGTGCAGCCACTATGGGAAACAAGATGGATGTTCCTCAAAAAACTAAAAATAGAACTACCATATCATTATATATTTTTAGTCTTTTTTAATCTGAACGATTTCCATTTCACTTGTCTTTTATGATATTGGTAACTTGAAGACTGCTTCTTAATTTTTTCAATAGAACATTTTCCACTTATCGTTTTTATTGTCTAATGTTGCTTTATGTTTAGATGCAGGTTATGTATTTTCAGGGTGGATATTGCATAAGTGAATTGTAGATCCTTCTTAGAATATCACATCTGTAGACATATAAGGCCTATTTGCCTCTCTCATGGTGATGTAAGTTTTCATATCAGTCATGGTGTTCTTCAATTTCTCCATTATACAGTTCGTATATTTTCTCATGTAAATACAAAGCAACCTGAGAAACACACATTAAGAGTATGAAAATATCCTGACCTCATCAAGTTTTTTTTCAGAGTTAACATCTATTAATGTTGCCTACACTAATTTTTATAATTTTGATGGATGCAAAATGATCTTTCAACTCCAGTACTCATTTCACATTTACCAGTTGGCATTCAGCATTCTTCTGTAAAGAGCGTCTTCATTCATTCATTTTTATTACCATTCATTGTTCCCCTGTTTTTAATGATTTATATTTCGTTATGCTCCTTAATTATTTTTAAGATCAAATTGTCCAAGATTTGGTATTGGGGATTTCTTCAATTTGGTCTCTGCATCTTTTGGACATGTTCTTATCATTTTTTAAGCATGGCCTTATTGTCTGATATAACAAGATACTTCTAGTTTATCTAGTACCTACCCTACCCCTGCCCTAGAATGAGACATTTCTCATGAAAGTCCCAGTTCCTTTTAATGATCTTTACATCAAGATCTGGCCTCTATGTATGTTCATTATTATAAGGATATGTTTGTTTCTGAGACCTTTCAGTGAATGGACAGATGAGGAAATAGAATACACATATAGATAATGGCTATATTTCAAAAAAAAGAGATATATGGAACATTTTTTGGTTGAGAAAATTAATTTTTTCAATCAACTGTTAATAACTAGAACATAGATTTGTTTTTTACAACACAGCAATAAAATGTTTTAAGTCAATGATTGTCAAATTTATTATTCGTAGGAATCACCAGGAAGTTAAAATACAGAGTTCAGGGATCCCACATCCAAAGACTGCTTCAGTAGGCTTGTGGTGGAGTCCAAACCTTTGAATTTATAGCAGGCAACTAAGGTAATTGCAATGCATTGGTTCTGAAACCTCTGTTTGAGAAAAACTCTTTCAAGGCCTCTGGACATTTTAGGAATATTTTCTTACTTTTGTGTTGACTATTGTTAATTACATTTGTTTGCCCTTGAAAAACTTTACTGTAGTGACTCATCATATACAGACCAAGTCTGACTTTCATCAATGTATTTTATTCATTTATTTCTGTTAGTCAAAATACAGTGCATAAATGCATACACACTTAAAAAGGTCATATTTATTGTTACTTTTGAAATATGTATCATGAACTGAATGTAATCATGTATACATATGTATTATATGAAGCCACTACAAATATTTAAACAGAAATTTGATTATCAAGACATCAGTTTAAAAAATGATGTTATGGGCTTCCCTGGTGGCGCGGTGGTTGAGAGTCCGCCTGCCGATGCAGGGGACGCGGTTTCGTGCCCCGGTCCGGGAGGATGCCACATGCCGCGGAGCTGCTGGGCCCGTGAGCCATGGCCGCTGGGCCTGTGCGTCTAGAGCCTGTGCTCTGCAGCGGGAGGGGCCACAAGGGTGAGAGGCCCGCGTACCGCAAAAAAAAAAAAAAAATTAAAAAAAAAAAGAATACTTTATGACATTATCCTCTCTGTAGAGAAATTCACACCTGATGTCAGTGTTCTTTTTTATATTGACAATGAAATCTAGAATAAAACAATCGAGAGCAAGAGTCCATCCATAGGGACTTTTCTCTGTGGTTTCTGGGTCTAACTTGACACACTTTCAAATGATGTTATGCGGATTTGGCTTTTGATAGGAGATTCAAAACATATTCATTTCACAATTCCTGCAAAAAATCTCTTGCTAATCAATTGTGCTGTGTTATAAACTGTGCATCAGATTACGTATCCTAGAACAAGTTTTTTTCAGAACAGTGTGTCTCTCTAGGAGACTTAATCCAGGAATCTCCTGTGAATCTGCATTCATAACATGAAGATTCTGATTCTGTAAGTTTGGAGTGGGGCATAAGAATCTGCATATCTACCATGCTCCTGAGTGATACCAGTGCTTCAGATCCATGAATCACATTTTGAACAACAGTGCTTTAGAGCTCATTTCTTTCACCAAGATGTGACAATTCCATATTGTGAATTTATTTATCCTGTTTTTCTGACAGTAGTGTTTTGTGGGAGTTTTGCTCAATTTACCTATGGAACTCATTGATAGTATTATGTTGGAGATTTCTTTTGTCAGTTCCTAAAAAATTAAAAATAAAATGTTTTTCACTATCTCAGGTAATTTTCCTTCCTGTACTTACTTGTACATGGAATGCCCTGTCCATTTGTATTTTGTGCAAGCTAATTGGTCTCAGATAAGAATCACCTGACTCTTCAGCTTGCACTGGGCAAAGGTGAACTTTACAGCTGTCACTGATTTATACCCAGTAAATCCTTGGTGAGAAATAAGGCAAGATCAAAATCTTTCCCTTAAACTAAATGCCTCATCAGATGAAGAAATAACAATATCCATCCTTCCAGAATTGGGGGATCAAAAGGTCAAAAACGGAGGTTTCACATTTTGTATACTAGAGTAGAATGGTTGGAACGTGTTCAGAAAGATATTTGATTTATCCAACTGGAAGGACAAAAGAAAAGACCATAGAGAATTATCCTTTCAGTAAGTCCTGATAGGAGCTATTAAAAATAATTCACATATTTAAGAAAATCTCTATAAAGATAAGGTTTTGAGAAATACACAGGTACCACCATTGTGATGTAGTTGGAATATTATGCCATTTTCCTAACTTAATATTCCATCTTCTTGATTTAATATCTTGCCTCTAGCTTGATTATTCTGACTCGTGCAATTTCCTGTAACCTAAAGAGCAAAGTGAGGCTTATTTTCTGTTCCCCATCTCCATGTGAATTATCTTAGAGAAAATAAACAAAATGAATATCAACCTTCAAGGAGAGAAACATTTTACTGAAACTGCTATCCCACCTTTTGTGGTTCCTAGAACCTGGAGCTTGGCTCCACAATTTAACACTCACTGAAAACTAAAAAGTAGCCGCAATTTTATTTCAGTTAGAGGTCTGTATCTTTTTATCTATTCTGGAAATTCTAGCCAGATTATTATAACATTTGCACTTTGTGGATGGTCTCCAGTTTACTGCCCATTAAGGACTATTATGATAAATTTATTGATTACATGCTGCAAGCATTTAAATGCTCTGTTGTGCAGAGTAATATATCAGAAAAATTGAGGAAAAAATCATTTCTGACCTATAAATATGTGGAATCATAAGGACAGAGGCATAAGAGGTAATATTAATAAAACAATACTCATATTTTTGACCAGGAAACAAAAACCAATCTCTCTCTCCAGCTTCATTTTTCTTTTCAGGAAAATAACACCAGTTATACCTGCCTTTTTATCTCTCATGGTGTGCTGTGATGATAAAATTAGACAATGTATGTAAAGTAGATTTATAAACTGAACAATTAGATAAACAAGTATTTTTTTAAAAATTTATTACACAGCATTATATAGTATAAGGCTGAAAAAGCAGGTCCAGAAATTAGTTCGTGTAGTTCCTAATTCTCTCTCTTTAATCTATGATGATATCTCAATCTATTCTATACATAAAAACAAAACCAAACACCACCACCACCACCAACAGAAAAAAATAAATAAATAAAACTCGAACTGGGTCTACAGAAACTTAGATCAAGTGAGTAATAAGGAAATATAGAATAAAAAAATTTTTAATAGTCAAAATGTTGAAAAGAAAAATGCTGTTTCAAACTATTTAAACATGTTCATAGCAGCATTATTTACAATAGCCAAGATATGGAAGCCACCTAAGTGCCCATGAACAGTGAATGCATAAAGAAGATGTCATATATACATTACAATGGAATTTTATTCAGCCATGAAAATGAACAAAATTCTGCCATTTGTAACAAGGTGCATGGAACTAGAGGGCATTATGCTTAGAGATATAAGTCAGACAGAGAAGGACAAATACTCTATGTTATCACTTATAACATATCACTTACAACATATAAAAATAAAACAAAGGAGTGAATATGACAAAACACAAACAGACTCACAGATGAAGAACACAAACTAGTGGTTACCAGTGGGGAGAGAGCCGGGTGAAGGGGCAAGATAGGGATAGAGGATTAAGAGGTACAAATGACTATGTATAAAATAAATAAGCTACAGGATATATTGTACAGCACATGGAATATAGCCAATATTTTATAATAACTTTAAATGGAGTATAATCTATGAAAATTTTCACTCAAAATATTGTATGCCTGAAACTAATATTATACAACTATACATCAGTTTTTCAAAACTAATTAAAATCTAATTAATTTTAAAATGTTTCAAACTACTTAAAAGTATTTATTTCATAGACCATTAACTTTATTACCTATGAATTTTTCAAAACTCATGTAGAGAACTACTCCCAGGGGAAAAACCAAGAACAAATGCCCTCCACTGCACTGTTTCCTAAAGGGTACAACATGCATGAAAGTTACTTAAAATATTGTAATAGGTATCATTTATGCCAAGAAGCTCTTCTCGACTTTGGGAAATTTTCAGATTTCATATCAACAAGTCACTGACTCATATTGAACATCATTTTTCGTGTCCTTAAATTTATTACTTTTAATTCTCAAATTATAGTATTTTCAGTATTGCAATTTGCCAGTAATTTTTAGGGAAAGCAACATTTTTAATTGCTATTTTTATTTACATGGAGTTATGTTTTATCCTTATGGAAGTGTTTATAATTTTTTTCACTAACACTTTTCAAGTTTTTTCTACAATGAGTACATAAGATAAAACAGCAGGAATATTGTAAATATCATTCTAGAGAGATTATTAAATTTACTGAGAATGAAAGTTTCAATATCCTATAAAATATGCTAAAATGTATTAAAAACACATCAAACCCTTGTTTCTTACATTATAGTCTATTACTCTTCATTAGAAATATTTAAGTTGCTTTTAAAACATGGATCCTTGTTCCCACCTTATTCTCCCCGCTTGGTCTCCCTGTATTCCCTTAGTCTCTCTATATCAGATCACTGCATGGCACTCTTATATCCCTTTTAAACAAGCATTACAGCATAAGGGAGTACTCTTTAAACACTAAAGCTTAAGAAAACTCTGAAAATTCCTTCCCAGATTTCCTTAAAATAACTTAATTCTTCACAAGATAGATTGCTCTGTAGAAAACATAAAGCAAAATTTAAAATATGGTGAGAGAGATTATTACTCCATGAACTTCAAAGAATGTGCAAAAATAAAAAGGGCAAGTATGATATTTCTTATTTAATTCTCAGGCCCTTCTCCTAGTCTAGTCCTGACTCATGAAGCAGATGAAATGTTTATCTTTACAATTCCTTATAATTCTAATGACAGAATGCATTGTTTTTGGAACATGGTAGATTAAATTGTCAAGCTGGAGTAACTGACTAGTTTTCATAGAATTGATTACTATAGCCAACAACTGAGAAAAACCTACCTATCAGTATCCTACATTCTGAGTCTAGAGAACAGCAAGCTGTGAGACCAGAGCCCAAAGAAAGGCACAGTTTCAGGAAAACTGTCATTAAGATCCTCTCCCACTTGCCTTTCCCTATTTAAGAGAACTGTTGAGATACAGGGACAAAGGTGGTCTTTTGAGGGAAGACAGATGATGAAAAGAAGTTATTCTCTAGGAGGGGATGTTGACTGATTTTCACTACCACTCTGGCATGTAGTAGTCATTGGAGAATTGCTTGTAAGGCAGGCTTAATTATTTACATCCCAAATAGGATATCTGCTTAGCCATTGGCCTTAACGACTTTCGCATGTGATCCTGAATTAATGAAGGCAGGAGGATTGAGGAGAAATGCTGTGGCCAGGCCAACATTAGGTAAGGAAAACGCTTAAATGTACGTTTCCCAAGATGTACAGAAAATGGACTTTACCCTTGCCTATAAGAACAGGCTCATGATTAGAGGTTTGGAGGACAGATTACACATTTACCTGGCAATATTTTGCTGGGACTGCCAGAGTGTGATTCAGAGTTTCAGGCACATATTAGGCACATGCCACTAGGCCTCCCTCCTAGGTGTCAAATTGAGTAAGTTGACACTTCTAAGTGTCCACTGGTATAGTACTAATGTTTGAGGCAGATGTTTGAGCTTGAGTCATCAAAGCCTGCTGTGGCCTGTATATTGCCACTGTAAGACTAAAGACAATGATCAGTTATGACCAAAAAGAAGAGTGGAAAGGACAGCAACTTCATCTCTCCTACCTTTGTATGATTTGTTATGACAGAAAAGATGGCCAGTTGACACACACGCAAATACTCATTCAAAGAAATATATTTTATAAAACATCTTCCCGTTCTTCTTAGCCTTTTTCACCAAGGAAAATAAATTGGTGGGCAAGAGAGGTGACTTTGAAAGAGCTTCACAGGCCCTGACCTCTCCTCTCAGACCACTGGAGACACACATACAGCCTACATTAGTGAGAGAACAGCTTTGAATCTAATATAAAATATATGCTTTAAACTGAATTACTCTAAATTTTGAAAGCCACAAGAGAATTTAACAACCAAAATCAACTGAAAATTTAAAGATTTCTACTGAGATATCATTGAGGGAGGTTGAGACTCAGGTGGAATCGTGGGGGTGGGGATAAGTTGCAAGGGCATAGAGGTGGCATTAAATAAATAAATAAATAAAAATTATTTAATATATATGCTTCAAAGAGTGAAATTAATCAAACTATTTATCCTGATTTTCACTAATTATCCCTTATTCACCACTTTTGCTTCTTCAAAAGAGGAAATACTAGTCTACAGTCCTCTGAGGAAACAATACACTGAAAGAAGCTAAATGATTTGAATATGTAAAATATCCTCTCAACATGATTTTCCTCATGTTTTTGCCATATACCCATGGGGGCGGGGGAAGAAGGATGACATTGCCCTTGCCCCCAAGGAGCTTACAGTGTTGCTAACATTTAAGAGGAATTACAAATACAAAGGTATGCCAATTATCAATGTATTTCCTCTCTGCTCCAAATCCAGCCTTCTTTGCCCTGCTTTGCAGTTCTGGCAATAAACCCGGTAAACATTTCTGCTTTTGCCGGATGGTGTAGTGTTAGGATTTGTCGATAAAATGTGCTAGAGGTACATGGCAGGGCAGAGGGGTTCCTCTTCCTAATGAGTTTCGTTTCTGGCTCTGCAGCACACAGTGGCCAATGGTATGCAGAACACGGAAAGGTACTCACCCCTCAGTGAATTTGAGCACTCCCACAGTTTTCAGTGGCATTCTTACAGGCAGCTTCCCAGCAAATTCCACTAGTAACCCAAAGGGCAGCTTCTCATAGTGTTTGGGCAACTTCCCACAAATATCATCAGCACCCCAGCAAGTAGCTTTCTAGAGGTGAGCTTATTTGGCACCCCAGTCAGTCCCTGTCCACAGCACCTCAGTGAAGTTTTCCACTCTCCAGTGCACCATGCCAACACTATATTCACTACGGTCTGAATCTCAGCCTTAGTGGGAAGTGAGGAAGCTCTTCCAAATTTGTTTCTGCCTTGGGTCCTCTGCCTCAGCCCTGGAGGTAGTGGCTGATCCCTGTATCTGCTCTCCTTATATCCTTTAGAATTATCTTTAGCCATTAGTAGTTAATCTCTCATTATTAGTTAATAATTCTTTACATTAAACTCCCCCTGTTCACCCTATTTTTCTCACTCAATATAGTAATAATACTGCTTACCTCACAGGACATATAATACTTAATGCTTGGTATGGAATATTTTGTGAGTAGAGGACTGAGTAAGACACTTCTGACTGATCTTTCTGAGTCTCTTAGTCTATTCTGGCTGCTAGGAAAAAAAAAAAAAATGCCTCAACTGGGTGGCCTATGAACGGCAGAAATTTATTGCTCATCATTCTGGAGGCTGAAAGCCCAAGATCAGGGTGCCAACACAGTTGGATGAGGGCCCTCTTCTGGGTCATAGACTTCTTACTTAAATACTTACATAGACTATTTTCACATGGTAGAAGGGACCAGGGAGCTCTATGGTGTCTCTTTTATAAGGCACCAATTCCAGCCAGTCAAGATTCTACCCTCATAACTTAAACACCTCTGAAAGGCCCCCACATACTAATACCATCACTTTTGGGGGTTAAGATTATAACATATAATTTGAAGGACACAAATATCCAACTATAGCACTGAGATTTAAATAGATAGAAAACACACAGCTTGATTGACCATATGTGAAAATGTACCTAAATTAACTTTATGGTAATATTCATCATCTAAAATTTTCATATAGACTCATATTGAAAAGTCTATTTTGACTCTATACAATTATTAGACATGATACATCTTTGAAGATTCAGATTACAAAAGGCCCATATTACTATATTATATGGGACCAAAAAGTACAAACATCCAGTTATAAAATAAATCAGGAAGTTGTAATGTACAGCATGGTGATTATAGTAATATTGTACTGAATATATGAAAGTTGTGAAGAGAGTGGATCATAAAAGTTCTCATTACAAGAAAAAAAAATTTAACTATGGTGATGGATGTTAACTGGACTTATAGTGGTTATCATTTTGCAATATATACAAATATCGAATCATTTTGTCGTACACCTGAAACCAATGTTACATGTAAATTACACCTCAGTTAAAAAAAAATGAAAGGCAATAAAAAAGATCCAGAAATTTAGGATCTTGCATATTTTGAAAGAGATTATTTTCCCCCAAAAGTAAAAAATGGAACTTAAAAGGCTTTGAATGTCCAGGGCTAATCAAATTTTTCAGCTGAGTAAAGTTATTTGGAGCAAATATCAAGGGGTAGCCTCCCAAGCTGCTCTTCTGGATCACCTCAAAATGGTTACACCCTTAAGTTTAGAGAGTGACCTATGTACTAGAACGCTTAGAAATAAACCAAATAAACTATACCGATTGTTTAATTGGATGGCTGATGATAATCCTGCTTGGTCCAGTAGTAAATTCCCATCTTTTAGCACATAAAACTCATCTTCCTCTCCATTTTCTGGTTCTAAATCTTCTCAATACTAATTTATTCCTTCAGCTGACTAATTACAGAATTAGTTCATGACAAATCATAACAACTCTCAGGACCTCAGGTGGGCAGTGACTGACAATAAACCCAAAAAGAACACATGTTGTAGGAGTAATCAGACTTAACCTTGATTCACGTTCCAACCCTTTGTATTGCCATCTGGCAGGAAAAAAAAAAAAAAGCCTACTTTGACTCTATGTACTATCATTAGCTATAATACACCCTGTAGATCCAGATTACAAAAGGTTCATATTACTATATTATATTATCTAGCTCAATAAGGCATTTTCAGTAAAACATCACAGTGTTAAAAAGTTCTAAATGTTTGTCCTAGGACTGTAACTCTACAAAAATTAAAAATATGTTCTAACAAGGCATGTTAATAGTCTTTTAAAACAATGAACATTACTTCCCAGGGGTACTGCATCAGCCAAAATGCACTTAAATTCAGTTTATTTTATAGAGCATATTTATAAATTAAATGTATTATTGGTCTAATTTTGAATTTGTGTCTATAATATCCAATGATAAATCAATGAGCCAAGCATCATGTTATATACCACATGCTATACAAAATGAAGAAAACTGTCCACTTCTTTTAAAATTTCATAATCTACAGATATTTTCTCTTTAAGTTTCTCCAGTTGATTGGAGTAAACCAAATGCTTCCATATTCCCTATTATTTATGAACTATAATGTCTTAACCTGTTTAGCAAATCTTCTGTTGATTACTTTTTATTGAATTAGAATACTTTGACAACCAGAATAAAAACTCCAGCATTCATATGCCTTAAAATAGTCTGTTGGTGATTTTTTTTAAGTATAAATAAAATTAAATATAAAAAATATAGCAAAAGCATAATGGGTTAGCTGCCTTAATTCAATTATTTCTCAGAATAAATAAAGGAAATTAAGTTATATGGAAAAAATTACTAAAAATATTTCTGGTAATTAACTTCAATCTCTAATTTTTTTCTTCCATATCATTAGGGCATTCAGATATTTTCAAATATAGGCCATTATTCTGAGCTAAGCAAAGACGCATTACAATCACCTTTTATTTCTGTATCATTCTTATTTCAAAATTCTCATAGGTACCTTACTTTTCTGTCACTCCAAAGATTAGGTGATCGATTATTAAAATTACTAAAACCTTGCTATAAGGTATAATGTAAAAATTTGAGATTTGCAACGTGCTTTAAACACAAAAAAACTCATGCAAATGAAAATTATTATGTTAAAATGCTTGGCTTCCACATTAATCTCATGTTTTAATGGATATAAGAATTTAATGGAGATGGTAGAGCATATGCATTTTCAACTGGCACTAGAGAAAAAACTGCAAAATAGTTACAATTGATTGAAATTGCTTGGTGGAAACATTCACTTATGTGGCCCAAATACATAATGTCTAATATTATGCTGGGTAGATTTAGGAAACAAATGCACTTAACTGGCACTTATGCAGAATATTTCAGATATTGCTGCAGATGAACCCTTTATGGATGATAATCTGTTTACAATAAAATGCAGACAAATGTCTTGCCTAGAAGAGTAAGCCATGTTCTTCATTTCTATATGTTATGCCAACTTTAAAACACATTGTTACTGGCATGCCCATGAAAATAATTGAAATGAACAGAAGCACTTATAAAAATTACTTGGAAGGAAACATTTTATTGCATTTTTACAACTGAGTACTTAAAATGCACATTATGAATAAGGAAATAAAGGCAACATTAATCGATTTTGCCATTTTTCTATGTGCTAAGAGAATGGGATGGGACAAATTTAGCAATTTCTTAAACAAGTGAATTGGTAACTTTTTTAAAAAATACAGATACTTATGTTAAAGCAATGAATAACATGATTTGGGGGGGTCCATTAGCTTTTTGTATACATGTAGTGTTTGCATAGTATGTATTTCAAGGTATCACTTGCACCCCACCCCCACTATAGGAAGGCAAAATATTTTTCTGCCATTATACTTAATGGTACCAACACAGGCTTGTTAGAAATCCTGGTATGTAAATATAATTCAGTTTTAACACACATTATTAGCCTCAAACAAATCCTCTTAAACTTATTTGGTATTCTGGATAATAAAGCTCTCAGTTAACCAGCTGTAGATAGCACTTTTATAATGTAGATATTGGAATCTATACATTTTTTTTGATATGACATTTGTAAGTGCTATTTGCTGAAGGTATACCATGCCCCACATACTGAACCATGTATGTAATTTATGTATTGCTTTATTAATATTTATTAAAAATATTGGGAATTAGGATATAGTCTCATATTACATCTGAGGAAACTGAGGCTTAGTATTGTTCAATAATTTGTCTTTTTTAATAAGCTCTTCTATTAGATGACAAAATTTTCTAACTCCAAAACTTGTTATAAAAAGGCCATAACAATTTATTGCTATAGTCAAGATCAGCACTAAATAAATTTTGATATTAAAAAAAAGAAAAATAAGGCATAAAAGCAAGGTTATCAATGAAAAGCAAGCAAAGAATTTCTGCCTGAAGATATGTCATTACACAGAAAATTTTGAGATTAATAGGCCCAAATTAAGACCAAATTGTGCTGTGGAATAACATATGTATATTATTTTATCTTTCTGAATGTCAGGCTGTTCATCTCCAAGGAAAATACAACTTGACATATAGATCATTCTGTGACGTGAGTGATAGAGGATACATAAAGCATAGTACACTCTAGAAGCATATACTACAAAAATATAATCTTTTAAAATTTCAGTCCTCCTTTGTTTCTTCCTTGGGGGAAGGTGGTTATAAGTAAGCTAGTAGCACAGGTATAAGGACTGTTTTATATAATGTAAAACTGTAATTGCAGGACTACGGTGGGGTCATGATAAATTGTTAGAAGTAAACAATAAAATATGCAAATGGCCAATGATATAATGAGAGATTTTAACAAACACCTCTCAGGACATGTGAGGGCAAAAAGACAAATACAGTAAGAATATATTTTTAGAAGACCATTCTTCATGGATCTCTTGCATTTCTGAACATCTTGTGAGCAAAGGTACTATTTTCTGGACTTTTTTTTTTCAAGAATATTTGTACAGAAAACATCTTTGAAAGATACAGTGTTTCCTTCCCAGAGAAAAGGACAAATTTGCTTGGAAGATAAAGATAGTGTTTCCCTCTGGAACTGCAGTCTAACAATCATATTGTTTAGTATTAAAGATTTGGATTCCATAGGCTCATGTGTCCTCTCTTGTACCACAACTTACTGCATGGCCAGTGCTACCTGTCTTCTTTCCATTGGCGTTTGGGAACTGGGGCTGGGAGAACTGTCTTAGTTTGTTTGGGCTGCTATAACATAATACCATATACTAAGTGGCTTATAAACAACAGAAATGTATCACATTTCTGATGCCTGGAAAGTTCAAGATGAAGGCACCCGCAGATTTAGTGGCTGTTGAGGATCCACTTCCTGGTTCATGTATAGCCTTTTTGTCACTGTGTCTTTACATGGTAGAAAGGGGGAGGAAGCTTCTGGAGTCTTCTTTTTTTTTTATAAGAGTACTAGTCCCATTCATGAGGGCTCCATCCTCCTGACCTAGTCACTTTCCCAAAATCCCAGCTCCAGATGCCTTCACAGTGGGGATTAAGTTTCAACATACAAATTTTGAGGGGACACAAACATTCAGTATATAGTAAGAAGTGATGCCAAAATAATGATATTGTGGTTATTGCTAATGCTGAGAGTAATAAATTGTCCTTTGACCCTGAAGTCCATCCTGTGCTTTTAGTCTACCACAGTATCATGAATAATGGATGACAAATCTGTTAGGTTGCATGTTGGTTAAAATCTCATGCTCTTCATCATTTGTTATGCGTTTGATTATGAGGATAGAATAATGAAAGAAACATGACTTTCAGGTGTGCCTGACCTAATCACAAAATCTTTAAATGTGGGTCTAGGCCAGAGACAAGAGAAATCAGACAATTTATGTACCCTTTCTGGCTTGAAAATGAAGGGGACACCTTGGGGCAAATGATGCTGGTAGAATGTAGGAACTGTGAATAGGCCCCAGCTGACAGTCAATCCGAAAGGAAACAGTAACCTCAGTCCTACAACTGCAAAAAACTGAATTTTGCTTGGAACTTAACTGCTCTGGAATTTAACTTGGAAGTGGACTTTCTTCCCGAGTCTGTAGACAAGAGCTCAACCTGGGCAATTCCTTGGTGTCAGCTTTGTGTTACCCTGAGCAGATATCCCAGTCATGTGGTACTGGAATTTTGACTTAGAGAAATGGTGAGATTCCTAAAAACTCAGATGAAGATGGCAAAGTAGGAGGATGTGAAACTCACCTCCCGCTACACACACATCAAAATACACCTACATGTGGAACAATTCTCACTGAAAAGTAACTGGAGACTGGCAGAAAGACTCCTGTACAACCAACGTTGTAAGAAAAATCCACAAGAAATTAAGTAGGAAGGGAAGGGAAGAGAAGCAATCAGTTTGGGACCTGTGCCCCTAGGAGGGGACTCAAAAGAAAAGGGAGATTACAGGGGCAGAGATCCTCCATGGGGAGTGAGTGGAGGGTGCCCCAGCCTTGGGGTCTGACAAAAGGAAGTCAAGCCCCCTTGGCTGTTTGGAGGGCTGTTGGGACTAAAGGGAGAGCTGTGGAAAGCCTGGACTGCACTTGTGAAGAGCAGGCAAAGGTTTGCTTACTCCCAAAGCAGGGCAGAGAGAGTGGATTGAGAACACGCATTGTTAACTGATTTCCCACATCCATCCCTGCACATGCATGAGCCAACCAAATTCTCCAGCCCTGCTTGCCTCACACTGTAGCTCCACACTGGAATGAGAGCTGCTATGACCATGGAAACACCTTGGTGTGAGACACTGAGGCAGTAAAATGGTATCTGAGCAGAGCAGGGGCAGCCATTGCCAGTGTTTACACAGGTGGTGCATCAGAGGCAGTTCAGATATCTTATGGCAGCCAGAGTGCCACAGCCTGCACCCTAGGCCTCCCTGAGTACCATGCCAATGAGGGTGACACTACTGGGAGGAGTGACAGCACACACTTGAAGGGAACTAAGCCAGCTTGGACCTGAAGTTCAGGGCTTCTGCTCTAGCAACTTGGGACTTACCCCTGCCTCTTATGGAGCAGTAATGGCCACTGAACATAGGAGAAGATCTGGCTTATACTTGGTTCTGGACCTAGCTTCTCCATCTCCAGCCTCACTTCCTACCAGTGATAGCTGCCAGCTCACCCCAAGGAAAGACGTGACTTATGTCCACCTTAAATCAAGGTCTCACACCAAAACCACTGGCCACACACAGACAATATAGGGATGCTCCCACCCAAGGACACCCCTTAAAGACCACAACAGGTAAATGTTTCACCTAATTTCATAGAGACAGAGAAAGTTAAGCAAAATGAGAAGACAGAATACTTTATCTCAATTGAAAGAGCAAGGAAAAAACACCTGAAAGAACAACTAATGAAAGAGAAATAATTTACCAGATAAAGAATTCAAAGAATTAGTAATAAGAATGTTAACTGAATTAGAGAAAAGAACAGATGAATACACTGAGAATTTTAACAAGGACCTAGAAAATATAAAAAGAACTAGTCAAAACTGAAGAAAACAATAACTGAAAAGAAAAACACACTAGACAGAATAAACAGATTAGGTGATACAGAGGAATGCATAAGTGATCTGTAAGATAGAATAATGGAAATCACCCAATCAGAACAGCAAAAAGAAAAGCAAATTAAAAAAAAATTAGAACAGTTTAAGGGAGCTCTGAAATAACATGAAACATATTAACATTCACATTATATGGATCCCAAAATGTGAAGTGAGATAGAAGGGAGTTGAAAATGTATTTAATGTAATTATGACTGAAAACTTTCCAAACCTGAAGAAGGAAACAGACATCCTGGTATAGGAGGAGCAAAGGGTCCCAAACAAGATGAACCCAAAGAGATCCACACCAAGACATATCATAATTAAAACAGCAACAGTTAAAGATAAAGGGAGAATTCTAAAGGCAGCTAGAGAAAAGTAAAAGTCATATACCAGGGAAACTCCATAAGGTTAAAAGCTGATTTTTCAGCAGAAACATTGCAAGCCAGAAGGGAGTGACACATATTTAAAGTGCTGAAAGGGAAAAACCTGCAACCTAGGATACTGTAACCAACGAAATTATCATTTAGAATCAGAGAGAGAAAGAACTTCCCAGACAAGCAAAAACTAAGAGTTCATCAATACTAAACCTACTCTAAAAGAAATGCTAAAATGTCTTCTCTAAATGGAAAAGAAAAAAGCTATAATAAGACTAAGCATCTATCGTAAAGGAAAAATCCTACTAGTAAAGGCAAATATATAGTAAAGGCTGAGAATCAACCACTTAAATAAGCTAGTACAAAGATTAAAAGACAAAAATTGTAAAATCAAGCACAACTACAATAATCAGTAAAGGGATAAACATGGACGTAAAATATGACATCCATCAAAACACAAAACGTGGGAGAGGGGATTGGAAAATGTAGATCTTCTATAAAGTGTTTGAGCTTAAAGGACTACCTGTTTAAAACAAATAGATATAGTTATCAGTCAACATTTATGAACCACATGGTAATACAAATCAAAAACCTACAATAGATACACAAAAACAAGAGAGAAAGGAACACAGCACACACTGAAGAAAAATCAAGCCACAAGCAAAGACACTAACAGAATAAAAGAACAGGGAAAAACTACAAAAACAACCAGCAAAGAAGTAATAAAATGGCAATAAGTAAAAACATATTAATAATTACTTTAAATATTAATGGACTAAATGCTCCAATCAAAAGCCATAGTGTGGCCGATTGGATGAAAAAACAAGACCCATCTGTATGCTGTTTACAAGAGACTCACTTCAGAGCTAAAGACACAAAGACTGAAAGTGAAGGGATGGAAAAAGATATTTCATGCAAATTGAAATGAAAAGAAAGCAGGGGTAGCAATACTCATATCAGACAAAATAGACTTTAAATCAAATGCTGTAACAAAAGACAAAAAAGAGCATTATATAATGATAAAGGGATCAATATAAAAGGATGGTACCACACTCATTAACATATATCCACTCAATATAGGAGCACCTAAATATATAAAGCAAATATCAAACAGACATGAAGGGAGAAATTGACAACAATATAATAACAGTAGGGAACTTTAACACCACACTTACATCAATTGACAGATTATCCAGAAAAAAATCAATAAGCAGCAGTGGTCTTAAATGACAAAATAGAGCAGTTGGACTTAATAGTTATCTACAGGACATTCCATCCCCAAACAGCAGAATACACATTCTTTTCAAGGGCACATGGAACATTCTCCAGGATAGATCACATACTAGGCCACAAAACAAGTCTCAACAAATTTAAGAGGATAGAAATTATATCAAGCATCTTTCCTGAACACTATGGTATGTAACTAGAAAAGAACTACAGAAAGATAAATGGGAAAAGAACACACACATGGAGACCAAACATCATGCTACTAAAAAAAAGCAATGGGTCAAGAAGAAATCAAAGAGAAAATCAGAAAATACCTCAAGACAAATGAAAATGAAAGCAAAACTTTCCAAAATCAATGGGATGCAGCAAAAGCAGTTCTAGAAGGGAAGTTTATAGCAATACAGGCCTACCTTCAGAGACAAGAAAAATCTTAAATAAGCAACCTAAACTTCCATCTAAAGAATTAGAAAAAGATAAAACAAAGCCCAAAGTCAGCAGAAGGAAAGAAATAATAAATATGACAGGAAATAAAATAGAGACAAAAAATAGAAAAGATAAAACCAATATCTCTTTTTTGAAAACATAAATATTGATAAACCTTTAGCCAGGCTCATCAAGAAGAAGAGATAGAGGGCCCAAATAAACAAAATAAGAAATGAAAGAGGAGAAATAGCAACCAATACCACCGAGATACAAAAATCATAATAGAGTAATGTAAAGAGTTATATGCTAACACATTGGACAACCTAGAAGAAATGGACAAATTTCTAGAAATATATAACCTTCCAAAACTGAATCAGGAAAAAACAGACAATCTGATCAGACTGATCATTAGTTTAAATTGAATATGTAATTTTACAAAACTCCCAGCAACAAAAGTGCATGACCAGATGGCTTCACAGGGGAATTCTACAAACATATAAAGAGCTAATACTTATCCTTCTCAAACTATTTCAAAAATTTGAAAAGGATGGACCGCACCCAAATTCATTCTACAAGGCTACCATTACCTTGATACCAAAACCAGAAAAGCACACTAAAAAATAGAAAATGACATGCCAATACCTCCAATAAATATAGATGTAAAAATCCTCAAAGTATCATCAAATTGAATTCAACAATATGTAAAAAAGGATCATACACCATGATCAAGTGTGATTTATTTCAGGGATGCAAGGATGGTTCAGTATTCTCAAATCAATCAATGTGATACACCATATTAACAAAAGAAAAGATAAAAATCACATGATAACCTCAAATACACAAAGTTTTTGATAAAAAATTGAAATCTATTCATGACAAAAAATTCTCATCCAAGTTGGTATAGAATGAATACATCTCAACATAGTAAAGTCCATTTATGACAAACCCACAGTTAACATCACACTCAAGGGTGAAAAGCTGAAAGTTTTTCCTCTAAAATCAGAATCAAGACAAGGATGCCCATTCTCACCACTTCTATTTAATATAGTATTGGAAGTCCTAGCCACAGCAGTCAGAAAAGAAAAAGAAATAAAAGGGATCCAAGTTGGAAAAGAAAAAGTGAAACTGTCACTATTTGCAGACATCATGATGCTATATAGAGAGAACCTTAAAGCCTCTCCCAATAAACTATTAGAACTAATGAATGAATTCAGTAAAGTTGCAAGTACAAGATTAATATACAGAAATCTGTTGCTTTTCTATGTACTAACAATGAACTATCAGAAAGAGAAATTAAGGAAAAGAATCCCACTTATAATGGCATCAAAAAGAATACCTAGGAATAAATTTAACCAAGGAGGTTAAAGACCTATATGTTGAAAACTATAAAATGTTGATGAAAGAATTTGAAAATGATAAGAAGAAATATAAAGATATCCCATATACTTGAATTGGAAGAATTACTATTGTTAAAGTATCTATACTTCAAAGCAGTCTACAGATGTAATGCATTCTCTATCAAAGTACTCAGGACGTTTTTCACAGAACTAGAACAAATAATCTTAAAATATATATGGAATCACAAGAGACCCAAAATTGCCAAAGCAATCTTAAGAAAAAAGAACAAAGTTGGAGTTATCATGCTCTCTGACTTCAAACTCTGCTATTGGGTTGGCCAAAAACTTCGTTCAGGTTTTTCCATAAGATCCTGTGGAAAAACCCATATGAACTTTTTGGCCAGCCCAATACAAAGCTACAGTAATCAAAACGGCATGGTAGTAGAACAAAAACTGACACATAGGTCAATGGAACAGAACAGAGAGCCCAGAAATAAACACACACCCTTATGGTCAATTAATCTACAACAAAGGAGACAAGAATATACAATGGAGAAAAGACAGTCTCTTCAATCAGTGGTGCTGGAAAAACTGGAGAGCTATAAGTAAAAAAAGTGAGATGAGAAAATTTTCTTACACCATATATAAAAATATCAAAATGTATTAAAGACCTAAATGTAAGACCGGAAACCATAAAACTCCTAGAAGAGAACATAGGCAGAACACCCTTTGATAAAAATTGTAGCAATAATTCTTGGGTCTGTCTCCCAAGGCAAAAGAAAAGCAAAAATAAACAAATGGAACCTATTTAAACTTATAAGCTTTTGCACAGCAAAGAAAACCATCCACAAAAAGACAAGATAACCTACTGAATGGGAGAAAATGTTTGCAAATGTTATGACAAATAAGGGGCTAATATCCAAAATATATAAACAGCTCATACAACTCAATATAAAAAAAGATTAAAAAATAGGCAGAAGACCTTAATAGACATCTTTCCTAAAAAGACATACAGATAGGCAGGAGGCACATGAAAAAATGCTCAGCATCACTAATCAGAGACGTGCAAATCAAAACCAAAATGAGCTATCATATCACATCTGTCAAAATGGCTATCATCAAAAAGTCTACAAATAACAAATGTTGGAGAGGATGTGGAGAAAAGAGAAACCTTGTACACTGTGGGTGTTTTGTACTTTTGTGCAGCCAATGTGGAAAACATTATGGAGGGTCCTCAAAAAACTAAAAATAGAACTACCATATGAGTATATATCCAAAGAAAACAAAAACACTATTTTGAAAAGATACATGTACTCCAGTGTTCATAGCAGCATTATTTACAATAGCCAAGATATGGAAGTGACCTAAGTGCTCATCAATAAATGAATGCATAAAGAAGATGTGGTATACACACACATACACACAATGGTATGTTACTCAGCCATTAAAAAAAAAATGAAATTCTGCCATGTGCAACAATGTGGATGGACCTAGAGAGTATAGAGTGAAATAAGTCAGATAAAGACAAATACTCTATGTCATCACTAATTTGTAGAACCTAAAAATTGAAACAAATAAATGTCTATAACAAAATAGAAAAAGCCTCATAAATATAGAAAACAAACTAATGGTTACCAGTGGGGAGGAGGAAGAGGGGAGGGACAAGATAAGGATGTGGGATTAAGAGACACTATTATGTATAAAATAAATAAGCAACAAGGATATATTGTAAAGCGCAGGGAATATAGTCAATATTTTATAATTTTAAATGAATTATAATTTATAAAAATATTGAATCACCATATTTTTCACCTGAAAATATTGCAAATTGCATATACTTCAATAAAAAAAAATAAAGAAACATGATTTTCCAAAAATGAAGAATGAAGGCCTCACAACTGCTTAACAGAAAATGTGGAGGGGCTTCCCTGGTGGCGCAGTGGTTGTGCGTCCGCCTGCCGATGCAGTGGAACCGGGTTCGCGCCCCGGTCTGGGAGGATCCCGCATGCCGCGGAGCGGCTGGGCCCGTGAGCCATGGCCACTGAGCCTGCGCG